>NW_028139132.1:0-580000 GCF_964270905.1 Leucopleurus acutus | reverse complement strand
TATTTGGCTTATGGAACGGTATCTGTGCTAATTTCAATCTCTGGTTTTATGCAGCACCCCAACTCACCCGTCCCCTTAAGCAAGCATAAGTTGGTTTTCTACATTAGACACCCTGTTCTGTTTTGTAATTCAGTTCTTGTGTAGCCAAGTTTACATTCCGTGTAGTAGTGATACCATATGATGTTCCTTTTTCTGTGTGACTTATTTCACTTAGAATCATTGTACCTGAATCCACTCATTATGCTGCTACGGGCCTGATGACATAGATTTCATTGCTGAGTGATATTGCATTGTACGTAAGTACCACAACTTCTTTATCCATTTTTCGCTTTCTGTGATATTGAACTTGTACCGTAAACGAGGTTCTTGTAAACAGAGCCGTCCCAAACTTTGGGGTGGCTGTGTCTTTTTGATTTTAATTTCCCTAAGCTATAGGACCATAAGTGGAAGTGCCCTAGGCTCTGTTGCTTTGTTTTTTGGATGTTTCAGGAAACACCATACACTTCTCCAGAGTGGCTGCTGGCAATTTACATCCCACCCATCAGCATAACAAGGCTCCCAGTTCTCCATGGCCTGTCCTGCCTTTCTGGATTTTATACTTTTTTCAGATGGCCCTTTTGACCGGGGGGCAGTGAGACTTCATTGTAGTGCAGATTTCCTTTGCAAGCTTGCTTGGTTGGCCAAAAAGGGCGTATGCGTTTTTTCCTCAGGAAAAAACGCATACGCCCTTTTTGGCCAAGTGCATCATTGTGGACGTTCTGACTCTTTTCCTATGTTTTACATGCAATTCCAGTCTACCTCCTGAAATCGGTTTTGTGCAATTCTGCCCCGCTTTCAACTCCTCTTGGCAGCCTTACTTCAATATATTTTTGGAAGATAGCTGTCATTTATTACTCTGCAGGTTTGTGAATTACAGTGTCCCTGAGCTCCTTTCTTCAACTCGCTTTCTTGTGAGCTGGCCGCAACACCGCAGGATTGCTTCTGGCCCTAGTGTGGTTCCGGCATGGCACGCTGAGCCTTTGGTTAATTCCTCTTCCTCGTCGGAAATGAGAGTTAAATTTGCCCGTCCGGACACCTCCACCTAGTCTCTCATTGGTTCTCCCTATTCCTGTTCATTTTCCACAGAAATTGCAAACTGGGCCACACAGGAGGTTAAAGGCACTGACTCTCCAAGTGAGGAGAGTGTTAGTAAAGCGTCTGGAATGTTGCACCCGAGTACCAGGGGACAAAAACTGAGACACATTTGAACACGTTTGCCTATCACACGGTGGATCATACTCTGGGTTCCACATGCATGTTTTAGCTGAAGGAAGAATCCCTTAAACCTGGAGAGTTTAGACCCATGGAATGGGTACCATGCAATATGACTTCAAAGGGTCTGCATTTGCTCACCGAACCTCACCAGTCCTATCACTGCTGCGTTTATGCCGCTGTACACACGCTTGATTCTCTTTCGGAGACTTATAAATCCATAGGTTTTAAGATTCTTACTAGTCATGTATATTCTTAGGTGTTTAATATGGGGTGTTGAGTCCACTTCGTTGAGCAAGGAGTAGCTCTTGTCTATTACATATTTGGCTTATGGAACGGTATCTGTGCTAATTTCAATCTCTGGTTTTATGCAGCACCCCAACTCACCTTTCCCCTTAAGCAAGCATAAGTTGGTTTTCTACATTTGACACCCTGTTCTGTTTTGTAATTCAGTTCTTGTGTAGCCAAGTTTACATTCCGTGTAGTAGTGATATCTTATGATGTTTCTTTTTCTGTGTGACTTATTTCACTTAGAATCATCGTACCTGAATCCACTCATTATGCTGCTACGGGCCTGATGACATAGATTTCATTGCTGAGTGATATTGCATTGTACGTAAGTACCACAACTTCTTTATCCATTTTTCGCTTTCTGTGATATTGAACTTGTACCGTAAACGAGGTTCTTGTAAACAGAGCCGTCCCAAACTTTGGGGTGGCTGTGTCTTTTTGATTTTAATTTCCCTAAGCTATAGGACCATAAGTGGAAGTGCCCTAGGCTCTGTTGCTTTGTTTTTTGAATGTTTCAGGAAACACCATACACTTCTCCAGAGTGGCTGCTGGCAATTTACATCCCGCCGATCAGCATAACAAGGCTCCCAGTTCTCCATGGCCTGTCCTGCCTTTTTGGATTTTACACTTTTTACAGATGTCCCTTTTGACCAGGGGGCAGTGAGACTACATTGTAGTGCAGATTTCCTTTGCAAGCTTGCTTGGTTGGCCAAAAAGGGCGTATGCGTTTTTTTCCTGAATAGATTCAGGAAAAAACGCATACGCCCTTTTTGGCCAAGTGCATCATTGTGGACGTTCTGCCTCTTTTCCTATGCTTTACATGCAATTCCAGTCTACCTCCTGAAATCGGTTTCCTGCAATTCTGTCCCGCTTTCAACTCCTCTTGGTAGCCTAACTTCAATATATTTTTGGAAGATAGCTGTCATTTATAACTCTGCAGGTTTGTGAATTACAGTGACCATGAGCTCCTTCCTTCAACTCGCTTTCTTGTCAGCTGGCCGCAACACCGCATGATTGCTTCAGGCTGTAGTTTGGTTCCGGCCCGGCATGCTGAGCCTTTGGTTAATTCCTCTTCCTGGTGTGAAATGAGAGTTAAATTTGCCCGTCCAGACACCTCCACCTAGTCTCTCATTGGTTCTCCCTATTCCTGTTCATTTTCCACAGAAATTGCAAACTGGGCCAAACAGGAGGTTAAAGGCACTGACTCTCCAAGTGGGGAGAGTGTTAGTAAAGCGTCTGGAATGTTGCACCCGAGTACCAGGGGACGAAAACTGAGACACATTTGAACACGTTTTCCGATCACATGGTGGATGATACTCTGGGTTCCACATGCATGTTTTAGCTGAAGGAAGAATCCCTTAAACATGGAGAGTTGACACCCATGGAATGGGTACCATGCAATATGACTTCAAAGGGTCTGCATTTGCTCACCGAACCTCACCAATCCTATCACTGCTACGTTTATGCCTCTGTACACATGCTTGATTCTCTTTCGGAGACATATAAATCCATAGGTTTTAAGATTCTTACTAGTCAGGTATATTCTTAGGCGTTTAATATGGGGTATTGAGTCCACTTCGTTGAGCAAGGAGTAGCTCTTGTCTATTACATATTTGGCTTATGGAACGGTATCTGTGCTAATTTCAATCTCTGGTTTTATGCAGCACCCCAACTCACCTTTCCCCTTAAGCAAGCATAAGTTGGTTTTCTACATTTGACACCCTGTTCTGTTTTGTAATTCAGTTCCTGTGTAGCCAAGTTTACATTCCGTGTGTTAGTGATATCTTATGATGTTTCTTTTTCTGTGTGACTTATTTCACTTAGAATCATCGTACCTGAATACACTCATTATGCTGCTACGGGCCTGATGACATAGATTTCATTGCTGAGTGATATTGCATTGTACGTAAGTACCACAACTTCTTTATCCATTTTTCGCTTTCTGTGATATTGAACTTGTACCGTAAACGAGGTTCTTGTAAACAGAGCCGTCCCAAACTTTGGGGTGGCTGTGTCTTTTTGATTTTAATTTCCCTAAGCTATAGGACCATAAGTGGAAGTGCCCTAGGCACTGTTGCTTTGTTTTTTGGATGTTTCAGGAAACACCATACACTTCTCCAGAGTGACTGCTGGCAATTTACATCCCACCCATCAGCATAAGAAGGCTCCTAGTTCTCCTTGGCCTGTCCTGCCTTTCTGGATTTTACACTTTTTTCGGATGGCCCTTTTGACCGGGGGGCAGTGAGACTTCATTGTAGTGCAGATTTCCTTTGCAAGCTTGCTTGGTTGGCCAAAAAGGGCGTATGCGTTTTTTCCTGAATATATTCAGGAAAAAACGCATACGACCTTTTTGGCCAAGTGCATCATTGTGGACGTTCTGCCCCTTTTCCTATGCTTTACGTGCAATTCCAGTCTACCTCCTGAAATCGGTTTCCTGCATTTCTGCCCGCTTTCAACTCCTCTTGGCAGCCTTACTTCAATATATTTTTGGAAGATAGCTGTCATTTATAACTCTGCAGGTTTGTGAATTACAGTGCCCCTGAGCTCCTTTCTTCAACTCGCTTTCTTGAGAGCTGGCCGCAACACCGCAGGATTGCTTCAGGCCCTAGTTTGGTTCTGGCACGGCATGCTGAGCCTTTAGTTAATTCCTCTTCCTGGTGGGAAATGAGAGTTAAATTTGCCCGTCCGGACACCTCCACCTAATCTCTCATTGGTTCTCCCTATTCCTGTTCATCTTCCGCAGAAATTGCTAACTGGGCCAAACAGGAAGTTAAAGGCACTGACTCTCGAAGTGGGGAGAGTGTTAGTAAAGCGTCTGGAATGTTGCACCCGAGTACCAGGGGACGAAAACTGAGACACATTTGAACACGTTTTCCGATCACACGGTGGATCATACTCTGGGTTCCACATGCATGTTTTAGCTGAAGGAAGAATCCCTTAAACCTGGAGAGTTGAGACCCATGGAATGGGTACCATGCAATATGACTTCAAAGGGTCTGCATTTGCTCACCGAACCTCACCAATCCTATCACTGCTGCGTTTATGCCACTGTACACATGCTTGATTCTCTTTCGGAGACATATAAATCCATAGGTTTTAAGATTCTTACTAGTCAGGTAGATTCTTACTAGTCAGGTATATTCTTAGGCGTTTAATATGGGGTGTTGAGTCCACTTCGTTGAGCAAGGAGTAGCTCTTGTCTATTACATATTTGGCTTATGGAACGGTATCTGTGCTCATTTCAATCTCTGGTTTTATGCAGCACCCCAACTCACCCGTCCCCTTAAGCAAGCATAAGTTGGTTTTCTACATTTGACACCCTGTTCTGTTTTGTAATTCAGTTCTTGTGTAGCCAAGTTTACATTCCGTGTAGTAGTGATATCTTATGATGTTCCTTTTTCCGTGTGACTTATTTCACTTAGAATCATCGTACCTGAATCCACTCATTATGATGCTACGGGCCTGATGACATAGATTTCATTGCTGAGTGATATTGCATTGTACGTAAGTACCACAACTTCTTTATCCATTTTTCGCTTTCTGTGATATTGAACTTGTACCGTAAACGAGGTTCTTGTAAACAGAGCCGTCCCAAACTTTGGGGTGGCTGTGTCTTTTTGATTTTAATTTCCCTAAGCTATAGGACCATAAGTGGAAGTGCCCTAGGCTCTGTTGCTTTGTTTTTTGGATGTTTCAGGAAACACCATACACTTCTCCAGAGTGGCTGCTGGCAATTTACATCCCGCCCATCAGCATAACAAGGCTCCCAGTTCTCCATGGCCTGTCCTGCCTTTCTGGATTTTACACTTTTTTCAGATGGCCCTTTTGACCGGGGGGCAGTGAGACTTCATTGTAGTGCAGATTTCCTTTGCAAGCTTGCTTGGTTGGCCAAAAAGTGCGTATGCGTTTTTTCCTGAATATATTCAGGAAAAAACGCATACGCCCTTTTTGGCCAAGTGCATCATTGTGGACGTTCTGCCTCTTTTCCTATGCTTTACATGCAATTCCAGTCTACCTCCTGAAATCGGTTTCCTGCAATTCTGCCCCGCTTTCAACTCCTCTTGGCAGCCTTACTTCAATATATTTTTGGAAGATAGCTGTCATTTATAACTCTGCAGGTTTGTGAATTACAGTGCCCCTGAGCTCCTTTCTTCAACTCGCTTTCTTGTGAGCTGGCCACAACACCGCAGGATTGCTTCAGGCCCTAGTTTGGTTCTGGCACGGCATGCTGAGCCTTTGGTTAATTTCTCTTCCTGGTGGGAAATGAGAGTTAAATTTGCCCGTCCAGACACCTCCACCTAGTCTCTCATTGGTTCTCCCTATTCCTGTTCATTTTCCACAGAAATTGCAAACGGGGCCAAACAGGATGTTAAAGGCACTGACTCTCCAAGTGGGGAGAGTGTTAGTAAAGCGTCTGGAATGTTGCACCCGAGTACCAGGGGACAAAAACTGAGACACATTTGAACACGTTTTCCGACCACACGGTGGATCATACTCTGGGTTCCACATGCATGTTTTAGCTGAAGGAAGAATCCCTTAAACATGGAGAGTTGAGACCCATGGAATGGGTACCATGCAATATGACTTCAAAGGGTCTGCATTTGCTCACCGTACCTCACCAATCCTATCACTGCTGCGTTTATGCCGCTGTACACACGCTTGATTCTCTTTCGGAGACATATAAATACATAGGTTTTAAGATTCTTACTAGTCAGGTAGATTCTTACTAGTCAGGTATATTCTTAGGCGTTTAATATGGGGTGTTGAGTCCACTTCGTTGAGCAAGGAGTAGCTCTTGTCTATTACATATTTGGCTTATGGAACGGTATCTGTGCTCATTTCAATCTCTGGTTTTATGCAGCACCCCAACTCACCCGTCCCCTTAAGCAAGCATAAGTTGGTTTTCTACATTTGACACCCTGTTCTGTTTTGTAATTCAGTTCCTGTGTAGCCAAGTTTACATTCCATGTATTAGTGATATCTTATGATGTTTCTTTTTCTGTGTGACTAATTTCACTTAGAATCATCGTACCTGAATCCACTCATTATGCTGCTATGGGACTGATGACATAGATTTCATTGCTGAGTGATATCGCATTGTACGTAAGTACCACAATTTCTTTATCCATTTTTCGCTTTCTGTGATAGTGAACTTGTACCGTAAACGAGGTTCTTGTAAACAGAGCCGTCCCAAACTTTGGGGTGGCTGTGTCTTTTTGATTTTAATTTCCCTAAGCTATAGGACCATAAGTGGAAGTGCCCTAGGCTCTGTTGCTTTGTTTTTTGGATGTTTCAGGAAACACCATACACTTCTCCAGAGTGGCTGCTGGCAATTTACATCCCGCCCATCAGCATAACTAGGCTCCCAGTTCTCCATGGCCTGTCCTGCCTTTCTGGATTTTACACTTTTTTCAGATGGCCCTTTTGACCGGGGGGCAGTGAGACTTCATTGTAGTGCAGATTTCCTTTGCAAGCTTGCTTGGTTGGCCAAAAAGGGCGTATGCGTTTTTTCCTGAATATATTCAGGAAAAAACGCATACGCCCTTTTTGGCCAAGTGCATCATTGTGGACGTTCTGCCTCTTTTCCTATGCTTTACATGCAATTCCAGTGTACCTCCTGAAATCGGTTTCCTGCAATTCTGCCCCGCTTTCAACTCCTCTTGGCAGCCTAATTCAATATATTTTTGGAAGATAGCTGTCATTTATAACTCTGCAGGTTTGTGAATTACAGTGCCCCTGAGCTCCTTTCTTCAACTCGCTTTCTTGAGAGCTGGCCGCAACACCGCAGGATTGCTTCAGGCCCTAGTTTGGTTCTGGCACGGCATGCTGAGCCTTTAGTTAATTCCTCTTCCTGGTGGGAAATGAGAGTTAAATTTGCCCGTCCGGACACCTCCACCTAATCTCTCATTGGTTCTCCCTATTCCTGTTCATCTTCCGCAGAAATTGCTAACTGGGCCAAACAGGAAGTTAAAGGCACTGACTCTCGAAGTGGGGAGAGTGTCAGTAAAGCGTCTGGAATGTTGCACCCGAGTACCAGGGGACGAAAACTGAGACACATTTGAACACGTTTTCCAATCACACGGTGGATCATACTCTGGGTTCCACATGCATGTTTTAGCTGAAGGAAGAATCCCTTAAACCTGGAGAGTTGAGACCCATGGAATGGGTACCATGCAATATGACTTCAAAGGGTCTGCATTTGCTCACCGAACCTCACCAATCCTATCACTGCTGCGTTTATGCCGCTGTACACACGCTTGATTCTCTTTCGGAGACATATAAATCCATAGGTTTTAAGATTCTTACTAGTCAGGTAGATTCTTACTAGTCAGGTATATTCTTAGGCGTTTAATATGGGGTGTTGAGTCCAATTCGTTGAGCAAGGAGTAGCTCTTGTCTATTACATATTTGGCTTATGGAACGGTATCTGTGCTCATTTCAATCTCTGGTTTTATGCAGCACCCCAACTCACCCGTCCCCTTAAGCAAGCATAAGTTGGTTTTCTACATTTGACACCCTGTTCTGTTTTGTAATTCAGTTCTTGTGTAGCCAAGTTTACATTCCGTGTATTAGTGATACCTTATGATGTTTCTTTTTCTGTGTGACTAATTTCACTTAGAATCATCGTACCTGAATCCACTCATTATGCTGCTACGGGCCTGATGACATAGATTTCATTGCAGAGTGATATTGCATTGTACATAAGTACCACAACTTCTTTATCCATTTTTCGCTTTGTGTGATATTGAACTGGTACCGTAAACGAGGTTCTTGTAAACAGAGCCGTCCCAAACTTTGGGGTGGCTGTGTCTTTTTGATTTTAATTTCCCTAAGCTATAGGACCATAAGTGGAAGTGCCCTAGGCTCTGTTGCTTTGTTGTTTGGATGTTTCAGGAAACACCATACACTTCTCCAGAGTGGCTGCTGGCAATTTACATCCCGCCCATCAGCATAACAAGGCTCCCAGTTCTCCATGGCCTGTCCTGCCTTTCTGGATTTTACACTTTTTTCAGATGGCCCTTTTGACCGGGGGGCAGTGAGACTTCATTGTAGTGCAGATTTCCTTTGCAAGCTTGCTTGGTTGGCCAAAAAGGGCGTATGCGTTTTTTCCTCAGGAAAAAACGCATACGCCCTTTTTGGCCAAGTGCATCATTGTGGACGTTCTGACTCTTTTCCTATGCTTTACATGCAATTCCAGTCTACCTCCTGAAATCGGTTTTGTGCAATTCTGCCCCGCTTTCAACTCCTCTTGGCAGCCTTACTTCAATATATTTTTGGAATTTAGCTGTCATTTATTACTCTGCAGGTTTGTGAATTACAGTGTCCCTGAGCTCCTTTCTTCAACTCGCTTTCTTGTGAGCTGGCCGCAACACCGCAGGATTGCTTCTGGCCCTAGTGTGGTTCCGGCATGGCACGCTGAGCCTTTGGTTAATTCCTCTTCCTGGTCGGAAATGAGAGTTAAATTTGCCCGTCCGGACACCTCCACCTAGTCTCTCATTGGTTCTCCCTATTCCTGTTCATTTTCCACAGAAATTGCAAACTGGGCCAAACAGGAGGTTAAAGGCACTGACTCTCCAAGTGAGGAGAGTGTTAGTAAAGCGTCTGGAATGTTGCACCCGAGTACCAGGGGACAAAAACTGAGACACATTTGAACACGTTTGCCTATCACACGGTGGATCATACTCTGGGTTCCACATGCATGTTTTAGCTGAAGGAAGAATCCCTTAAACCTGGAGACTTGAGACCCATGGAATGGGTACCATGCAATATGACTTCAAAGGGTCTGCATTGGCTCACCGAACCTCACCAGTCCTATCACTGCTGCGTTTATGCCGCTGTACACACGCTTGCTTCTCTTTCGGAGACTTATAAATCCATAGGTTTTAAGATTCTTACTAGTCATGTATATTCTTAGGTGTTTAATATGGGGTGTTGAGTCCACTTCGTTGAGCAAGGAGTAGCTCTTGTCTATTACATATTTGGCTTATGGAACGGTATCTGTGCTCATTTCAATCTCTGGTTTTATGCAGCACCCCAACTCACCTTTCCCCTTAAGCAAGCATAAGTTGGTTTTCTACATTTGACACCCTGTTCTGTTTTGTAATTCAGTTCTTGTGTAGCCAAGTTTACATTCCGTGTAGTAGTGATATCTTATGATGTTTCTTTTTCTGTGTGACTTATTTCACTTAGAATCATCGTACCTGAATCCACTCATTATGCTGCTACGGACCTGATGACATAGATTTCATTGCTGAGTGATATTGCATTGTACGTAAGTACCACAACTTCTTTATCCATTTTTCGCTTTCTGTGATATTGAACTTGTACCGTAAACGAGGTTCTTGTAAACAGAGCCGTCCCAAACTTTGGGGTGGCTGTGTCTTTTTGATTTTAATTTCCCTAAGCTATAGGACCATAAGTGGAAGTGCCCTAGGCTCTGTTGCTTTGTTTTTTGGATGTTTCAGGAAACACCATACACTTCTCCAGAGTGGCTGCTGGCAATTTACATCCCGCCGATCAGCATAACAAGGCTCCCAGTTCTCCATGGCCTGTCCTGACTTTTTGGATTTTACACTTTTTACAGATGTCCCTTTTGACCAGGGGGCAGTGAGACTACATTGTAGTGCAGATTTCCTTTGCAAGCTTGCTTGGTTGGCCAAAAAGGGCGTATGCGTTTTTTTCCTGAATAGATTCAGGAAAAAACGCATACGCCCTTTTTGGCCAAGTGCATCATTGTGGACGTTCTGCCTCTTTTCCTATGCTTTACATGCAATTCCAGTCTACCTCCTGAAATCGGTTTCCTGCAATTCTGTCCCGCTTTCAACTCCTCTTGGTAGCCTAACTTCAATATATTTTTGGAAGATAGCTGTCATTTATAACTCTGCAGGTTTGTGAATTACAGTGACCCTGAGCTCCTTTCTTCAACTCGCTTTCTTGTGAGCTGGCCGCAACACCGCAGGATTGCTTCAGGCCGTAGTTTGGTTCCGGCACGGCATGCTGAACCTTTGGTTAATTCCTCTTCCTGGTGGGAAATGAGACTTAAATTTGCCCGTCCAGACACCTCCACCTAGTCTCTCATTGGTTCTCCCTATTCCTGTTCATTTTCCACAGAAATTGCAAACTGGGCCAAACAGGAGGTTAAAGGCACTGACTCTCCAAGTGGGGAGAGTGTTAGTAAAGCGTCTGGAATGTTGCACCCGAGTACCAGGGGATGAAAACTGAGACACATTTGAACACGTTTCCCGATCACACGGTGGATCATACTCTGGATTCCACATGCATGTTTTAGCTGAAGGAAGAATCCCTTAAACCTGGAGACTTGAGACCCATGGAATGGGTACCATGCAATATGACTTCAAAGGGTCTGCATTTGCTCACCGAACCTCACCAATCCTTTCACTGCTGCATTTATGCCGCTGTACACACGCTTGATTCTCTTTCGGAGACATATAAATCCATAGGTTTTAAGATTCTTACTCGTCAGGTAGATTCTTACTAGTCAGGTATATTCTTAGGCGTTTAATATGGGGTGTTGAGTCCACTTCGTTGAGCAAGGAGTAGCTCTTGTCTATTACATATTTGGCTTATGGAACGGTATCTGTGCTCATTTCAATCTCTGGTTTTATGCAGCACCCCAACTCACCTTTCCCCTTAAGCAAGCATAAGTTGGTTTTCTCCATTTGACACCCTGTTCTGTTTTGTAATTCAGTTCTTGTGAAGCCAAGTTTACATTCCGTGTAGTAGTGATATCTTATGATGTTTCTTTTTCTGTGTGACTTATTTCACTTAGAATCATCGTACCTGAATCCACTCATTATGCTGCTACGGGCCTGATGACATAGATTTCATTGCTGAGTGATATTGCATTGTACGTAAGTACCTCAACTTCTTTATCCATTTTTCGCTTTCTGTGATATTGAACTTGTACCGTAAACGAGGTTCTTGTAAACAGAGCCGTCCCAAACTTTGGGGTGGCTGTGTCTTTTTGATTTTAATTTCCCTAAGCTATAGGACCATAAGTGGAAGTGCCCTAGGCTCTGTTGCTTTGTTTTTTGGATGTTTCAGGAAACACCATACACTTCTCCAGAGTGGCTGCTGGCAATTTACATCCCACCCATCAGCATAACAAGGCTCCCAGTTCTCCATGGCCTGTCCTGCCTTTCTGGATTTTACACTTTTTTCAGATTGCCCTTTTGACCGGGGGGCAGTGAGACTTCATTGTAGTGCAGATTTCCTTTGCAAGCTTGCTTGTTTGGCCAAAAAGGGCGTATGCGTTTTTTCCTGAATATATTCAGGAAAAAACGCATACGCCCTTTTTGGCCAAGTGCATCATTGTGGACGTTCTGCCTCTTTTCCTATGCTTTACATGCAATTCCAGTCTACCTCCTGAAATCGGTTTCCTGCAATTCTGCCCGGCTTTCAACTCCTCTTGGCTGCCTTACTTCAATATATTTTTGGAAGACAGCTGTCATTTATAACTCTGCAGGTTTGTGAATTACAGTGCCCCTGACCTCCTTTCTTCAAGTCGCTTTCTTGTGAGCTGGCCGCAACACCGCAGGATTGCTTCAGGCCCTAGTTTGGTTTCGGCACGGCATGCTGAGCCTTTGGTTAATTCCTCATCCTGGTGGGAAATGAGAGTTAAATTTGCCCGTCCAGACACCTCCACCTAATCTCTCATTGGTTCTCCCTATTCCTGTTCATTTTCCACAGAAATTGCAAACTGGGCCAAACAGTAGGTTAAAGGCACTGACTCTCCAAGTGGGGAGAGTGTTAGTAAAGCGTCTGGAATGTTGCACCCGAGTACCAGGGGACCAAAACTGAGACACATTTGAACACGTTTCCCGATCACACGGTGGATCATACAATGGGTTCCACATGCATGTTTTAGCTGAAGGAAGAATCCCTTAAACATGGAGAGTTGAGACCCATGGAATGGGTACCATGCAATATGACTTCAAAGGGTCTGCATTTGCTAACCGAACCTCACCAGTCCTATCACTGCTGCGTTTATGCCACTGTACACACGCTTGATTCTCTTTCGGAGACATATAAATCCATAGGTTTTAAGATTCTTACTAGTCAGGTATATTCTTAGGCGTTTAATATGGGGTGTTGAGTCCACTTCGTTGAGCAAGGAGTAGCTCTTGTCTATTACATATTTGGCTTATGGAATGGTATCTGTGCTCATTTCAATCTCTGGTTTTATGCAGCACCCCAACTCACCTTTCCCCTTAAGCAAGCATAAGTTGGTTTTCCACATTTGACACCCTGTTCTGTTTTGTAATTCAGTTCTTGTGAAGCCAAGTTTACATTCCGTGTAGTAGTGATATCTTATGATGTTTCTTTTTCTGTGTGACTTATTTCACTTAGAATCATCGTACCTGAATCCACTCATTATGCTGCTACGGGCCTGATGACATAGATTTCATTGCTGAGTGATATTGCATTGTACGTAAGTACCACAACTTTTTTATCCATTTTTCGCTTTCTGTGATATTGAACTTGTACCGTAAAGGAGGTTCTTGTAAACAGAGCCGTCCCAAACTTTGGGGTGGCTGTGTCTTTTTGATTTTAATTTCCCTAAGCTATAGGACCATAAGTGGAAGTGCCCTAGGCTCTGTTGCTTTGTTTTTTGGATGTTTCAGGAAACACCATACACTTCTCCAGAGTGGCTGCTGGCAATTCACATCCCGCCCATCAGCATAACAAGGCTCCCAGTTCTCCATGGCCTGTCCTGCCTTTCTGGATTTTACACTTTTTTCGGATGGCCCTTTTGACCGGGGGGCAGTGAGACTTCATTGTAGTGCAGATTTCCTTTGCAAGCTTGCTTGGTTGGCCAAAAAGGGCGTATGCGTTTTTTCCTGAATATATTCAGGAAAAAACGCATACGCCCTTTTTGGCCAAGTGCATCATTGTGGACGTTCTGCCTCTTTTCCTATGCTTTACATGCAATTCCAGTCTACCTCCTGAAATCGGTTTCCTGCAATTCTGCTCCACTTTCAAGTCCTCTTGACAGCCTTACTT
Organism: Leucopleurus acutus; assembly: GCF_964270905.1. Lineage (NCBI taxonomy): Eukaryota > Metazoa > Chordata > Mammalia > Artiodactyla > Delphinidae > Leucopleurus > Leucopleurus acutus. The sequence continues at coordinate 566,434 of NW_028139132.1, read as the reverse complement.
CAATATATTTTTGGAAGATAGCTGTCATTTATAACTCTGCAGGTTTGTGAATTACAGTGCCCCTGAGCTCCTTTCTTCAACTCGCTTTCTTGTGAGCTGGCCGCAACACCGCAGGATTGCTTCAGGCCCTAGTTTGGTTCCGGCACGGCATGCTGAGCCTTTGGTTAATTCCTCTTCCTGGTGGGAAATGAGAGTTAAATTTGCCCGTCCAGACACCTCCACCTAGTCTCTCATTGGTTCTCCCTATTCCTGTTCATTTTCCACAGAAATTGCAAACTGGGCCAAACAGGAGGTTAAAGGCACTGACTCTCCAAGTGGGGAGAGTGTTAGTAAAGCGTCTGGAATGTTGCACCCGAGTACCAGGGGACGAAAACTGAGACACATTTGAACACGTTTCCCGATCACACGGTGGATCATACTCTGTGTTCCACAGGCATGTTTTAGCTGAAGGAAGAATCCCTTAAACATGGAGAGTTGAGACCCGTGGAATGGGTACCATGCAATATGACTTCAATGGGTCTACATTTGCTCACCGAACCTCACCAGTCCTATCACTGCTGCGTTTATGCCGCTGTACACACGCTTGATTCTCTTTCGGAGACATATCAATCCATAGGTTTTAAGATTCTTACTAGTCAGGTATATTCTTAGGCGTTTAATATGGGGTGTTGAGTCCACTTCGTTGAGCAAGGAGTAGCTCTTGTCTATTACATATTTGTCTTATGGAACGGTATCTGTGCTAATTTCAATCTCTGGTTTTATGCAACACCCCAACTCACCTTTCCCCTTAAGCAAGCATAAGTTGGTTTCTACATTTGACACCCTGTTCTGTTTTGTAATTCACTTCCTGTGTAGCCAAGTTTACATTCCGTGTAGTAGTGATATCTTATGATGTTTCTTTTTCTGTGTGACTTATTTCACTTAGAATCATCGTACCTGAATCCACTCATTATGCTGCTATGGGCCTGATGACATAGATTTCATTGCTGAGTGATATTGCATTGTACGTAAGTACCACAACTTCTTTATCCATTTATCGCTTTGTGTGATATTGAACTTGTACCGTAAACGAGGTTCTTGTAAACAGAGCCGTCCCAATCTTTGGGGTGGCTGTGTCTTTTTGATTTTAATTTCCCTAAGCTATAGGACCATAAGTGGAAGTGCCCTAGGCTCTGTTGCTTTGTTTTTTGGATGTTTCAGGAAACACCATACACTTCTCCAGAGTGGCTGCTGGCAATTTACATCCCGCCCTTCAGCATAACAAGGGTCCCAGTTCTCCATGGCCTGTCCTGCCTTTCTGGATTTTACACTTTTTTCGGATGGCCCTTTTGACCGGGGGGCAGTGAGACTTCATTGTAGTGCAGATTTCCTTTGCAAGCTTGCTTGGTTGGCCAAAAAGGGCGTATGCGTTTTTTCCTGACGCATACGCCCTTTTTGGCCAAGTGCATCATTGTGGACTTCTGCCTCTTTTCCTATCCTTTACATGCAATTCCAGTCTACCTCCTGAAATCGGTTTCCTGCAATTCTGCCCACTTTCAACTCCTCTTGGCAGCCTTACTTCAATATATTTTTGGAAGATAGCTGTCATTTATAACTCTGCAGGTTTGTGAATTACAGTGCCCCTGACCTCCTTTCTTCAAGTCGCTTTCTTGTGAGCTGGCCGCAACACCGCAGGATTGCTTCAGGCCCTAGTTTGGTTCTGGCACGGCATGCTGAGCCTTTGGTTAATTCCTCTTCCTGGTGGGAAATGAGAGTTAAATATGCCCGTCCAGACACCTCCACCTAGTCTCTCATTGGTTCTCCCTATTCCTGTTCATTTTCCACAGAAATTGCAAACTGGGCCAAACAGGAGGTTAAAGGCACTGACTCTCCAAGTGGGGAGAGTGTTAGTAAAGCGTCTGGAATGTTGCACCCGAGTACCTGGGGACGAAAACTGAGACACATTTGAACACGTTTCCCAATCACACTGTGGATCATACTCTGGGTTCCACATGCATGTTTTAGCTGAAGGAAGAATCCCTTAAACCTGGAGACTTGAGACCCATAGAATGGGTACCATGCAATATGACTTCAAAGGGTCTGCATTTGCTCACCGAACCTCACCAATCCTATCACTGCTGCGTTTATGTCGCTGTACAAACGCTTGATTCTCTTTCGGACACATATGAATCCATAGGTTTTAAGTTTCTTACTAGTCAGGTATATTCTTAGGCGTTTAATATGGTGTGTTGAGTCCAGTTCGTTGAGCAAGGAGTAGCTCTTCTCTATTACATATTTGGCTTAGGGATCGGTATCTGTGCTAATTTCAATCTCTGGTTTTATGCAGCACCCCAACTCACCTTTCCCCTTAAGCAAGCATAAGTTGGTTTTCTATATTTGAGACCCTGTTTTGCTTTGTAATTCAGTTCCTGTGTAGCCAAGTTTACATTCCGTGTATTAGTGATATCTTATGATGTTTCTTTTTCTGTGTGACTTATTTCACTTAGAATCATCGTACCTGAATCCACTCATTATGCTGCTACGGGCCTGATGACATAGATTTCATTGCTGAGTGATATTGCATTGTACGTAAGTACCACAACTTCTTTATCCATTTTTCGCTTTCTGTGATATTGAACTTGTACCGTAAACGAGGTTCTTGTAAACAGAGCCGTCCCAAACTTTGGGGTGGCTGTGTCTTTTTGATTTTAATTTCCCTAAGCTATAGGACCATAAGTGGAAGTGCCCTAGGCTCTGTTGCTTTGTTTTTTGGATGTTTCAGGAAACACCATACACTTCTCCAGAGTGGCTGCTGGCAATTTACATCCCGCCCATCAGCATAACAAGGCTCCCAGTTCTCCATGGCCTGTCCTGCCTTTCTGGATTTTACACTTTTTTCAGATGGCCCTTTTGACCAGGGGGCAGTGAGACTTCATTGTAGTGCAGATTTCCTTTGCAAGCTTACTTGGTTGGCTAAAAAGGGCGTATGCGTTTTTTCCTAAATATATTCAGGAAAAAACGCATACGCCCTTTTTGGCCAAGTGCATCATTGTGGACGTTCTGCCTCTTTTCCTATGCTTTACATGCAATTCCAGTCTACCTCCTGAAATCGGTTTCCTGCAATTCTGCCCCACTTTCAACTCCTCTTGGCAGCCTTACTTCAATATATTTTTGGAAGATAGCTGTCATTTATAACTCTGCAGGTGTGTGAATTACAGTGCCCCTGAGCTCCTTTCTTCAACTCGCTTTCTTGTGAGCTGGCCGCAACACCGCAGGATTGCTTCAGGCCCTAGTTTGGTTCCGGCACGGCATGCTGAGCCTTTGGTTAATTCCTCTTCCTGGTGGGAAATGAGAGTTAAATTTGCCCGTCCGGACACCTCCACCTAATCTCTCATTGGTTCTCCCTATTCCTGTTCATCTTCCGCAGAAATTGCTAACTGGGCCAAACAGGAGGTTAAAGGCACTGACTCTCCAAGTGGGGTGAGTGTTAGTAAAGCGTCTGGAATGTTGCACCCGAGTACCAGGGGACGAAAACTGAGACACATTTGAACACGTTTTCCCACCACACGGTGGATCATACTCTGCGTTCCACATGCATGTTTTAGCTGAAGGAAGAATCCGTTAAACATGGAGAGGTGAGACCCATGGAATGGGTACCATGCAATATGACTTCAAAGGGTCTGCATTTGCTCACCGAACCTCAACAGTCCTATCACTGCTGCGTTTATGCCGCTGTACACACGCTTGATTCTCTTTCGGAGACATATAAATCCATAGGTTTTAAGATTCTTACTAGTCAGGTATATTCTTAGGCGTTTAATATGGGGTGTTGAGTCCACTTCGTTGAGCAAGGAGTAGCTCTTGTCTATTACATATTTGGCTTATGGAACGGTATCTGTGCTCATTTCAATCTCTGGTTTTATGCAGCACCCCAACTCACCTTTCCCCTTAAGCAAGCATAAGTTGGTTTTCTCCATTTGACACCCTGTTCTGTTTTGTAATTCAGTTCTTGTGAAGCCAAGTTTACATTCCGTGTAGTAGTGATATCTTATGATGTTTCTTTTTCTGTGTGACTTATTTCACTTAGAATCATCGTACCTGAATCCACTCATTATGCTGCTACGGGCCTGATGACATAGATTTCATTGCTGAGTGATATTGCATTGTACGTAAGTACCTCAACTTCTTTATCCATTTTTCGCTTTCTGTGATATTGAACTTGTACCGTAAACGAGGTTCTTGTAAATAGAGCCGTCCCAAACTTTGGGGTGGCTGTGTCTTTTTGATTTTAATTTCCCTAAGCTATAGGACCATAAGTGGAAGTGCCCTAGGCTCTGTTGCTTTGTTTTTTGGATGTTTCAGGAAACACCATACACTTCTCCAGAGTGGCTGCTGGCAATTTACATCCCACCCATCAGCATAACAAGGCTCCCAGTTCTCCATGGCCTGTCCTGCCTTTCTGGATTTTACACTTTTTTCAGATTGCCCTTTTGACCGGGGGGCAGTGAGACTTCATTGTAGTGCAGATTTCCTTTGCAAGCTTGCTTGGTTGGCCAAAAAGGGCGTATGCGTTTTTTCCTGACGCATACGCCCTTTTTGGCCAAGTGCATCATTGTGGACTTCTGCCTCTTTTCCTATGCTTTACATGCAATTCCAGTCTACCTCCTGAAATCGGTTTCCTGCAATTCTGCCCGCTTTCAACTCCTCTTGGCAGCCTTACTTCAATATATTTTTGGAAGATAGCTGTCATTTATAACTCTGCAGGTTTGTGAATTACAGTGCCCCTGACCTCCTTTCTTCAAGTCGCTTTCTTGTGAGCTGGCCGCAACACCGCAGGATTGCTTCAGGCCCTAGTTTGGTTCCGGCACGGCATGCTGAGCCTTTGGTTAATTCCTCTTCCTGGTGGGAAATGAGAGTTAAATATGTCCGTCCAGACACCTCCACCTAGTCTCTCATTGGTTCTCCCTATTCCTGTTCATTTTCCACAGAAATTGCAAACTGGGCCAAACAGGAGGTTAAAGGCACTGACTCTCCAAGTGGGGAGAGTGTTAGTAAAGCGTCTGGAATGTTGCACCCGAGTACCTGGGGACGAAAACTGAGACACATTTGAACACGTTTCCCAATCACACGGTGGATCATACTCTGGGTTCCACATGCATGTTTTAGCTGAAGGAAGAATCCCTTAAACCTGGAGACTTGAGACCCATAGAATGGGTACCATGCAATATGACTTCAAAGGGTCTGCATTTGCTCACCGAACCTCACCAATCCTATCACTGCTGCGTTTATGTCGCTGTACAAACGCTTGATTCTCTTTCGGACACATATGAATCCATAGGTTTTAAGTTTCTTACTAGTCAGGTATATTCTTAGGCGTTTAATATGGTGTGTTGAGTCCAGTTCGTTGAGCAAGGAGTAGCTCTTCTCTATTACATATTTGGCTTAGGGATCGGTATCTGTGCTAATTTCAATCTCTGGTTTTATGCAGCACCCCAACTCACCTTTCCCCTTAAGCAAGCATAAGTTGGTTTTCTATATTTGAGACCCTGTTTTGCTTTGTAATTCAGTTCCTGTGTAGCCAAGTTTACATTCCGTGTATTAGTGATATCTTATGATGTTTCTTTTTCTGTGTGACTTATTTCACTTAGAATCATCGTACCTGAATCCACTCATTATGCTGCTACGGGCCTGATGACATAGATTTCATTGCTGAGTGATATTGCATTGTACGTAAGTACCACAACTTCTTTATCCATTTTTCGCTTTCTGTGATATTGAACTTGTACCGTAAACGAGGTTCTTGTAAACAGAGCCGTCCCAAACTTTGGGGTGGCTGTGTCTTTTTGATTTTAATTTCCCTAAGCTATAGGACCATAAGTGGAAGTGCCCTAGGCTCTGTTGCTTTGTTTTTTGGATGTTTCAGGAAACACCATACACTTCTCCAGAGTGGCTGCTGGCAATTTACATCCCGCCCATCAGCATAACAAGGCTCCCAGTTCTCCATGGCCTGTCCTGCCTTTCTGGATTTTACACTTTTTTCAGATGGCCCTTTTGACCGGGGGGCAGTGAGACTTCATTGTAGTGCAGATTTCCTTTGCAAGCTTGCTTGGTTGGCCAAAAAGGGCGTATGCGTTTTTTCCTGACGCATACGCCCTTTTTGGCCAAGTGCATCATTGTGGACTTCTGCCTCTTTTCCTATGCTTTACATGCAATTCCAGTCTACCTCCTGAAATCGGTTTCCTGCAATTCTGCCCGCTTTCAACTCCTCTTGGCAGCCTTACTTCAATATATTTTTGGAAGATAGCTGTCATTTATAACTCTGCAGGTTTGTGAATTACAGTGCCCCTGACCTCCTTTCTTCAAGTCGCTTTCTTGTGAGCTGGCCGCAACACCGCAGGATTGCTTCAGGCCCTAGTTTGGTTCCGGCACGGCATGCTGAGCCTTTGGTTAATTCCTCTTCCTGGTGGGAAATGAGAGTTAAATATGTCCGTCCAGACACCTCCACCTAGTCTCTCATTGGTTCTCCCTATTCCTGTTCATTTTCCACAGAAATTGCAAACTGGGCCAAACAGGAGGTTAAAGGCACTGACTCTCCAAGTGGGGAGAGTGTTAGTAAAGCGTCTGGAATGTTGCACCCGAGTACCTGGGGACGAAAACTGAGACACATTTGAACACGTTTCCCAATCACACGGTGGATCATACTCTGGGTTCCACATGCATGTTTTAGCTGAAGGAAGAATCCCTTAAACCTGGAGACTTGAGACCCATAGAATGGGTACCATGCAATATGACTTCAAAGGGTCTGCATTTGCTCACCGAACCTCACCAATCCTATCACTGCTGCGTTTATGTCGCTGTACAAACGCTTGATTCTCTTTCGGACACATATGAATCCATAGGTTTTAAGTTTCTTACTAGTCAGGTATATTCTTAGGCGTTTAATATGGTGTGTTGAGTCCAGTTCGTTGAGCAAGGAGTAGCTCTTCTCTATTACATATTTGGCTTAGGGATCGGTATCTGTGCTAATTTCAATCTCTGGTTTTATGCAGCACCCCAACTCACCTTTCCCCTTAAGCAAGCATAAGTTGGTTTTCTATATTTGAGACCCTGTTTTGCTTTGTAATTCAGTTCCTGTGTAGCCAAGTTTACATTCCGTGTATTAGTGATATCTTATGATGTTTCTTTTTCTGTGTGACTTATTTCACTTAGAATCATCGTACCTGAATCCACTCATTATGCTGCTACGGGCCTGATGACATAGATTTCATTGCTGAGTGATATTGCATTGTACGTAAGTACCACAACTTCTTTATCCATTTTTCGCTTTCTGTGATATTGAACTTGTACCGTAAACGAGGTTCTTGTAAACAGAGCCGTCCCAAACTTTGGGGTGGCTGTGTCTTTTTGATTTTAATTTCCCTAAGCTATAGGACCATAAGTGGAAGTGCCCTAGGCTCTGTTGCTTTGTTTTTTGGATGTTTCAGGAAACACCATACACTTCTCCAGAGTGGCTGCTGGCAATTTACATCCCGCCCATCAGCATAACAAGGCTCCCAGTTCTCCATGGCCTGTCCTGCCTTTCTGGATTTTACACTTTTTTCAGATGGCCCTTTTGACCGGGGGGCAGTGAGACTTCATTGTAGTGCAGATTTCCTTTGCAAGCTTGCTTGGTTGGCCAAAAAGGGCGTATGCGTTTTTTCCTGAATATATTCAGGAAAAAACGCATACGCCCTTTTTGGCCAAGTGCATCATTGTGGACGTTCTGCCTCTTTTCCTATGCTTTACATGCAATTCCAGTCTACCTCCTGAAATCGGTTTCCTGCAATTCTGCTCCACTTTCAAGTCCTCTTGACAGCCTTACTTCAATATATTTTTGGAAGATAGCTGTCATTTATAACTCTGCAGGTTTGTGAATTACAGTGCCCCTGAGCTCCTTTCTTCAACTCGCTTTCTTGTGAGCTGGCCGCAACACCGCAGGATTGCTTCAGGCCCTAGTTTGGTTCCGGCACGGCATGCTGAGCCTTTGGTTAATTCCTCTTCCTGGTGGGAAATGAGAGTTAAATTTGCCCGTCCAGACACCTCCACCTAGTCTCTCATTGGTTCTCCCTATTCCTGTTCATTTTCCACAGAAATTGCAAACTGGGCCAAACAGGAGGTTAAAGGCACTGACTCTCCAAGTGGGGAGAGTGTTAGTAAAGCGTCTGGAATGTTGCACCCGAGTACCAGGGGACGAAAACTGAGACACATTTGAACACGTTTCCCGATCACACGGTGGATCATACTCTGTGTTCCACAGGCATGTTTTAGCTGAAGGAAGAATCCCTTAAACATGGAGAGTTGAGACCCGTGGAATGGGTACCATGCAATATGACTTCAATGGGTCTGCATTTGCTCACCGAACCTCACCAGTCCTATCACTGCTGCGTTTATGCCGCTGTACACACGCTTGATTCTCTTTCGGAGACATATCAATCCATAGGTTTTAAGATTCTTACTAGTCAGGTATATTCTTAGGCGTTTAATATGGGGTGTTGAGTCCACTTCGTTGAGCAAGGAGTAGCTCTTGTCTATTACATATTTGGCTTATGGAACGGTATCTGTGCTAATTTCAATCTCTGGTTTTATGCAACACCCCAACTCACCTTTCCCCTTAAGCAAGCATAAGTTGGTTTTCTACATTTGACACCCTGTTCTGTTTTGTAATTCACTTCCTGTGTAGCCAAGTTTACATTCCGTGTAGTAGTGATATCTTATGATGTTTCTTTTTCTGTGTGACTTATTTCACTTAGAATCATCGTACCTGAATCCACTCATTATGCTGCTATGGGCCTGATGACATAGATTTCATTGCTGAGTGATATTGCATTGTACGTAAGTACCACAACTTCTTTATCCATTTATCGCTTTGTGTGATATTGAACTTGTACCGTAAATGAGGTTCTTGTAAACAGAGCCGTCCCAATCTTTGGGGTGGCTGTGTCTTTTTGATTTTAATTTCCCTAAGCTATAGGACCATAAGTGGAAGTGCCCTAGGCTCTGTTGCTTTGTTTTTTGGATGTTTCAGGAAACACCATACACTTCTCCAGAGTGGCTGCTGGCAATTTACATCCCGCCCTTCAGCATAACAAGGGTCCCAGTTCTCCATGGCCTGTCCTGCCTTTCTGGATTTTACACTTTTTTCGGATGGCCCTTTTGACCGGGGGGCAGTGAGACTTCATTGTAGTGCAGATTTCCTTTGCAAGCTTGCTTGGTTGGCCAAAAAGGGCGTATGCGTTTTTTCCTGACGCATACGCCCTTTTTGGCCAAGTGCATCATTGTGGACTTCTGCCTCTTTTCCTATGCTTTACATGCAATTCCAGTCTACCTCCTGAAATCGGTTTCCTGCAATTCTGCCCGCTTTCAACTCCTCTTGGCAGCCTTACTTCAATATATTTTTGGAAGATAGCTGTCATTTATAACTCTGCAGGTTTGTGAATTACAGTGCCCCTGACCTCCTTTCTTCAAGTCGCTTTCTTGTGAGCTGGCCGCAACACCGCAGGATTGCTTCAGGCCCTAGTTTGGTTCCGGCACGGCATGCTGAGCCTTTGGTTAATTCCTCTTCCTGGTGGGAAATGAGAGTTAAATATGTCCGTCCAGACACCTCCACCTAGTCTCTCATTGGTTCTCCCTATTCCTGTTCATTTTCCACAGAAATTGCAAACTGGGCCAAACAGGAGGTTAAAGGCACTGACTCTCCAAGTGGGGAGAGTGTTAGTAAAGCGTCTGGAATGTTGCACCCGAGTACCTGGGGACGAAAACTGAGACACATTTGAACACGTTTCCCAATCACACGGTGGATCATACTCTGGGTTCCACATGCATGTTTTAGCTGAAGGAAGAATCCCTTAAACCTGGAGACTTGAGACCCATAGAATGGGTACCATGCAATATGACTTCAAAGGGTCTGCATTTGCTCACCGAACCTCACCAATCCTATCACTGCTGCGTTTATGTCGCTGTACAAACGCTTGATTCTCTTTCGGACACATATGAATCCATAGGTTTTAAGTTTCTTACTAGTCAGGTATATTCTTAGGCGTTTAATATGGTGTGTTGAGTCCAGTTCGTTGAGCAAGGAGTAGCTCTTCTCTATTACATATTTGGCTTAGGGATCGGTATCTGTGCTAATTTCAATCTCTGGTTTTATGCAGCACCCCAACTCACCTTTCCCCTTAAGCAAGCATAAGTTGGTTTTCTATATTTGAGACCCTGTTTTGCTTTGTAATTCAGTTCCTGTGTAGCCAAGTTTACATTCCGTGTATTAGTGATATCTTATGATGTTTCTTTTTCTGTGTGACTTATTTCACTTAGAATCATCGTACCTGAATCCACTCATTATGCTGCTACGGGCCTGATGACATAGATTTCATTGCTGAGTGATATTGCATTGTACGTAAGTACCACAACTTCTTTATCCATTTTTCGCTTTCTGTGATATTGAACTTGTACCGTAAACGAGGTTCTTGTAAACAGAGCCGTCCCAAACTTTGGGGTGGCTGTGTCTTTTTGATTTTAATTTCCCTAAGCTATAGGACCATAAGTGGAAGTGCCCTAGGCTCTGTTGCTTTGTTTTTTGGATGTTTCAGGAAACACCATACACTTCTCCAGAGTGGCTGCTGGCAATTTACATCCCGCCCATCAGCATAACAAGGCTCCCAGTTCTCCATGTCCTGTCCTGCCTTTCTGGATTTTACACTTTTTTCAGATGGCCCTTTTGACCGGGGGGCAGTGAGACTTCATTGTAGTGCAGATTTCCTTTGCAAGCTTGCTTGGTTGGCCAAAAAGTGCGTATGCGTTTTTTCCTGAATATATTCAGGAAAAAACGCATACGCCCTTTTTGGCCAAGTGCATCATTGTGGACGTTCTGCCTCTTTTCCTATGCTTTACATGCAATTCCAGTCTACCTCCTGAAATTGGTTTCCTGCAATTCTGCTCCACTTTCAAGTCCTCTTGACAGCCTTACTGCAATATATTTTTGGAAGATAGCTGTCATTTATAACTCTGCAGGTTTGTGAATTACAGTGCCCCTGAGCTCCTTTCTTCAACTCGCTTTCTTGTGAGCTGGCCGCAACACCGCAGGATTGCTTCAGGCCCTAGTTTGGTTCCGGCACGGCATGCTGAGCCTTTGGTTAATTCCTCTTCCTGGTGGGAAATGAGAGTTAAATTTGCCCGTCCAGACACCTCCACCTAGTCTCTCATTGGTTCTCCCTATTCCTGTTCATTTTCCACAGAAATTGCAAACTGGGCCAAACAGGAGGTTAAAGGCACTGACTCTCCAAGTGGGGAGAGTGTTAGTAAAGCGTCTGGAATGTTGCACCCGAGTACCAGGGGACGAAAACTGAGACACATTTGAACACGTTTCCCGATCACATGGTGGATCATACTCTGTGTTCCACAGGCATGTTTTAGCTGAAGGAAGAATCCCTTAAACATGGAGAGTTGAGACCCGTGGAATGGGTACCATGCAATATGACTTCAATGGGTCTGCATTTGCTCACCGAACCTCACCAGTCCTATCACTGCTGCGTTTATGCCGCTGTACACACGCTTGATTCTCTTTCGGAGACATATCAATCCATAGGTTTTAAGATTCTTACTAGTCAGGTATATTCTTAGGCGTTTAATATGGGGTGTTGAGTCCACTTCGTTGAGCAAGGAGTAGCTCTTGTCTATTACATATTTGGCTTATGGAACGGTATCTGTGCTAATTTCAATCTCTGGTTTTATGCAACACCCCAACTCACCTTTCCCCTTAAGCAAGCATAAGTTGGTTTTCTACATTTGACACCCTGTTCTGTTTTGTAATTCACTTCCTGTGTAGCCAAGTTTACATTCCATGTAGTAGTGATATCTTATGATGTTTCTTTTTCTGTGTGACTTATTTCACTTAGAATCATCGTACCTGAATCCACTCATTATGCTGCTATGGGCCTGATGACATAGATTTCATTGCTGAGTGATATTGCATTGTACGTAAGTACCACAACTTCTTTATCCATTTATCGCTTTGTGTGATATTGAACTTGTACCGTAAACGAGGTTCTTGTAAACAGAGCCGTCCCAATCTTTGGGGTGGCTGTGTCTTTTTGATTTTAATTTCCCTAAGCTATAGGACCATAAGTGGAAGTGCCCTAGGCTCTGTTGCTTTGTTTTTTGGATGTTTCAGGAAACACCATACACTTCTCCAGAGTGGCTGCTGGCAATTTACATCCCGCCCATCAGCATAACAAGGCTCCCAGTTCTCCATGGCCTGTCCTGCCTTTCTGGATTTTACACTTTTTTCGGATGGCCCTTTTGACCGGGGGGCAGTGAGACTTCATTGTAGTGCAGATTTCCTTTGCAAGCTTGCTTGGTTGGCCAAAAAGGGCGTATGCGTTTTTTCCTGACGCATACGCCCTTTTTGGCCAAGTGCATCATTGTGGACTTCTGCCTCTTTTCCTATGCTTTACATGCAATTCCAATCTACCTCCTGAAATCGGTTTCCTGCAATTCTGCCCGCTTTCAACTCCTCTTGGCAGCCTTACTTCAATATATTTTTGGAAGATAGCTGTCATTTATAACTCTGCAGGTTTGTGAATTACAGTGCCCCTGACCTCCTTTCTTCAAGTCGCTTTCTTGTGAGCTGGCCGCAACACCGCAGGATTGCTTCAGGCCCTAGTTTGGTTCCGGCACGGCATGCTGAGCCTTTGGTTAATTCCTCTTCCTGGTGGGAAATGAGAGTTAAATATGCCCGTCCAGACACCTCCACCTAGTCTCTCATTGGTTCTCCCTATTCCTGTTCATTTTCCACAGAAATTGCAAACTGGGCCAAACAGGAGGTTAAAGGCGCTGACTCTCCAAGTGGGGAGAGTGTTAGTAAAGCGTCTGGAATGTTGCACCCGAGTACCTGGGGACGAAAACTGAGACACATTTGAACACGTTTCCCAATCACACGGTGGATCATACTCTGGGTTCCACATGCATGTTTTAGCTGAAGGAAGAATCCCTTAAACCTGGAGACTTGAGACCCATAGAATGGGTACCATGCATTATGACTTCAAAGGGTCTGCATTTGCTCACCGAACCTCACCAATCCTATCACTGCTGCGTTTATGTCGCTGTACAAACGCTTGATTCTCTTTCGGACACATATGAATCCATAGGTTTTAAGTTTCTTACTAGTCAGGTATATTCTTAGGCGTTTAATATGGTGTGTTGAGTCCAGTTCGTTGAGCAAGGAGTAGCTCTTCTCTATTACATATTTGGCTTAGGGATCGGTATCTGTGCTAATTTCAATCTCTGGTTTTATGCAGCACCCCAACTCACCTTTCCCCTTAAGCAAGCATAAGTTGGTTTTCTATATTTGAGACCCTGTTTTGCTTTGTAATTCAGTTCCTGTGTAGCCAAGTTTACATTCCGTGTATTAGTGATATCTTATGATGTTTCTTTTTCTGTGTGACTTATTTCACTTAGAATCATCGTACCTGAATCCACTCATTATGCTGCTACGGGCCTGATGACATAGATTTCATTGCTGAGTGATATTGCATTGTACGTAAGTACCACAACTTCTTTATCCATTTTTCGCTTTCTGTGATATTGAACTTGTACCGTAAACGAGGTTCTTGTAAACAGAGCCGTCCCAAACTTTGGGGTGGCTGTGTCTTTTTGATTTTAATTTCCCTAAGCTATAGGACCATAAGTGGAAGTGCCCTAGGCTCTGTTGCTTTGTTTTTTGGATGTTTCAGGAAACACCATACACTTCTCCAGAGTGGCTGCTGGCAATTTACATCCCGCCCATCAGCATAACAAGGCTCCCAGTTCTCCATGTCCTGTCCTGCCTTTCTGGATTTTACACTTTTTTCAGATGGCCCTTTTGACCGGGGGGCAGTGAGACTTCATTGTAGTGCAGATTTCCTTTGCAAGCTTGCTTGGTTGGCCAAAAAGTGCGTATGCGTTTTTTCCTGAATATATTCAGGAAAAAATGCATACGCCCTTTTTGGCCAAGTGCATTATTGTGGACGTTCTGCCTCTTTTCCTATGCTTTACATGCAATTCCAGTCTACCTCCTGAAATCGGTTTCCTGCAATTCTGCCCCCTTTCAACTCCTCTTGGCAGCCTTACTTCAATATATTTTTGCAAGATAGCTGTCATTTATAACTCTGCAGGTTTGTGAATTACAGTGCCCCTGAGCTCCTTTCTTCAACTCGCTTTCTTGTGAGCTGGCCGCAACACCGCAGGATTGCTTCAGGCCCTAGTTTGGTTCCGGCACGGCATGCTGAGCCTTTGGTTAATTCCTCTTCCTGGTGGGAAATGAGAGTTAAATTTGCCCGTCCAGACACCTCCACCTAGTCTCTCATTGGTTCTCCCTATTCCTGTTCATTTTCCACAGAAATTGCAAACTGGGCCAAACAGGAGGTTTTAGGCACTGACTCTCCAAGTGGGGAGAGTGTTAGTAAAGCGTCTGGAATGTTGCACCCGAGTACCAGGGGACGAAAACTGAGACACATTTGAACACGTTTCCCGATCACACGGTGGATCATACTCTGGGTTGCACATGCATGTTTTAGCTGAAGGAAGAATCCCTTAAACATGGAGAGGTGAGACCCATGGAATGGGTACCATGCAATATGACTTCAAAGGGTCTGCATTTGCTCACCGAACCTCAACAGTCCTATCACTGCTGCGTTTATGCCGCTGTACACACGCTTGATTCTCTTTCGGAGACATATAAATCCATAGGTTTTAAGATTCTTACTAGGTAGGTATATTCTTAGGCGTTTAATATGGGGTGTTGAGTCCACTTCGTTGAGCAAGGAGTAGCTCTTGTCTATTACATATTTGGCTTATGGAACGGTATCTGTGCTCATTTCAATCTCTGGTTTTATGCAGCACCCCAACTCACCTTTCCCCTTAAGCAAGCATAAGTTGGTTTTCTCCATTTGACACCCTGTTCTGTTTTGTAATTCAGTTCTTGTGAAGCCAAGTTTACATTCAGTGTAGTAGTGATATCTTATGATGTTTCTTTTTCTGTGTGACTTATTTCACTTAGAATCATCGTACCTGAATCCACTCATTATGCTGCTACGGGCCTGATGACATAGATTTCATTGCTGAGTGATATTGCATTGTACGTAAGTACCACAACTTCTTTATCCATTTTTCGCTTTCTGTGATATTGAACTTGTCCCGTAAACGATGTTCTTGTAAACAGAGCCGTCCCAAACTTTGGGGTGGCTGTGTCTTTTTGATTTTAATTTCCCTAAGCTATAGGACCATAAGTGGAAGTGCCCTAGGCTCTGTTGCTTTGTTTTTTGGATGTTTCAGGAAACACCATACACTTCTCCAGAGTGGCTGCTGGCAATTTACATCCCGCCCATCAGCATAACAAGGCTCCCAGTTCTCCATGTCCTGTCCTGCCTTTCTGGATTTTACACTTTTTTCAGATGGCCCTTTTGACCGGGGGGCAGTGAGACTTCATTGTAGTGCAGATTTCCTTTGCAAGCTTGCTTGGTTGGCCAAAAAGGGCGTATGCGTTTTTTCCTGACGCATACGCCCTTTTTGGCCAAGTGCATCATTGTGGACGTTCTGCCTCTTTTCCTATGCTTTACATGCAATTCCAGTCTACCTCCTGAAATCGGTTTCCTGCAATTCTGCCCGGCTTTCAACTCCTCTTGGCTGCCTTACTTCAATATATTTTTGGAAGACAGCTGTCATTTATATCTCTGCAGGTTTGTGAATTACAGTGCCCCTGAGCACCTTTCTTCAACTCGCTTTCTTGTGAGCTGGCCGCAACACCGCAGGATTGCTTCAGGCCCTAGTTTGGATCCGGCACGGCATGCTGAGCCTTTGGTTAATTCCTCTTCCTGGTGGGAAATGAGAGTTAAATTTGCCCGTCCAGACACCTCCACCTAATCTCTCATTGGTTCTCCCTATTCCTGTTCATTTTCCACAGAAATTGCAAACTGGGCCAAACAGGAGGTTAAAGGCACTGACTCTCCAAGTGGGGAGAGTGTTAGTAAAGCGTCTGGAATGTTGCACCCGAGTACCAGGGGACGAAAACTGAGACACATTTGAACACGTTTCCGGATCACACGGTGGATCATACTCTGGGTTCCACATGCATGTTTTAGCTGAAGGAAGAATCCCTTAAACATGGAGAGTTGAGACCCATGGAATGGGTACCATGCAATATGACTTCAAAGGGTCTGCATTTGCTCACCGAACCTCACCAGTCCTATCACTGCTGCGTTTATGCCGCTGTACACACGCTTGATTCTCTTTCGGAGACATATAAATCCATAGGTTTTAAGATTCTTACTAGTCATGTATATTCTTAGGCGTTTAATATGGGGTGTTGAGTCCACTTCGTTGAGCAAGGAGTAGCTCTTGTCTATTACATATTTGGCTTATGGAATGGTATCTGTGCTCATTTCAATCTCTGGTTTTATGCAGCACCCCAACTCACCTTTCCCCTTAAGCAAGCATAAGTTGGTTTTCTACATTTGACACCCTGTTCTGTTTTGTAATTCAGTTCTTGTGAAGCCAAGTTTACATACCGTGTAGTAGTGATATCTTATGATGTTTCTTTTTCTGTGTGACTTATTTCACTTAGAATCATCGTACCTGAATCCACTCATTATGCTGCTACGGGCCTGATGACATAGATTTCATTGCTGAGTGATATTGCATTGTACGTAAGTACCACAACTTCCTTATCCATTTTTCGCTTTCTGTGATATTGAACTTGTACCGTAAACGAGGTTCTTGTAAACAGAGCCGTCCCAAACTTTGGGGTGGCTGTGTCTTTTTGATTTTAATTTCCCTAAGCTATAGGACCATAAGTGGAAGTGCCCTAGGCTCTGTTGCTTTGTTTTTTGGATGTTTCAGGAAACACCATACACTTCTCCAGAGTGGCTGCTGGCAATTCACATCCCGCCCATCAGCATAACAAGGCTCCCAGTTCTCCATGGCCTGTCCTGCCTTTCTGGATTTTACACTTTTTTCAGATGGCCCTTTTGACCGGGGGGCAGTGAGACTTCATTGTAGTGCAGATTTCCTTTGCAAGCTTGCTTGGTTGGCCAAAAAGTGCGTATGCGTTTTTTCCTGAATATATTCAGGAAAAAACGCATACGCCCTTTTTGGCCAAGTGCATTATTGTGGACGTTCTGCCTCTTTTCCTATGCTTTACATGCAATTCCAGTCTACCTCCTGAAATCGGTTTCCTGCAATTCTGCCTGCTTTCAACTCCTCTTGGCAGCCTTACTTCAATATATTTTTGCAAGATAGCTGTCATTTATAACTCTGCAGGTTTCTGAACTACAGTGCCCCTGAGCTCCTTTCTTCAACTCGCTTTCTTGTGAGCTGGCCGCAACACCGCAGGATTGCTTCAGGCCCTAGTTTGGTTCCGGCACGGCATGCTGAGCCTTTGGTTAATTTCTCTTCCTGGTGGGAAATGAGAGTTAAATTTGCCCGTCCAGACACCTCCACCTAGTCTCTCATTGGTTCTCCCTATTCCTGTTCATTTTCCACAGAAATTGCAAACTGGGCCAAACAGGAGCTTTTAGGCACTGACTCTCCAAGTGGGGAGAGTGTTAGTAAAGCGTCTGGAATGTTGCACCCGAGTACCAGGGGACGAAAACTGAGACACATTTGAACACGTTTTCCGATCACACGGTAGATCATACTCTGGGTTGCACATGCATGTTTTAGCTGAAGGAAGAATCCCTTAAACATGGAGAGGTGAGACCCATGGAATGGGTACCATGCAATATGACTTCAAAGGGTCTGCATTTGCTCACCGAACCTCAACAGTCCTATCACTGCTGCGTTTATGCCGCTGTACACACGCTTGATTCTCTTTCGGAGACATATAAATCCATAGGTTTTAAGATTCTTACTAGTCAGGTATATTCTTAGGCGTTTAATATGGGGTGTTGAGTCCACTTCGTTGAGCAAGGAGTAGCTCTTGTCTATTACATATTTGGCTTATGGAACGGTATCTGTGCTCATTTCAATCTGTGGTTTTATGCAGCACCCCAACTCACCTTTCCCCTTAAGCAAGCATAAGTTGGTTTTCTCCATTTGACACCCTGTTCTGTTTTGTAATTCAGTTCTTGTGAAGCCAAGTTTACATTCCGTGTAGTAGTGATATCTTATGATGTTTCTTTTTCTGTGTGACTTATTTCACTTAGAATCATCGTACCTGAATCCACTCATTATGCTGCTACGGGCCTGATGACATAGATTTCATTGCTGAGTGATATTGCATTGTACGTAAGTACCACAACTTCTTTATCCATTTTTCGCTTTCTGTGATATTGAACTTGTACCGTAAACGAGGTTCTTGTAAACAGAGCCGTCCCAAACTTTGGGGTGGCTGTGTCTTTTTGATTTTAATTTCCCTAAGCTATAGGACCATAAGTGGAAGTGCCCTAGGCTCTGTTGCTTTGTTTTTTGGATGTTTCAGGAAACACCATACACTTCTCCAGAGTGGCTGCTGGCAATTTACATCGCGCCCATCAGCATAACAAGGCTCCCAGTTCTCCATGGCCTGTCCTGCCTTTCTGGATTTTACACTTTTTTCAGATGGCCCTTTTGACCGGGGGGCAGTGAGACTTCATTGTAGTGCAGATTTCCTTTGTAAGCTTGCTTGGTTGGCCAAAAAGGGCGTATGCGTGTTTTCCTGAATATATTCAGGAAAAAACGCATACGCCCTTTTTGGCCAAGTGCATCATTGTGGACGTTCTGCCTCTTTTCCTATGCTTTACATGCAATTCCAGTCTACCTCCTGAAATCGGTTTCCTGCAATTCTGCTCCACTTTCAAGTCCTCTTGACAGCCTTACTTCAATATATTTTTGGAAGATAGCTGTCATTTATAACTCTGCAGGTTTGTGAATTACAGTGCCCCTGAGCTCCTTTCTTCAACTCGCTTTCTTGTGAGCTGGCCGCAACACCGCAGGATTGCTTCAGGCCCTAGTTTGGTTCCGGCACGGCATGCTGAGCCTTTGGTTAATTCCTCTTCCTGGTGGGAAATGAGAGTTAAATTTGCCCGTCCAGACACCTCCACCTAGTCTCTCATTGGTTCTCCCTATTCCTGTTCATTTTCCACAGAAATTGCAAACTGGGCCAAACAGGAGGTTAAAGGCACTGACTCTCCAAGTGGGGAGAGTGTTAGTAAAGCGTCTGGAATGTTGCACCCGAGTACCAGGGGACGAAAACTGAGACACATTTGAACACGTTTCCCGATCACACAGTGGATCATACTCTGGGTTCCACAGGCATGTTTTAGCTGAAGGAAGAATCCCTTAAACATGGAGAGTTGAGACCCATGGAATGGGTACCATGCAATATGACTTCAAAGGGTCTGCATTTGCTCACCGAACCTCACCAGTCCTATCACTGCTGCGTTTATGCCGCTGTACACACGCTTGATTCTCTTTCGGAGACATATAAATCCATAGGTTTTAAGATTCTTACTAGTCATGTATATTCTTAGGCGTTTAATATGGGGTGTTGAGTCCACTTTGTTGAGCAAGGAGTAGCTCTTGTCTATTACATATTTGGCTTATGGAACGGTATCTGTGCTAATTTCAATCTCTGGTTTTATGCAGCACCCCAACTCACCTTTCCCCTTAAGCAAGCGTAAGTTGGTTTTCTACATTTGACACCCTGTTCTGTTTTGTAATTCAGTTCTTGTGTAACCAAGTTTACATTCCGTGTATTAGTGATATCTTATGATGTTTCTTTTTCTGTGTGACTTATTTCACTTAGAATCATCGTACCTGAATCCACTCATTATGCTGCTACGGGCCTGATGACATAGATTTCATTGCTGAGTGATATTGCATTGTACGTTAGTACCACAACTTCTTTATCCATTTTTCGCTTTCGGTGATATTGAACTTGTACCCTAAACGAGGTTCTTGTAAACAGAGCCGTTCCAAACTTTGGGTTGGCTGTGTCTTTTTGATTTTAATTTCCCTAAGCTATAGGACCATAAGTGGAAGTGCCCTAGGCTCTGTTGCTTTGTTTTTTGGATGTTTCAGGAAACACCATACACTTCTCCAGAGTGGCTGCTGGCAATTTACATCGCGCCCATCAGCATAACAAGGCTCCCAGTTCTCCATGGCCTGTCCTGCCTTTCTGGATTTTACACTTTTTTCAGATGGCCCTTTTGACCGGGGGGCAGTGAGACTTCATTGTAGTGCAGATTTCCTTTGCAAGCTTGCTTGGTTGGCCAAAAAGGGCGTATGCGTTTTTTCCTGAATATATTCAGGAAAAAACGCATACGCCCTTTTTGGCCAAGTGCATCATTGTGGACGTTCTGCCTCTTTTCCTATGCTTTACATGCAATTCCAGTCTACCTCCTGAAATCGGTTTCCTGCAATTCTGCCCGGCTTTCAACTCCTCTTGGCTGCCTTACTTCAATATATTTTTGGAAGACAGCTGTCATTTATATCTCTGCAGGTTTGTGAATTACAGTGCCCCTGAGCACCTTTCTTCAACTCGCTTTCTTGTGAGCTGGCCGCAACACCGCAGGATTGCTTCAGGCCCTAGTTTGGATCCGGCACGGCATGCTGAGCCTTTGGTTAATTCCTCTTCCTGGTGGGAAATGAGAGTTAAATTTGCCCGTCCGGACACCTCCACCTAATCTCTCATTGGTTCTCCCTATTCCTGTTCATTTTCCACAGAAATTGCAAACTGGGCCAAACAGGAGGTTAAAGGCACTGACTCTCCAAGTGGGGAGAGTGTTAGTAAAGCGTCTGGAATGTTGCTCCCGAGTACCAGGGGACGAAAACTGAGACACATTTGAACACGTTTCCCGATCACATGGTGGATCATACTCTCGGTTCCACATGCATGTTTTAGCTGAAGGAAGAATCCCTTAAACATGGAGAGTTGAGACCCATGGAATGGGTACCATGCAATATGACTTCAAAGGGTCTGCATTTGCTCACCGAACCTCACCAGTCCTATCACTGGTGTGTTTATGCCGCTGAACACACGCTTGATTCTCTTTCAGAGACATATAAATCCATAGGTTTTAAGATTCTTACTAGTCATGTATATTATTAGGCGTTTAATATGGAGTGTTGAGTCCACTTCGTTGAGGAAGGAGTAGCTCTTGTGTATTACATATTTGGCTTATGGAACGGTATCTGTGCTCATTTCAATCTCTGGTTTTATGCAGCACCCCAACTCACCTTTCCCCTTAAGCAAGCATAAGTTGGTTTTCTACATTTGACACCCTGTTCTGTTTTGTAATTCAGTTCTTGTGTAGCCAAGTTTACATTCCGTGTATTAGTGATATCTTATGATGTTTCTTTTTCTGTGTGACTTATTTCACTTAGAATCATCGTACCTGAATCCACTCATTATGCTGCTACGGGCCTGATGACATAGATTTCATTGCTGAGTGATATTGCATTGTACGTAAGTACCACAACTTCTTTATCCATTTTTCGCTTTCTGTGATATTGAACTTGTACCGTAAACGAGGTTCTTGTAAACAGAGCCGTCCCAAACTTTGGGGTGGCTGTGTCTTTTTGATTTTAATTTCCCTAAGCTATAGGACCATAAGTGGAAGTGCCCTAGGCTCTGTTGCTTTGTTTTTTGGATGTTTCAGGAAACACCATACACTTCTCCAGAGTGGCTGCTGGCAATTTACATCCCGCCCATCAGCATAACTAGGCTCCCAGTTCTCCATGGCCTGTCCTGCCTTTCTGGATTTTACACTTTTTTCAGATGGCCCTTTTGACCGGGGGGCAGTGAGACTTCATTGTAGTGCAGATTTCCTTTGCAAGCTTGCTTGGTTGGCCAAAAAGGGCGTATGCGTTTTTTCCTGAATATATTCAGGAAAAAACGCATACGCCCTTTTTGGCCAAGTGCATCATTGTGGACGTTCTGCCTCTTTTCCTATGCTTTACATGCAATTCCAGTCTACCTCCTGAAATCGGTTTCCTGCAATTCTGCCCGGCTTTCAACTGCTCTTGGCTGCCTTACTTCAATATATTTTTGGAAGACAGTTGTCATTTATAACTCTGCAGGTTTGTGAATTACAGTGCCCCTGAGCACCTTTCTTCAACTCGCTTTCTTGTGAGCTGGCCACAACACCGCAGGATTGCTTCAGGCGCTAGTTTGGATCCGGTACGGCATGCTGAGCCTTTGGTTAATTCCTCTTCCTGGTGGGAAATGAGAGTTAAATTTGCCTGTCCGGACACGTCCACCTAGTCTCTCATTGGTTCTCCCTATTCCTGTTCATGTTCCACAGAAATTGCAAACTGGGCCAAACAGGAGGTTAAAGGCACTGACTCTCCAAGTGGGGAGAGTGTTAGTAAAGCGTCTGGAATGTTGCACCTGAGTACCAGGGGACGAAAACTGAGACACATTTGAACACGTTTCCCGATCACACAGTGGATCATACTCTGGGTTCCACATGCATGTTTTAGCTGAAGGAAGAATCCCTTAAACCTGGAGAGTTGAGACCCATGGAATGGGTACCATGCAATATGACTTCAAAGGGTCTGCATTTGCTCACCGAACCTCACCAATCCTATCACTGCTGCGTTTATGCCGCTGTACACACGCTTGATTCTCTTTCGGAGACATATAAATCCATAGGTTTTAAGATTCTTACTAGTCAGGTATATTTTTAGGCGTTTAATATGGGGTGTTGAGTCCACTTCGTTGAGCAAGGAGTAGCTCTTGTCTATTACATATTTGGCTTATGGAACGGTATCTGTGCTAATTTCAATCTCTGGTTTTATGCAGCACCCCAACTCACCTTTCCCCTTAAGCAAGCATAAGTTGGTTTTCTACATTTGAGACACTGTTTTGCTTTGTAATTCAGTTCCTGTGTAGCCAAGTTTACATTCCGTGTATTAGTGATACCTTATGATATTTCTTTTTCTGTGTGACTTATTTCACTTAGAATCATCGTACCTGAATCCACTCATTATGCTGCTACGGGCCTGATGACATAGATTTCATTGCTGAGTGATATTGCATTGTACGTAAGTACCACAACTTCTTTATCCATTTTTCGCTTTTTGCGATATTGAACTTGTACCGTAAACGAGGTTCTTGTAAAGAGAGCCATCCCAAACTTTGGGGTGGCTGTGTCTTTTTGATTTTAATTTCCCTAAGCTATAGGACCATAAGTGGAAGTGCCCTAGGCTCTGTTGCTTAATTTTTTGGATGTTTCAGGAAACACCATACACTTCTCCAGAGTGGCTGTTGGCAATTTACATCTCGCCCATCAGCATAACAAGGCTCCCAGTTCTCCATGGCCTGTCCTGCCTTTCTGGATTTTACACTTTTTTCAGAAGGCCCTTTGACCGGGGGGCAGTGAGACTTCATTGTAGTGCAGATTTCCTTTGCGAGCTTGCTTGGTTGGCCAGAAAGTGCGTATGCGTTTCTTCCTGAATATATTCAGGACAGAACGCATAAGCCCTTTTTGGCCAAGTGCATCATTGTCGACGTTCTGAGTCTTTTCCTATGTTTTCAGTGCAATTCCAGTCTACCTCCTGAATTCGGTTTCTTGCAGTTCTGCCTTGCTCTCAGTTCCTCTTCATAGCCTTACCTCAATATACTTTTGAAAAATAGTTGGCCTTTATAACTCTGCAGGTTTTTGAATTGCAGTGGCCCTTAGCTCCATTTTTCAGCTCTTATTTTTGTGATCTTGCCTCATATCCACAGGATTTCTTCAGGCCCTTTTCTTCTTCTGGGGCGCCTTGCTCTGCCTTTGGTTAATTCTTCTCTCTGATGTGAAATTAGAGTGACATGTGCCCATTGAAACCGCTACAGCTATTTTCTCACTGGTTCCCCCTATTCCCATTCATCCTCCGCACTAACTGCAGACTGTGCGATACCGGAACTTAAAGGCATTGACTCTCCATGTGGAGATGTTGTTAGTAAAGTGGGTGGAATGTTGATCCGGAGCCCCAGGAGAGGAAAATGAGGTGCATTTTAGAAACCTTTCCCGATCATATGGTATACCATCTGCTGGATTTCCCATGCATGGTTTAGCTGTAGGAAGATTCCCTTCAACTTGGAGTGTTGGGACCCTTGGAATAAGTAGCATGAAGTATTGCATTAAACTTTCGGCAGTTGCTCACCAAAGCTCACCAATCCTTTCAGCCCCAAGTGTCCAGCCTTATGTCTTATCCAGCTGTGGGTTTATATGTGGTCATTCCAGGTTGCATCACAGCCCCTGAGCGAATTTTGTAAGAATTTTTCTCTCTTTCATTGTTTCTGTGTTTTGGTTTTAAAATTTATTTCTATAATGGGGTTTAGCTCATTTTCACTGCTGTGTTTGTGCCGCTCTGCGCACACTTGATTCCCTTATGGAGATATATCAATACATGGGTTTTAAGATTCTTATTACTCAGATATATTTCTCTGTGGTGTATAGGGTGTGTTGAGGCCAGTTCATTGAGCGAGGTGTAGATCTTGTCTGATACCTATTTGGTTTATTGAACGGTATCTGTGCTAATTTCAAACTCTGGTTTTATGCATCACCCCACCTCTCCTTTCCCCTTAAGCTGACATAAGTGTGTTTTCTAAATGTGAGACACTGTTCTGTTTTGTAATTCATTTTTTGTGCAGCCATATTTACCCTCCCTCTATAAGTGATATCTTATGATATGTTTCTTTTTCTGTTTGACTTATTTCAAGTAGTATTATCGGACCTCAATCCACTCTTTATCCTTCTACTAGCCTTATTACATTGATTTCATGGTGAAGAGATATTCCATTGTACATAAGTACCACATTTTCTTTATCCATTGTTCTCTTTCCTGGGATATTTAAGGTGTACTGAAGTTGAGGTTCTTGTAAACAGAGTAGCCCTAAACTGTGGTGTGCTTGTGTCTTGTTGATTTTTAGACTTCCCTAGATATACTCCCGTGATTGGAAGTGCCCTATGCTCTGTCGCTCTGTTTTTTAGATGATTTAGGAACCACCATACACTTCTCCAGAGTGGCTCTCGGCAGTTCACACACTGTCCATCAGCGTATAAAGGCTCCCTGTTCTCCATGGCCTGTCCTGCATTTCTGGTTTTTACAATTTTTTCGGATGGCCCTTTTGACCGGTGGGAAATGAGACTTCTTTGTTGTGCACATTTGCATTGCTTGCTTGCTTGGTTGCCCATAAAGTGCATATGCGTTTTTTCCTGGATATATTCAGGAAATAACGCATACTCCCTTTTGGGCCAACTGCATCATTGTCGAAATTCTGCCGCTTTTCATGTGCTTTAAAGGCGAGTCCAATCTATCTCTTGAAATCTGTTTCTTGCAATTCTGTCTTGCATTCAGATCCTCTTCTTTGCCTTACCTCAACATATTTTTGGACGTTAGTTTTCATTTATAACTCTGCAGGTTTGTGAATTGCAGTGACCCTGAGCTCCATTTTTTAAGTTGCTCTTTTGTGAGCTGGCCTCAAAACCGCAGGATTGCTTCAGGTCCTATTTTGGCTCCGGCGAGGCGGGCTGAGCCTTTTTTTAATTCTTATTCTTAATGGGAAATTAGAGTGACATGTGCCCGTCCAAACCCCTACAACTATTCTCTCATTGGTTCCCCCTGTTCCCGTTCATCCTCCTCACAATTTGCAAAATGTGTGAAACAGAAGTTTAAATGTGCTGATTCTCTAAGTGGGGAGATTCTAAGTAACGTGGCTGGAATGATGAACAGGAGCACCAGGAGAGGATAAATGAGGTGCATTTTAGACACATCTCCCGATCACATGGTGTACAGTCCTCTGGGTTTTCCATGCATGTTTTAGCTGTAGGAAGATTCCTTGAACCTGCAGATTTGGGACCCATTGAATGGGTACCAGGTAGTATTACTTTAAAGGGTGTGCATTTCCTCACCCAACCTCACATTTCTCTTAGCGCGAACAGTTTCCAGCCTTATGTCTCATCCTGCTGTGGGTCTAGATGTGTTCAATCCATGTTGCATCACCGTCCCTGAGGAAAAGTTGTAAGAGGTTTTCTCTGTCTCTCTGTCGTTTATTTTTTTCAATTTATTACTATGTTGTTTACAGCTGATTTTCAAAGCTCTGTTTCTTGCTGCTGTACATCCACTTGATTCACGTACAGAGAGACATCAATAATTTCTTTTTCAGATTCTTACCAGTCATAGATATTCTTTTCCGGTGACTTGAGTGTGCTGAGTGCAGTTCTTTTAGCTACCGTGTAGGCCTTGTTGATTATCAGTTTGGTATTTGGAATGGTATCTTTGCTAATTTCAACCTCCTGGATGATGCCTCACCCCTCCCCACCTTTCCCGTTTAGCAGCCTTACGCGTGTTTTCTACATATTTATGTCACTTAGAATGATCATACGTAACTCCTCCGGAGTTGTTACAACTGGCCATATTTCATTGATTTCCAGGCTGAGTAATATTCCACTCTACATAAGTACCACATCTCTATCCATTTTTTCCCTCCAGAGACATTTAAGTTATATCCTAGTCGAGGATCTTTTAAACAGAGAGGCAGTAAACATTGGGGTGCCTGTGTCCTCTCGATTTTTGTTTTTCCCAAGATATACGCCCATGAGTGCAAGTGCCCTATGCTCTGTAGCTCATTTTTTAGATGCTTTAGTAAACACAATACACTTCTCCAGAATGGCCGTTGGCAATATACATTTCCACTATAAGCCTCACAGGGCTCCCTCTTCTCCTTGTCCTGTCCTGCATTTCTGGCGTTTACACTTTATGAGGATGGCTCTTCTGACTGATGCGAAGTGATATCTTTTGTAGTATTGATTTCCAGTGCCCACCTGTTTGGTTGGCTAAAAAAGTGTATGCCCTTTTCTTGAATATATACAGAAAAAAACGCATACAGCCTTTTTGGCCAACTGCAATGTTGGCAATGTTCAGCCCCTTTTCTTGTGCTTAATGGCGAGTCCTTTCTACCTCCTCAAATCCCTTTCCTGCCATTCTCCCTTGCTTGCCAATCCTTTTCTCTGACTTTCCTCAAGACATTTTTCAGTGATAGATATTTTCAACTCTGCAGTTTCGTGAATTTTACTGCCCCTGAGTTCCATTGTTCAACTTGTGTTTATGGGAACTGGCCACAAAGCAGTGGGATTTCCTCAAGCCCTATACTGTTTCCATGGGCAACCCTAGCCTTTGGTCAATTCATCTTCCTGATTGGAAATTAGAGTGACATGTGCCTGTCTGAACACCTAGGACTTGTCTCTCATTGTTCCTCATCCTTCCGCTTCATCCTCTGGAAAAATTCCAAACTGTACGCAACAGGATGTTGACAGTGTTGACATCTCCAAGTGGGGAGACTGTTAGTAAAGACGCTGGAGGGGTGAACCCGAGCACCAGGAGATGAGGAGATGAGATGCCTTTTCCAAACTCTTCCCGATCAGACGGTATACCATCCTCTGGATGTGACAGACATGTTTTAGCAGTAGGAAGAGTCCCATTCATGTAAGGAGAACACCAGGGCTTTTTCAAAATCAGTGTCTCCCCGAAACCCAAACTGGGGAGTTTTTTAAGCTACGGCTACACATATGTTCATTAAGGGCCTTGGGAAGTAGACAGAGTCCAAACTTTAGATGACTGAAGTCTTCAGGGTCAGAAGCACTCACCACCAGCTTCCCTTAGGTTACACTTTAACTGTCATTGATAGATGATGTCAATAAAAATATCTATTCTTTTTCCGATTATTTCCCCTTATAGGTTATTGCACAATATTGAGTGTAGTTCCCTGTGCTATACAGTAGTTCCTTGTTGATGATCTATTTTATACATAGCAGTGTGTATGTGTTAATTCCAAACTGTTAATTTATCCCTCCTCCCACCTTTCCCCTTTGGTAATAATAAATTATAAGATTTTATACTTCTCAGAAATGGGGGAGCTGAAAGAGAGGTATCATTTTCAATGGAAAAGCATTTAAAACAAGATTGAAGCTTTAACCAAGATTATTAGATGTACATCCTTGGAAAGAAATCACTTCATTTCTCTAATATTGACCTGACAAATAGGACAAACCTTCTCACTGAACTTGCTTATAATAAAGTGATGGAAATATCAAATGGAAGTGTTAGGAACATCTTATTTTACCCGAGCCTTATAAACTGTTCTATGTTAACTACAGTTTGGCTCACACATCTGTTCATTGAAGTTACAATAGTCTCAATTTCTGTTACTGATCCTCCAGAGTGGACCCCAACAAGGGTCCCCCTGCCCAGTGTCATTGGGGCCAACAGATCGAGACTGAGTTTGGTTCCCAAGCAAAGGAAACTTTATATTTTCATCAGAGAATGGAGAGGTGAGAGCATGCACTACCCCGTGGGCTGTGGGCTGGGCTGCTGTGTAGAGATCCTGTCAGAGTCAGTGGGAGGGAGGGGGCGGAGCTCTCAAGGGCCGGGTTGGCTGCAGCTCAGGCTCTATATCTCGGAGTCTGCACTGGGCCCCAGGAGCTGAGGTGTCGACCCAGCCATTCTGCACCAGGAAATCTGGTCTGAAGTGCCGGGTGTGGAACCTCTGCATGCGGGACCCTAGGAGCACGTGAAATTAGACAAAGCACAAAGGATAAAAAAGGTCAGACTTGACTTTATTGCCCAGATTCTATTTTTATCTCCCAGGGATTTTTAATGGGCTTTGCTGGGGACAAACCCCTCCTCTGCCTTTTGTCCCGTTCCTCATTCTTGGAGTGCTGAGGGTGCAGACCCTTCTTCTGTAACTGCTGAGTGCTGAGTTGGGAGCCCTCATACCAGGGGACGAGGGTCAGAACTTCTCCCCAGCAGCCTCCAGGTGACGTTGATTGGCCCCAGGACCCCTGCCTCCCTGCTCGTCCGCCTGAGCACCAGCATTGGAAGTGTTATAGATTCTAATGACCTTTAAGGGTCCAGGAAAGAGATGTGCAGAGACGCTGTGGGGGCCGGTTTCACCCCGCCCCACATTTGTTCGGCCACCTTAGGCTGACCGTTTCTGCCAGCCTAGATGCTCTGACCAGTAGTCTGCTCTTTCTTCAATTAGGCCCCTGAATTAACATAAAAACAGCACCAGGTGTCAGAGCCCTGCCCGCTCAACTCCCAGACAGTCCAGGGTCAGTGGTGATCAAGGACCATGATGGCCACTGAGTCAACAGCCTTTTGAAGTAAACAGGAGTCCAGCCGGTCTTATTGGCCACCATCATCACGGTGTCTGTAGGCTTTTCTATGGTGACAGTGTGATATACGGTTCCCCCGCCAAGATTATTAGCTCCCCTCCGGGTGCAGGAAGTCCTGCAAGCAGTAGTCTACTCCTTCGGGACACACTATTGTTGTTTTATGAGAGAAACTCCAGGTCAAGTGATGTTCACATGAGTCGTCATGGTGCCCTGTTGCCTCCGGTTATCTCTCTGGATGTTGGAGTTGGAGGGCCTCCTCACTCGAGGTCGGTGTGCCCACGGAGCGAACCCTGCAACTTCAGGGCATGGTTGGTGATTAGGATCACCACGTGGGGTCCTTTTCCCTTAGGAGGGAGGTGGCCTTTTGGGCTGCTGATTTCCAGGTTTTTAGATACCGCCAGTATCTTGGCCAGATGTGGCAGTGGGCCAAGCCCCTTGGTGACTGTAGTTTATCCTACCTGGATGGCATTCTTGCGTTGTTCCATTTCAAGTGGTCCCAGTTTTTGCACTAATTCTCCAATGGCGATTCACCTTTCACCGGGAATGGAAAGGTCAAAGGGTTTAGCTCAATTAGGGAGTTCCAGGGCAAGGGTCTGAATTGACTGCTCTTTCCATTCTTGAAAGGCCACTTCTGGATTCTGTTCAAAAGGATCATCATCTTTTCCTTTCAGTGTTTCATATAGAGGCCCAGCTAGTAGACTGTAGTTAGGGATCCAGAAGCAGCAAACCCTGGCCTCCCCAGGAACCCCTAAGCTGTCTTCTAGTTTTAGAAAGGGGTAAGGCTGCAAATGGTTTCTTCCCTTTCCTGGGATGGGCTTCTCTGACCTTGTGTGAGAATGAAGCCCAGGCAGGTCACCGCAGTCTGTGATATTTGAGCTTTTTCTTGGACAACTTCTATCCTTTATTGGCTTGGTAGTTCAGAGGCCTCCTTAGTAGGGCTGGCGATCAGAATGTCGTCTGCATATTGAAGGAGGGTTTCCTTTTCCAGAGGTAGAACTTTTCGGTCGTTAGCTAAGCTTTCCCCAAAGATGGTGTGGGAATTTTTGAACCCTTGGGGCAAGACGGCCCGGAAGTATTGTTTTAGTTGTATGTTGAGTCCTGCCACTCACAAGCCAAAATTTCTTGTGACTCTGGGACTAATGGAATACAAAAGAAGGCATCATTGAAGACTAATACAGAATACCATGTCCTGGTGGTTGGTAGAATGACCAGCAGGGTGTAGGAATCAGGAGCAACTGGAGGTATATCCTCGGTGGCTTCACTGACTGTCCTGACATCCTTTACCAGGTCCCCAGCAGCCCATGGGGCTCTCGTGATCAGGCCAATCCCAGGATATGGAGCTCTCCTGGGCAGGTACCCCACCCCCAACCCAGCCCACGGGGCTCTCATGGTCAGGCCCCTCCCAGGATACAGAGCTACCCTTGCAGGTACCGTGGCAGGGCTGGGCACACAGGAACCGTGCACATAGCCCTCATTGAAGAGCACCCCCAGCTCACCTGTCGCTCAGAGCTGACACAGAGCACCTCAGAGCAGGACTTGAACTAACAAACAGCAGCTCCGACAGGTCTGTGACCCTGGGCATCACTCTGTGTGGCCTCCCTCCACCTGGTCTTCCAGAGACTTCCACTGCACCCAGGGCACCAGGCCTCTGTCTCCAACCACCACCCACCCCTCCTCTCCCTGACTCCTGGGTTCCTCTTATTAGGAGAGGGTTTTCTTGAAGTTGTCTCCCACTCATGGGCCAGATAAAATGATTAGAAAACAAGCCAAAGCTGCAGCCCCTTGTCTATCCTGACTCTCAGGAGCCCACACCTGTTCCTTGGACCTGGCCGGTTCAGCAAGTTCCATTTTCTGCAACTGTGAGCCCCTGAGGGGTGATGATTGGCTACCTGGGCAGCCTTACCATGCCGGCCAGCCCTCCCCAGGTGTGCCTGGGTTGAGATCAATATAAATACCACTCCAGGCAGCAAAAGCCCCTGCAGCTGTGCCTGACGCCATTTTCTCTGCCCTGTCAGCAGTCTCGGGGCTGGGCTGGTGGGAGGGAGTGAGAGGCCACGGCTTTGTGGGTGGCCCAGTGTGAGTGGGGCTCTGCTGGACTTTCTGCAGCAGTTGCCAGGCTGCCACCTGCTAAAGAAGAGGATGTGTCACCCATACCTGTTGCTGGAATTTCTCCCTGGGCAGAGGTGAGGAAGGAAAAAAGCAGTGGGGGCAGGGACAGGACGGGTATCTCAGGCAGGGAAATGGAAATCTTCCAGAAGAGCACCCAGGGCCAGGACCATCCTGGCTGGCCCGCAGGCACCAAGTCAGCTGGCATGCTGTCACTCGTGTGGCTCCATGGCCCTTCCTCTAGGCTTTCAAGTCCTTGTATATATTCAGGTGTTTTACCTGGGAAGGGTGGGAACAGTTCAGCAGCAAGTGGCCTGGGGCTCAGCTCACGTTTACTCACAGATGCCTCGGCACGGTGCCCCAGCTTTGCAATGAGGACGCTTGTTGTGTGGGGGCTGCTGGCTGAATGGGAGACGATTCCCCACCACTGACCAACTTCAGAATTGTTTACAACTGGAGCAAGTGCCCTGATACGGTTTTCCTCTGAGTAACTGGTGGGTTCTGTTTTTTTTTCTCTTTTTCGTTTTTGGTTCAAGGTAGATTTTATTCCTCTTTTTTGTATTTACAGATATAAGCATGGAAATAATTTATTCATATAAATACATGTATGTGAAGGGAATAATTGTTTTTTCTGTTTTATTTTTTAAATTTTATTTCTTTTTAATTTTGAATTTTATTTTATATTTTTATACAGCAGGTTCTCATTGGTTATCTATTTTATACATATAAATGTTTACATGCCAATCCCAATCTCTCAACTCCTCCCACCACCACCCCTCCAAGAGCTTTCCCCCCTTGTTGTCCATATGATTGTTGTCTACATCTGTTGCTCTATTTATGCCTTGCAAAACGGTTAATCTGTACAGTTTTTCTAGGTTCCACATATATGCATGAATATACAAGATTTGTTTTTCTCTTTCTGACTTACTTCACTCTGTAGGACAGTCTCTAGATCCATCGACGTCTCTACAAATGACCCAATTTCATTCCTTTCATGGCTTAGTAATATTCCATTTTATATATGTACCACAGCTTTATGCATTCGTCTGTCTGTGGGCATTTAGGTTGCTTCCATTACCTCGATATTGTAAATAGTGATGCAATGAACATTGCGGTGAATGTCTCTTTTTGATTTATGGTTTTGTCTGAGTATATGTCCAGTCCTGGGATTGCTGTATCATATGGTAATTCTATTATTAGTTTCTTAAGAAACTCCATATTGTTCTCCATAGTGACTGTATCAATTTATATTCCCAACAATAGTGGAAGAGGGTTCCTTTTCTCCACACCCTTTCCAGCATTTGTTGTTTGTAGATTTTCAGATGATGCCCATTCTAACAGGTGTGAGGTGATACCTCATTGTTGAGTCCATTTCGTTGAGCAACGGGTAGGTCTTGTCTATTACATATTTGGCTTATGGAACGGTATCTGTGCTAATTTCAAACTCTGGTTTTATGCAGCACCCCAACTCACCTTTCCCCTTAAGCAAGCATAAGTTGGTTTTCTAAACTTGAGACCCTGTTCTGTTTTGTAATTCAGTTCATGTGTAGCCAAGTTTACATTCCGTGCATTAGTGATACCTTATGATGTTTCTTTTTCTGTGTGACTTATTTCACTTAGAATCATCATGCCTCAATCCACTCATTATGCTGGTACAGGCCTGGTGACACAGATTTCATTGCTGAGTGGTATTCTGTTGTACATAAGTACCGCAACTTCTTTATCAATTATTTGTTCTCTGGGATATTTAACTTGTACTGTAGAAGAGGCTCCTGTAAACAGAGCCGTTGTAAATTTTGGGGTGGCTGTGTCTTTTTGATTTTAATTTCCCTAAGCTATAGGACCATAAGTGGAAATGCCCTAGATTCTGTTGCTTTGTTTTTCAGATGTATCAGGAAACACCATACACTTCTCCAGAGTGGCTGTTGGCAATGTACATCCCGCCCATAAGCATAACAAGGCTCCTTTTTCCCCATGGCCTGTCTTGCCTTTCTGGATTTTACACTTTTCTCAGTGGCCCTTTAGACCGGGGGGAAGTGACACTTCATAGTAGTTCGGATTTCCATTGCAAGCTTGCTTGGTTTGCCAAAAAGGGCGTATGTGTTTTTTCCTGAATATATTCAGGAACAAACTCATACGCCCTTTGTTGCCAAGTGCATCATTGTCGATGTTCTGCCTCTTTTCCTATGCTTTAAATGCAAATCCAGTCTACCTCCTGAAATCGGTTTCCTGCAATTCTGCCCCGCTTTCAAGTCCTCTTCGCAGCCTTACTTCAATATATTTTTGGACGTTATCTGTCATTTATAACTCTGCAGGTTTGTGAATTACAGGGCCCCTGAGCTCCTTTCTTCAACTCGCTTTCTTGTGAGCTGGCCGCAAACCCGCAAGACTGCTTCAGGCCCTAATCTGCTTCTGGCAGGGCACGCTGAGCCTTTGGTTAATTCCTCTTCCTGGTGGGAAATGAGTGTTAAATATGCCCGTCCAGACACCTACCTCACTCTCAACCCCTTGGTGATGTGGGTCCTCTGGTTTGTGGCCACTTTTGCTGGGTTCCTCACCTTTCAATGATGTGGCCCCACTAGTGTGAGGACACTCCTGCTTGGTTCTCATCCACGTGGTTATGTGGACCCCCTGGTGAGAGTCTGTTCCTGGCTTTGTTCCTCACCCACCTGTGAGGGAGACCCTCTGCTGATAGGTCACTCCTGCATGGCTGGCACACATTGCCTTGGTGAAGTCAGCCGTGTGGTGGCAGTTGGAGCGTGCTGGGAATCTCTTCCCCCGGTGATGAGGGCCCTCTTGCGTCAGGCCCTAACTGCTGGGCTCACCAACTTTTCTTAGGGAGCCCAGTGATGCTTTGGCACTCCTCTTAGGATCCCATCTCCATGGGGATGTGGGCCTTCTGCTCTGAGGTCCCAACGGCTGGGTTGTTCACATTTTCATGATGTGGGCTCTCTGGTGTTAGTTCACAGAAGCCTGGATCCCATAGCCTCTGTGCTCTTGGCTGCCTGCTGGGAGGTTCCAACTGCTGGATTCCTCACTTTTTTAATTTTTTGGGCCCTCTGTTGTGAGGATCCTCCTGCCTGCCTCACTCCCAGCCCCTTCGTGATGTGTGTCGTCTGGTTTGAGGCCACATGTGCTGGGTTCCTCACCTTTCGATGATGTGGGACCAATGGTCTTAGGAGACTCCTGCCTGGTTCACATCCCCTTGGTGATGTGGGCCCTCTGTTGAGAGTCTGATCCCGGCTGGGTTCCTCACCCATCTGTGAGGTAGGCCGTCTGATGTGAGGTCACTCTTGCCTGGCTTGCTCACCTCGCCTTGTGGACATGAGCCCTCTGGTGGCACTTGGAGCCTGCTGGGAGCCTCCTCTCGTCGGTGATGAGGGCCCTCTGGCATCAGGCCCTAACTGCTGGGCTCCCTACATTTTGTGATGTGCGCCCAGTGGTGCGAGGACACTCCAGCCAGGTTCACATCCCCATTGGGGTGTGGGCCTTCTGCTCTGAGGTCCCAAAGCCTGGGTTGCTCACAGTTTCATGATGTGGGCTCTCTGCTGTTAGTTCACTCCTGCCTGCATCCCATAGCTTCTGTGCTCTGGGCCGCCTGCTGGGAGGTTCCAACTGCTGGATTC
Organism: Leucopleurus acutus; assembly: GCF_964270905.1. NCBI lineage: Eukaryota > Metazoa > Chordata > Mammalia > Artiodactyla > Delphinidae > Leucopleurus > Leucopleurus acutus. The sequence continues at coordinate 531,573 of NW_028139132.1, read as the reverse complement.
CTCACCTTTCTTATTCTTTGGGCCCTCTGTTTTTAGGCTACTCCTGCCTGCCTCACTCCCATTCCCTTTGTGATATGTGTCCTCTGATTTGAGGCCACATGTGCTGGGTTCTGCACCTTTCGATGATGTGACCCCACTGGAGGGAAGACAGTCCTGACTGGTTCCCATCCCCTTGCTGATGTGGGCCCTCAGGTGAGAGTCTGATCCTGGCTGGGTTCCTCACCCTTCTGTGAGGTGGACCCTCTGCTGTGAGGTCAATCATGCCTGTCTGGCACACGTCACCTTGGCGACGTGGGCCCTCTGGTGGCAGTTGGAGTGTGCTGGGATCCTCCTCCCCTCGGTGATGAGGGCCCTCTTGCCTTAGGCCATAACTGCTGGGCTCCCCACATTTTCTGATGTGCGCCAAGTGAGTGAGGAGACTCTTGCCAGGTTCCCATCCCCATGGCGATATGGGCCTTCTGCTCTGAGGTCAAAACGGCTGGCTTGCTCACAGTACCATGATGTGGGCCCTCTGCTGTGAGTTCACTCCGGCAAGGATCCCTTATCATCGGTGCTCTGAGCCGCCTGCTGGGAGGTTCCAACTGCTGGATTCCTCAACTTTTTTATTCTATGTGCCCTCTGTTGTGAGGCTCCTCCTGCCTGCCTCACTGCCAGCCCCTTGGTGATGACTGTCCTATGGCTTGAGGCCACATGTGCTGCGTTCCTCACCTTTCGATGATGTGACCCCACTCGTGTGAGGACACTCCTGCCTGGTTCCCATCCCCTTGGTGAGGTGGGCCCTCTGGCGAGAGTCTAATCCTGGCTGGGTTCCTCAACGTTCTGTGAGGTAGGCCCTCTGCTGTGAGGTCACTCCTGCCTGGCTGGCACACGTCACCTTGGAGACGTGAGCCCTCTGGTGGCAGTTGGAGCGTGCAGGGCGCCTCCTCCTCTCGGTGATGACGGCCCTCTGGCGTCAGGCCCTAAATGGTGGGCTCCCCACATTTTCTGATGTGCGCCCAGTGGTGCGAGGACACTCCAGCCAGGTTCCCATTCCCATGGGGATGTGGTCCTTCTGCGCTGAGGTCTCAACTCCTGGGTTGCTCACAGTTTTGTGATGTGGGCCCTCTGCTGTGAGTTCACTGTGGCCTGGATCCCATAGCCTCGGTGTTCTGGGCCGCCTGCTGGAAGGTCTAAATGCTGGAATCCACACGTTTTTTATATTATGTGCCCTGTGTTGTGAGGCTACTCCTGCCTGCCTCACTCCAAGGCCCTTGGTGATGTGGGTCCTCTGGTTTGAGGACACATGTGCTGGGTTCCTCACCTTAAGATGATGAGGCCCCACTGGTGTGAGGATAATCCTGACTGGGTCCCATCCCCTTTGTGATGTGGGCCCTCTGGTGAGAGTCTGATCCTGGCTGGGTTCCTCACCCATCTGTGAGGTGGGCCCTCTACTATCAGGTAACTCTTGCCTGGGTTGCTCACCTCGCCTTGTTGACATGAGCCCTCTGGTGGCAATTGGACCCTGCTGGGAGCCTCCTCAGCTCTGTGATGAGGGCCCTCTGATGTCAGGCCCTAACTGCTGGGCTCCCCAACTTTTCTTAGTGAGCCCAGTGTTGCTCAAGCACTCCTCTTAGGTTCCCATCCCCATGGGGATGTGGGCCTTCTGCTCTGAGGTTCCAACGGCTGGGTTGATCACAATTTCATGATGTGGGCTCTCTGGTGTTAGTTCACTGTGGCCTGGATCCCATAGCCTCTGTGGTCTTGGCTGCCTGCTGGGAGGTTCCAACTGTTCGATTCCTCAACTTTTGTATTCTATGGGTCCTGTGTTGTGATGCTCCTCCTGCCTGCCTCACTCGCAACCCCTTCGTGATGTGGGTCTTCTGGTTTGAGGCCACATGTGCTGGGTTAGGCAACTTTCAGTGATGTGGCCCCACTGGTGTGAGGACACTCCTGCCTGGTTCCCATCCCCTTGGTGATGTGGGCCTTCTGGTGACAGTCTTATCCTGGCTGGGTTCCTCACTCTTCTGTGAGGTAGGCCCTCTGCTGTGAGGTCAATCCTGCCTGACTTGCACACATCACCTTGGCGGCGTGGGCCCTCTGTTGGCACATGGAACCTGCTGGGAGCCTCCTGCCCTCGGTGATGATGGCCCTCTAGCATCAGGCTCTAACTGCTGGGCTCCCCACGTTTTCTGATGTGAGCCCAGTGATGCCAGGACACTCCTGTCAGGTTCCCATCCCCATGGGGATGTGGGCTTTCTGCTCTGAGGTCCCAATGCCTGGGTTGCTCACAGTTTCATGATGTGGGCTCTCTGGTGTTAGTTAACTCCTGCCTGCATCCCATAGCTTCTGTGCTCTCGGCCGCCTGCTGGGAGGTTCCAAATGCTGGATTCCTCACTTTTTTTATTCTTTGGGCCCTCTGTTTTTAGGCTACTCCTACCTGCCTCACTCCCATCCCCTTTGTGATGTATGTCCTCTGATATGAGGCCACATGTGCTGGGTTCCTCACCTTTCGATGATGTGGCCCCACTGGTGGGAGGACAGTCCTGACTGGTTCCCATCCCCTTGGTGTTGTGGGCCCTCTGGTGAGAGTCTCATCCTGCCTCGGTTCCTCACCCTTCTGTGAGATAGGTCCTCTGCTGTGAGGTCACTACTGCCTGGCTGGTGCATGCCACCTTGTAGACGTGGGCCCTCTGTTGGCAGTTGGAACCTGCTGGGAGTCTCCTCCCCTCAGTTATGAGGGCCCCCTGGCATCAGGCCCTAACTGCTGGGCTCCTAACATTTTCTGATATGTGCTAAGTGGTGTGAAGCCACTCCTGCCAGGTTCCCATCCCAATGGGGATGTGGGCCTTCTGTTCTGAGGTCCCAACAGCTGGGCTGCTCACAGGTTCATGATGTGGGCCCTCTGCTGTGAGTTCACTGCGGCCTGGATCCCATAGCCTCGGTGCTCTGGGCCACTTGCTGGGAGGTTCCAACTGCTGGATTCCTCAACTTTTATATTCTATGGACCCTGTGTTGTGAGGCCAGTCCTGCCAGCCTCATTCCAAACCCCTTGGTGATGTGGTTCCTCTGGTTTGAGGACACATGTGCTGGGATCCTCACCTTTCGATGATGTTGTCCCACTGGTGTGGGGACACTCCTGCCTGGTTCCCATCCCCTTGGTGATGTGGGCCCTCTGGTGAGAGTCTGATCCTGGCTGTGTTCCTCACCCTTCTGTGAGGTGGGCCCTCTGCTGTGAGGTCACTCCTGCCAGGCTGGCACACATCGCCTTGGCGACGTTGGCCCTCTGGTGGCAGCTGGAGCCTGCTGGGAGCCTCCTCCTCTCGGTGATGAGTGCCCTCTAGCGTCAGGCCCTAACTTCTGAGCACCCCACGTTTTCTGATGTGAGCCCAGTGATGCCAGGACACTCCTGTCATGTTCCCATCACCATGGGGATGTGGGCCTTCTGCTCTGAGGTCCCAATGTCTGGGTTGCTCACAGTTTCATGATGTGGGCTGTCTGGTGTTAGTTCACTCTGGCCTGGTTCCTCTAGCCTCTGTGCTCTGGGCCGCCTGCTGGGAGGTTCCAACTGCTGGATTCCTCACCTTTCTTATTTTTGGGCCCTCTGTTATGAGGCTCCTCCTGCCTGCCTCACTCCCAGCCCCTTGGTGATGGGTGTCCTATGGTTTGAAGCCACATGTTCTGGGTTCCTCACCTTTAGATGATGTGGCCCTACTCATGTGAGGACACTCCTGCCTGGTTCCAATCCATTTGGTGATGTGGGCCCTCTGGTGCGAGTCTGATCCTGACTGGGTTCGTCACACTTCTCTGAGGTGGGCCCTCTGCTGTGAGGTCATTCGTGCCTGGTTGGCACACATCGCCTTGGCGACGTCAGCCCTCTGGTGGCAGTTGGAGCCTGCTGGGAGCCTCCTTCCCTTGGTGATGAGGGTCCTCTGGCGTCAGGCCCTAACTGCTGGTCGCCCAAAATTTTCTGATACGTTCTCAGTGGTGCGAGGACACTCCTACCAGAATTCCATCCCCATGGGGATGTGGGCCTCCTGCTCTGAGGTCCCAATGGCTGGGTTGCTCAGTTTCATGACATGGGCCCTCTTCTGTGAGTTCACTGTGGCCTGGATCCCATAGTCTCGGTGCTCTGGGCCGCCTGCTGGGAGGTTCCAACTGCTGGATTCCTCACTTTTTTATTCTATGTGCCCAGTGTTGTGAGGCTACTCCTGCCTGCCTCACTCCGAGGTCCTTGGTGATGTGGGTCCTCTGGTTTGAGGACACATGTGCTGAGTACCTCAGCTTTCGATGATGTGGCCCCACTGATGTGAAGACACTCCTGCCTGGTTCCCATCCCCTTGGTGATGTGGGCCCTCTGGTGAGAGTCTGATGTTGGCTGGGTTTCTCACCCTTCTGTGAGGTGGGACCTCTGCTGTGAGGTAACTCCTGCCTGGCATGCTAACGTTGCCTTGGCAATGTGAGCCCTCAGGTGGCAGTTGGAGCCTGCTGGCAATCTCCTCCCCTCAGTTATGAGAGCTCTGGATAAAACACATATGCTCTTTTTTGCCAAGTGCATTATTTTCCAAGTTCTGTCTCTTTTCCTATGCTTTAAGAGCTACTCCCGTGTATGTTCTGAAATCAATTTCCAGCAATTCTGCCCCGCATTCAAGTCCTCTTCGCAGCCTTACTTCAGCATAATTTTGGATGATAGCTGTCATTTATAACTCCGCAGGTTTCTGAATTACAGTGCCCCTGAGCTCCTTTCTTCAACTCGCTTTCTTGTGAGCTGGCCGCAACACCGCAGGATCTCCTCAGGCCCTAATTTAGTTCCAGCATGGCACGCGGAGCCTTTGGTTCATTTATCTTCCTGGTGGGAAATGAGAGTTAAATTTGCCATCCAGACACCGACAGATAGTCTCCCAATGCTTCTCCTTATTCCTGTTCATCTTCCGAAGAAATTGCAAACTGGGCCAAACAGGAGGTTAAAGGCACTGACTCTCCAAGTGGGGAGAGTGTTAGTAAAGCGTCTGGAATGTTGCACCCGAGTACCAGGGGACGAAAACTGAGACACATTTGAACACGTTTCCGGATCACACGGTGGATCATACTCTGGGTTCCACATGCATGTTTTAGCTGAAGGAAGAATCTCTTAAACGTGGAGAGTTGAGACCCATGGAATGGGTATCATGCAATATGACTTCAAAGGGTCTGCATTTGCTCACCGAACCTCACCAATCCTATCACTGCTGCGTTTATGCCGCTGTACACACGCTTCATTCTCTTTCGGAGACATATAAATCCATAGGTTTTAAGATTCTTACTAGTCAGGTATATTGTTAGGCGTTTAATATGGGGTGTTGAGTCCACTTAGTTGAGCAAGGAGTAGCTCTTGTCTATTACATATTTGGCTTATGGAATGGTATCTGTGCTAATTTCAATCTCTAGTTTTATGCAGCATCCCAACTCACCTTTCCCCTTAAGCAAGCATAAGTTGGTTTTCTACATTTGAGACCCTGTTCTGTTTTGTAATTCAGTTCTTGTGTAGCCAAGTTTACATTCCGTGTATTAGTGATATCTTATGATGTTTCTTTTTCTGTGTGACATATTTCACTTAGAATCATCGTACCTGAATCCACTCATTATGCTGCTACGGGCCTGATGACGTAGATTTCATTGCTGAGTGATATTGCATTGTACGTAAGTACCACAACTTCTTTATCCATTTTTCGCTTTCTGTGATATTGAACTTGTACCGTAAACGAGGTTCTTGTAAACAGAGCCGTCCCAAACTTTGGGGTGGCTGTGTCTTTTTGATTTTCATTTCCCTAAGCTATAGGACCATAAGTGGAAGTGCCCTAGGCTCTGTTGCTTTGTTTTTTGGATGTTTCAGGAAACACCATACACTTCTCCAGAGTGGCTGCTGGCAATTTACATCCCGCCCATCAGCATAACAAGGCTCCCAGTTCTCCATGGCCTGTCCTGCCTTTCTGGATTTTACACTTTTTTCAGATGGCCCTTTTGACCGGGGGGGGGCGGGGGGGGGGCAGTGAGACTTCATTGTAGTGCAGATTTCCTTTGCAAGCTTGCTTGGTTGGCCAAAAAGGGCGTATGCGTTTTTTCCTGAATATATTCAGGAAAAAACGCATACGCCCTTTTTGGCCAAGTGCATCATTGTGGACGTTCTGCCTCTTTTCCTATGCTTTACATGCAATTCCAGTCTACCTCCTGAAATCGGTTTCCTGGAATCCTGCCCCGCTTTCAAGTCCTCTTGGCAGCCTTCCTTCAATATATTTTTGGAAGATAGCTGTCATTTATAACTCTGCAGGTTTGTGAATTACAGTGTCCCTGAGCTCCTTTCTTCAACTCGCTTTCTTGTGAACTGGCCGCAGTACCGCAGGATTGCGTCGGGCCCTAGTGTGGTTCCAGCATGGCACGCTGAGCCTTTGGTTAATTCCTCTTCCTGGTGGGAAATGAGAGTTAAATTTGCCCGTCCGGACACCTCCACCTAGTCTCTCATTGGTTCTCCGTATTCCTGTTCATCTTACGCAGAAATTGCAAACTGGGCCAAACAGGAGCTTAAAGGCACCGACTCTCCAAGTGGGGAGAGTGTTAGTAAAGCGTCTGGAATGTTACACCCGAGTATCAGGGGACGAAAACTGAGACACATTTGAACACGTTTCCCGATCACACGGTGGATCATACTCTGGGTTCCACATGCATGTTTTAGCTGAACGAAGAATCCCTTAAACCTAGAGAGTTGAGACCCATGGAATGGGTACCATGCAATATGACTTCAAAGAGTCTGCATTTGCTCAACGAACCTCACCAATCCTATCACTGCTGCGTTTATGACACTGTACACACGCTTGATTCTCTTTCAGAGACATATAAATCCATAGGTTTTAAGATTCTTACTAGTCAGGTATATTCTTAGGCGTTTAATATGGGGTGTTGAGTCCACTTCGTTGAGCAAGGAGTAGCTCTTGTCTATACCATATTTGGCTTAAGGAACTTTATCTGTGCTCATTTCAATCTCTGGTTTTATGCAGCACCCCAACTCACCATTCCCGTTAAGGAAGCAAAAGTTGGTTTTCTTAATTGGAGACCCTGTTCTGTTTTGTAATCCAGTTCCTGTGTAGCCAAGTTTACATTCCGTGTATTAGTGATATCTTATGATGTTTCTTTTTCTGTGTGACTTATTTCACTTAGAATCATCATACCTGAATCCACTCATTATGCTGCTATGGGCCTGATGACATAGATTTCATTGCTTAGTGATATTGCATTTTACGTAAGTACCACAACTTCTTTATCCATTTTTCGCTTTGTGTGATATTGAACTCGTACCGTAAACGAGGTTCTTGCAAACAGAGCCGTCCCAAACTTTGGGGTGGCTGTGTCTTTTTGATTTTAATTTCCCTAAGCTATAGGACCATAAGTGGAAGTGCCCTAGGCTCTGTTGCTTTGTTTTTTGGATGTTTCAGGAAACACCATACACTTCTCCAGAGTGGCTGCTGGCAATTTACATCCCGCCCATCAGCATAACAAGGCTCCCAGTTCTCCATGGCCTGTCCTGCCTTTCTGGATTTTACACTTTTTTCAGATGGCCCTTTTGACCGGGGGGCAGTGAGACTTCATTGTAGTACAGATTTCCTTTGCAAGCTTGCTTGGTTGGCCAAAAAGGGCGTATGCGTTTTTTCCTGAATATATTCAGGATAAAACGCATACGCCCTTTATGGCCAAGTGCATCATTGTGGACGTTCTGCCTCTTTCCCTATGCTTTACATGCAATTCCAGTCTACCTCCTGAAATCGGTTTCCTGCAATTCTGCCCCGCTTTCAACTCCTCTTGGCACCCTTACTTCAATATATTTTTGGAAGATAGCTGTCATTTATAACTCTGCAGGTTTGTGAATTACAGTGCCCCTGAGCTCCTTTCTTCAACTCGCTTTCTTGTGAGCTGGCCGCAGCACCGCAGGATTGCTTCAGGCCCTAGTTTGGTTCCGGCATGGCATGTTGAGCCTTTGGTTAATTCCTCTTCCTGGTGGGAAATGAGAGTTAAATTTGCCCGTCCGGACACCTCCACCTAGTCTCTCATTGGTTCTCCCTATTCCTGTTCATTTTCCACAGGAATTGCAAACTGGGCAAACAGGAGGTTAAAGGCACTGACTCTCCAAGTGGGGAGAGTGTTAGTAAAGCGTCTGGAATGTTGCACCCGAGTACCAGGGGACGAAAACTGAGACACATTTGAACACGTTTCCCGATCACATGGTGGATGATACTCTGGGTTCCACATGCATGTTTTAGCTGAAGGAAGAATCCCTTAAACATGGAGAGTTGAGACCCATGGAATGGGTACCATGCATTATGACTTCAAAGGGTCTGCATTTGCTCACCGAACCTCACCAATCCTATCACTGCTGCGCTTATGCTGCTGTACACATGCATGATTCTCTTTCGGAGACATATAAATCCATAGGTTTTAAGATTCTTACTAGTCAGGTATATTGTTAGGCGTTTAATATGGGGTGTTGAGTCTACTTCGTTGAGCAAGGAGTAGCTCTTGTCTATTACATATTTGGCTTATGGAACGGTATCTGTGCTAATTTCAATCTCTGGTTTTATGCAGCACCCCAACTCACCTTTCCCCTTAAGCAAGCATAAGTTGGTTTTCTACATTTGACACCCTGTTCTGTTTTGTAATTCAGTTCCTGTGTAGCCAAGTTTACATTCCGTGTGTTAGTGATATCTTATGATGTTTCTTTTTCTGTGTGACTTATTTCACTTAGAATCATCGTACCTGAATCCACTCATTATGCTGCTACGGGCCTGATGACATAGATTTCATTGCTGAGTGATATTGCATTGTATGTAAGTACCACAACTTCTTTATCCATTTTTCGCTTTCTGTGATATTGAACTTGTACTGTAAACGAGGTTCTTGTAAACAGAGCCGTCCCAAACTTTGGGGTGGCTGTGTCTTTTTGATTTTAATTTCCCTAAGCTATAGGACCATAAGTGGAAGTGCCCTAGGCTCTGTTGCTTTGTTTTTTGGATGTTTCAGGAAACACCATACACTTCTCCAGAGTGGCTGCTGGCAATTGACATCCCACCCATCAGCATAAGAAGGCTCCTAGTTCTCCTTGGCCTGTCCTGCCTTTCTGGATTTTACACTTTTTTCGGATGGCCCTTTTGACCAGGGGGCAGTGAGACTTCATTGTAGTGCAGATTTCCTTTGCAAGCTTGCTTGGTTGGCCAAAAAGTTCGTATGCGTTTTTTCCTGAATATATTCAGGAAAAAACGCCTACGCCCGTTTTGGCCAAGTGCATCATTGTGGACGTTCTGCCTCTTTTCCTATGCTTTACGTGCAATTCCAGTCTACCTCCTGAAATCGGTTTCCTGTAATTCTGCCCGCTTTCAACTCCTCTTGGCAGCCTTACTTCAATATATTTTTGGAAGATAGCTGTCATTTATAACTCTGCAGGTTTGTGAATTACAGTGCCCCTGAGCTCCTTTCTTCAACTCGCTTTCTTGTGAGCTGGCCGCAACACCGCAGGATTGCTTCAGGCCCTAGTTTGGTTCCGGCACGGCATGCTGAGGCTTTGGTTAATTCCTCATCCTGGTGGGAAATTAGAGTTAAATTTGCCCGTCCAGACACCTCCACCTAGTCTCTCATTGGTTCTCCCTATTCCTGTTCATTTTCCACAGAAATTGCAAACTGGGCCAAACAGGAGGTTAAAGGCACTGACTCTCCAAGTGGGGAGAGTGTTAGTAAAGCGTCTGGAATGTTGCACCCGAGTACCAGGGGACGAAAACTGAGACACATTTGAACACGTTTTCCGATAACACGGTGGATCATACTCTGGGTTCCACATGAATGTTTTAGCTGAAGGAAGAATCCCTTAAACAGGGAGAGTTGAGACCCATGGAATGGGTACCATGCAATATGACTTCAAAGGGTCTGCATTTGCTCACCGAACCTCACCAATCCTATCACTGCTGCGTTTATGCCGCTGTACACACGCTTCATTCTCTTTCGGAGACATATAAATCCATAGGTTTTAAGATTCTTACTAGTCAGGTAGATTCTTAGGCGTTTAATATGGGGTGTTGAGTCCACTTCGTTGAGCAAGGAGTAGCTCTTGTCTATTACATATTTGGCTTATGGAATGGTATCTGTGCTCATTTCAATCTCTGGTTTTATGCAGCACCCCAACTCACCTTTCCCCTTAAGCAAGCATAAGTTGGTTTTCCACATTTGACACCCTGTTCTGTTTTGTAATTCAGTTCTTGTGAAGCCAAGTTTACATTCCGTGTAGTAGTGATATCTTATGATGTTTCTTTTTCTGTGTGACTTATTTCACTTAGAATCATCGTACCTGAATCCACTCATTATGCTGCTACGGGCCTGATGACATAGATTTCATTGCTGAGTGATATTGCATTGTACGTAAGTACCACAACTTTTTTATCCATTTTTCGCTTTCTGTGATATTGAACTTGTACCGTAAAGGAGGTTCTTGTAAACAGAGCCGTCCCAAACTTTGGGGTGGCTGTGTCTTTTTGATTTTAATTTCCCTAAGCTATAGGACCATAAGTGGAAGTGCCCTAGGCTCTGTTGCTTTGTTTTTTAGATGTTTCAGGAAACACCATACACTTCTCCAGAGTGGCTGCTGGCAATTTACATCCAACCCATCAACATAAGAAGGCTCCTAGTTCTCCTTGGCCTGTCCTGCCTGTCTGGATTTTACACTTTTTTCGGATGGCCCTTTTGACCGGGGGGCAGTGAGACTTCATTGTAGTGCAGATTTCCTTTGCAAGCTTGCTTGGTTGGCCAAAAAGGTCGTATGCGTTTTTTCCTGAATATATTCAGGAAAAAACGCATACGCCCTTTTTGGCCAAGTGCATCATTGTGGACGTTCTGCCTCTTTTCCTATGCTTTACGTGCAATTCCAGTCTACCTCCTGAAATCGGTTTCTTGCAATTCTGCCGCTTTCAACTCCTCTTGGCAGCCTTACTTCAATTTATTTTTGGAAGATAGCTGTCATTTATAACTCTGCAGGTTTGTGAATTACAGTGCCCCTGAGCTCCTTTCTTCAACTCGCTTTCTTGTGAGCTGGCCGCAACACCGCAGGATTGCTTCAGGCCCTAGTTTGGTTCCGGCACGGCATGCTGAGCCTTTGGTTAATTCCTCTTCCTGGTGGGAAATGAGAGTTAAATTTGCCCGTCCGGACACCTCCACCTAGTCTCTCATTGGTTCTCCCTATTCCTGTTCATTTTCCACAGAAATTGCAAACTGGGCCAAACAGGAGGTTAAAGGCACTGACTCTCCAAGTGGGGAGAGTGTTAGTAAAGCGTCTGGAATGTTGCACCCGAGTACCAGGGGACGAAAACTGAGACACATTTGAACACGTTTTCCAATCACATGGTGGATCATACTCTGGGTTCCACATGCATGTTTTAGCTGAAGGAAGAATCCCTTAAACATGGAGAGTTGAGACCCATGGAATGGGTACCATGCATTATGACTTCAAAGGGTCTGCATTTGCTCACCGAACCTCACCAATCCTATCACTGCTGCGCTTATGCTGCTGTACACATGCATGATTCTCTTTCGGAGACATATAAATCCATAGGTTTTAAGATTCTTACTAGTCAGGTATATTGTTAGGCGTTTAATATGGGGTGTTGAGTCTACTTCGTTGAGCAAGGAGTAGCTCTTGTCTATTACATATTTGGCTTATGGAACGGTATCTGTGCTAATTTCAATCTCTGGTTTTATGCAGCACCCCAACTCACCTTTCCCCTTAAGCAAGCATAAGTTGGTTTTCTACATTTGACACCCTGTTCTGTTTTGTAATTCAGTTCCTGTGTAGCCAAGTTTACATTCCGTGTGTTAGTGATATCTTATGATGTTTCTTTTTCTGTGTGACTTATTTCACTTAGAATCATCGTACCTGAATCCACTCATTATGCTGCTACGGGCCTGATGACATAGATTTCATTGCTGAGTGATATTGCATTGTACGTAAGTACCACAACTTCTTTATCCATTTTTCGCTTTCTGTGATATTGAACTTGTACCGTAAACGAGGTTCTTGTAAACAGAGCCATCCCAAACTTTGGGGTGGCTGTGTCTTTTTGATTTTAATTTCTCTAAGCTATAGGACCATAAGTGGAAGTGCCCTAGGCTCTGTTGCTTTGTTTTTTGGATGTTTCAGGAAACACCATACACTTCTCCAGAGTGGCTGCTGGCAATTTCCATCCCACCCATCAACATAAGAAGGCTCCTAGTTCTCCTTGGCCTGTCCTGCCTGTCTGGATTTTACACTTTTTTCGGATGGCCCTTTTGACAGGGGGGCAGTGAGACTTCATTGTAGTGCAGATTTCCTTTGCAAGCTTGCTTGGTTGGCCAAGAAGGGCGTATGCGTTTTTTCCTGAATATATTCAGGAAAAAACGCATACGCCCTTTTTGGCCAAGTGCATCATTGTGGACGTTCTGCCTCTTTTCCTATGCTTTACGTGCAATTCCAGTCTACCTCCTGAAATCGGTTTCTTGCAATTCTACCCGCTTTCAACTCCTCTTGGCAGCCTTACTTCAATATATTTTTGGAAGATAGCTGTCATTTATAACTCTGCAGGTTTGTGAATTACAGTGCCCCTGAGCTCCTTTCTTCAACTCGCTTTCTTGTGAGCTGGCCGCAACACCGCAGGATTGCTTCAGGCCCTAGTTTGGTTCCGGCACGGCATGCTGAGCCTTTGGTTAATTCCTCTTCCTGGTGGGAAATGAGAGTTAAATTTGCCCGTCCGGACACCTCCACCTAGTCTCTCATTGGTTCTCCCTATTCCTGTTCATTTTCCACAGAAATTGCAAACTGGGCCAAACAGGAGGTTAAAGGCACTGACTCTCCAAGTGGGGAGAGTGTTAGTAAAGCGTCTGGAATGTTGCACCCGAGTACCAGGGGACGAAAACTGAGACACATTTGAACACGTTTTCCAATCACATGGTGGATCATACTCTGGGTTCCACATGCATGTTTTAGCTGAAGGAAGAATCCCTTAAACATGGAGAGTTGAGACCCATGGAATGGGTACCATGCATTATGACTTCAAAGGGTCTGCATTTGCTCACCGAACCTCACCAATCCTATCACTGCTGCGCTTATGCTGCTGTACACATGCATGATTCTCTTTCGGAGACATATAAATCCATAGGTTTTAAGATTCTTACTAGTCAGGTATATTGTTAGGCGTTCAATATGGGGTGTTGAGTCCACTTCGTTGAGCAAGGAGTAGCTCTTGTCTATTACATATTTGGCTTATGGAACGGTATCTGTGCTAATTTCAATCTCTGGTTTTATGCAGCACCCCAACTCACCTTTCCCCTTAAGCAAGCATAAGTTGGTTTTCTACATTTGACACCCTGTTCTGTTTTGTAATTCAGTTCCTGTGTAGCCAAGTTTACATTCCGTGTGTTAGTGATATCTTATGATGTTTCTTTTTCTGTGTGACTTATTTCACTTAGAATCATCGTACCTGAATCCACTCATTATGCTGCTACGGGCCTGATGACATAGATTTCATTGCTGAGTGATATTGCATTGTACGTAAGTACCACAACTTCTTTATCCATTTTTCGCTTTCTGTGATATTGAACTTGTACCGTAAACGAGGTTCTTGTAAACAGAGCCATCCCAAATTTTGGGGTGGCTGTGTCTTTTTGATTTTAATTTCCCTAAGCTATAGGACCATAAGTGGAAGTGCCCTACGCTCTGTTGCTTTGTTTTTTGGATGTTTCAGGAAACACCATACACTTCTCCAGAGTGGCTGCTGGCAATTTACATCCCACCCATCAACATAAGAAGGCTCCTAGTTCTCCTTGGCCTGTCCTGCCTGTCTGGATTTTACACTTTTTTCGGATGGCCCTTTTGACCGGGGGGCAGTGAGACTTCATTGTAGTGCAGATTTCCTTTGCAAGCTTGCTTGGTTGGCCAAAAAGGGCGTATGCGTTTTTTCCTGAATATATTCAGGAAAAAACGCATACGCCCTTTTTGGCCAAGTGCATCATTGTGGACGTTCTGCCTCTTTTCCTATGCTTTACGTGCAATTCCAGTCTACCTCCTGAAATCGGTTTCTTGCAATTCTGCCGCTTTCAACTCCTCTTGGTAGCCTTACTTCAATATATTTTTGGAAGATAGCTGTCATTTATAACTCTGCAGGTTTGTGAATTACAGTGCCCCTGAGCTCCTTTCTTCAACTCGCTTTCTTGTGAGCTGGCCGCAACACCGCAGGATTGCTTCAGGCCCTAGTTTGGTTCCGGCACGGCATGCTGAGCCTTTGGTTAATTCCTCTTCCTGGTGGGAAATGAGAGTTAAATTTGCCCGTCCGGACACCTCCACCTAGTCTCTCATTGGTTCTCCCTATTCCTGTTCATTTTCCACAGAAATTGCAAACTGGGCCAAACAGGAGGTTAAAGGCACTGACTCTCCAAGTGGGGAGAGTGTTAGTAAAGCGTCTGGAATGTTGCACCCGAGTACCAGGGGACGAAAACTGAGACACATTTGAACACGTTTTCCAATCACATGGTGGATCATACTCTGGGTTCCACATGCATGTTTTAGCTGAAAGAAGAATCCTTTAAACATGGAGAGTTGAGACCCATGGAATGGGTACCATGCATTATGACTTCAAAGGGTCTGCATTTGCTCACCGAACCTCACCAATCCTATCACTGCTGCGCTTATGCTGCTGTACACATGCATGATTCTCTTTCAGAGACATATAAATCCATAGGTTTTAAGATTCTTACTAGTCAGGTATATTGTTAGGCGTTTAATATGGGGTGTTGAGTCTACTTCGTTGAGCAAGGAGTAGCTCTTGTCTATTACATATTTGGCTTATGGAACGGTATCTGTGCTAATTTCAATCTCTGGTTTTATGCAGCACCCCAACTCACCTTTCCCCTTAAGCAAGCATAAGTTGGTTTTCTACATTTGACACCCTGTTCTGTTTTGTAATTCAGTTCCTGTGTAGCCAAGTTTACATTCCGTGTGTTAGTGATATCTTATGATGTTTCTTTTTCTGTGTGACTTATTTCACTTAGAATCATCGTACCTGAATCCACTCATTATGCTGCTACGGGCCTGATGACATAGATTTCATTGCTGAGTGATATTGCATTGTACGTAAGTACCACAACTTCTTTATCCATTTTTCGCTTTCTGTGATATTGAACTTGTACCGTAAACGAGGTTCTTGTAAACAGAGCCATCCCAAACTTTGGGGTGGCTGTGTCTTTTTGATTTTAATTTCTCTAAGCTATAGGACCATAAGTGGAAGTGCCCTAGGCTCTGTTGCTTTGTTTTTTGGATGTTTCAGGAAACACCATACACTTCTCCAGAGTGGCTGCTGGCAATTTCCATCCCACCCATCAACATAAGAAGGCTCCTAGTTCTCCTTGGCCTGTCCTGCCTGTCTGGATTTTACACTTTTTTCGGATGGCCCTTTTGACAGGGGGGCAGTGAGACTTCATTGTAGTGCAGATTTCCTTTGCAAGCTTGCTTGGTTGGCCAAGAAGGGCGTATGCGTTTTTTCCTGAATATATTCAGGAAAAAACGCATACGCCCTTTTTGGCCAAGTGCATCATTGTGGACGTTCTGCCTCTTTTCCTATGCTTTACGTGCAATTCCAGTCTACCTCCTGAAATCGGTTTCTTGCAATTCTACCCGCTTTCAACTCCTCTTGGCAGCCTTACTTCAATATATTTTTGGAAGATAGCTGTCATTTATAACTCTGCAGGTTTGTGAATTACAGTGCCCCTGAGCTCCTTTCTTCAACTCGCTTTCTTGTGAGCTGGCCGCAACACCGCAGGATTGCTTCAGGCCCTAGTTTGGTTCCGGCACGGCATGCTGAGCCTTTGGTTAATTCCTCTTCCTGGTGGGAAATGAGAGTTAAATTTGCCCGTCCGGACACCTCCACCTAGTCTCTCATTGGTTCTCCCTATTCCTGTTCATTTTCCACAGAAATTGCAAACTGGGCCAAACAGGAGGTTAAAGGCACTGACTCTCCAAGTGGGGAGAGTGTTAGTAAAGCGTCTGGAATGTTGCACCCGAGTACCAGGGGACGAAAACTGAGACACATTTGAACACGTTTTCCAATCACATGGTGGATCATACTCTGGGTTCCACATGCATGTTTTAGCTGAAGGAAGAATCCCTTAAACATGGAGAGTTGAGACCCATGGAATGGGTACCATGCATTATGACTTCAAAGGGTCTGCATTTGCTCACCGAACCTCACCAATCCTATCACTGCTGCGCTTATGCTGCTGTACACATGCATGATTCTCTTTCGGAGACATATAAATCCATAGGTTTTAAGATTCTTACTAGTCAGGTATATTGTTAGGCGTTTAATATGGGGTGTTGAGTCTACTTCGTTGAGCAAGGAGTAGCTCTTGTCTATTACATATTTGGCTTATGGAACGGTATCTGTGCTAATTTCAATCTCTGGTTTTATGCAGCACCCCAACTCACCTTTCCCCTTAAGCAAGCATAAGTTGGTTTTCTACATTTGACACCCTGTTCTGTTTTGTAATTCAGTTCCTGTGTAGCCAAGTTTACATTCCGTGTGTTAGTGATATCTTATGATGTTTCTTTTTCTGTGTGACTTATTTCACTTAGAATCATCGTACCTGAATCCACTCATTATGCTGCTACGGGCCTGATGACATAGATTTCATTGCTGAGTGATATTGCATTGTACGTAAGTACCACAACTTCTTTATCCATTTTTCGCTTTCTGCGATATTGAACTTGTACCGTAAACGAGGTTCTTGTAAACAGAGCCGTCCCAAACTTTGGGGTGGCTGTGTCTTTTTGATTTTAATTTCCCTAAGCTATAGGACCATAAGTGGAAGTGCCCTAGGCTCTGTTGCTTTGTTTTTTAGATGTTTCAGGAAACACCATACACCTCTCCCGAGTGGCTCTTGGCAATTTACATCCCGCCCATCAGCATAACAAGGTTCCCAGTTCTCCATGGCCTGTCCTGCCTTTCTGGATTTTACACTTTTTTCAGATGGCCCTTTTGACCGGGGGGAAGTGAGACTTCATTGTAGTGCAGATTTCCTTTGCAAGCTTGCTTGGTTGGCCAAAAAGGGCGTATGCGTTTTTTCCTGAATATATTCAGGAAAAAACGCATACGCCCTTTTTGGCCAAGTGCATCATTGTGGACGTTCTGCCTCTTTTCCTATGCTTTAAATGCAATTCCAGTCTACCTCCTGAAATCGGTTTCCTGCAATTCTGCCCCGCTTTCAAGTCCTCTTGGCAGCCTTACTTCAGTATATTTTTGGACGATAGCTGTCATTTATAACTCTGCAGGTTTGTGAATTACAGTGCCCCTGAGCTCCTTTCTTCAACTCGCTTTCTTGTGAGCTGGCCGCAACACCGCAGGATTGCTTCAGGCCCTAATCTGGTTCCGGCACGGCACGCTGAGCCTTTGGTTAATTCCTCTTCCTGGTGGGAAATGAGAGTTAAATTTGCCCGTCCAGACACCTCCAGCTAGTCTCTCATTGGTTCTCCCTATTCCTGTACATCTTCCGCAGAAATTGCAAACTCGGCCAAACAGGAGGTTAAAGGCACTGACTCTCCAAGTCGGGAGAGTGTTAGTAAAGCGTGTGGAATGTTGCACCCGAGTACCAGGGGACGAGAACTGAGACATATTGGAACACGTCTCCCGATCACACGGTTGATCATACTCTGGGTTCCACGTGCATGTTTTAGCTGAAGGCAGAATCCCTTAAACCTGGAGAGTTGAGACCCGTGGAATGGGTACCATGCAATATGACTTCAAAGGGTCTTCATTTGCTCACCGAACCTCTCCAATCCTATCACTGCTGCGTTTATGCCCCTGTACACACGCTTGATTTTCTTTCAGAGACATAGCAATCCATAGGTTTTAAGATACTTACTAGTCAGGTACATTCTTAGGCGTTTAATATGGGGTGTTGAGTCCATTTCGTTGAGCAAGGAGTAGTTCTTGTCTATTCCATATTTGGCTTAAGGAACTTTATCTGTGCTCATTTCAATCTCTGGTTTGATGCAGCACCCCAACTCACCTTTCCCCTTAAGCAAGCATAAGTTGGTTTTCTAAATTTGAGACCCTGTTCTGTTTTGTAATCCAGTTATTGTGTAGCCAAGTTTACATTCCGTGTATTAGTGATATCTTATGATGTTTCTTTTTCTGTGTGACTTATTTCAGTTAGAATCATCATACCTGAATCCACTCATTATGCTGCTACGGGCCTGATGACATAGATTTCATTGCTGAGTGATATTGCATTGTACGTAAGTACCACAACTTCTTTATCCATTTTTCACTTTCTGCGATATTAAACTTGTTCCGTAAACGAGGTTCTTGTAAACAGAGCCGTCCCAAACTTTGGGGTGGCTGTGTCTTTTTGATTTTAATTTCCCTAAGCTATAGGACTATAAGTGGAAGTGCCCTAGGCTCTGTTGCTTTGTTTTTTAGATGTTTCAGGAAACACCATACACCTCTCTGGAGTGGCTCTTGGCAATTTACATCCCGCCCATCAGCATAACAAGGCTCCCAGTTCTCCATGGCCTGTCCTGCCTTTCTGGATTTTACACTTTTTTCAGATGGTCCTTTTGACCGGGGGGAAGTGAGACTTCATTGTAGTGCAGATTTCCTTTGCAAGCTTGCTTGGTTGGCCAAAAAGGGCGTATGCGTTTTTTCCTGAATATATTCAGGAAAAAACGCATACGCCCTTTTTGGCCAAGTGCATCATTGTGGACGTTCTGCCTCTTTTCCTATGCTTTAAATGCAATTCCAGTCTACCTCCTGAAATCGGTTTCCTGCAATTCTGCCCCGCTTTCAAGTCCTCTTGGCAGCCTTACTTCAGTATATTTTTGGACGATAGCTGTCATTTATAACTCTGCAGGTTTGTGAATTACAGTGCCCCTGAGCTCCTTTCTTCAACTCGCTTTCTTGTGAGCTGGCCGCAACACCGCAGGATTGCTTCAGGCCCTAATCTGGTTCCGGCACGGCATGCTGAGCCTTTGGTTAATTCCTCTTCCTGGTGGGAAATGAGAGTTAAATTTGCCCGTCCAGACACCTCCACCTAGTCTCTCATTGGTTCTCCCTATTCCTGTTCATCTTCCGCAGAAATTGCAAACTGGGCCAAACAGGAGGTTAAAGGCACTGACTCTCCAAGTCGGGAGAGTGTTAGTAAAGCGTCTGGAATGTTGCACCCGAGTACCAGGGGACGAGAACTGAGACATATTGGAACACGTCTCCCGATCACACGGTTGATCATACTCTGGGTTCCACGTGCATGTTTTAGCTGAAGGAAGAATCCCTTAAACCTGGAGAGTTGAGACCCGTGGAATGGGTACCATGCAATATGACTTCAAAGGGTCTGCATTTGCTCACCGAACCTCTCCAATCCTATCACTGCTGCGTTTGTGCCCCTGTACACACGCTTGATTTTCTTTCAGAGACATAGCAATCCATAGGTTTTAAGATACTTACTAGTCAGGTACATTCTTAGGCGTTTAATATGGGGTGTTGAGTCCATTTCGTTGAGCAAGGAGTAGTTCTTGTCTATTCTATATTTGGCTTAAGGAACTTTATCTGTGCTCATTTCAATCTCTGGTTTTATGCAGCACCCCAACTCACCTTTCCCCTTAAGCAAGCATAAGTTGGTTTTCTAAATTTGAGACCCTGTTCTGTTTTGTAATCCAGTTCCTGTGTAGCCAAGTTTACATCCCGTGTATTAGTGATATCTTATGATGTTTCTTTTTCTGTGTGACTTATTTCAGTTAGAATCATCATACCTGAATCCACTCATTATGCTGCTACGGGCCTGATGACATAGATTTCATTGCTGAGTGATATTGCATTGTACGTAAGTACCACAACTTCTTTATCCATTTTTCACTTTCTGCGATATTGAACTTGTTCCGTAAACGAGGTTCTTGTAAACAGAGCCGTCCCAAACTTTGGGGTGGCTGTGTCTTTTTGATTTTAATTTCCCTAAGCTATAGGACCATAAGTGGAAGTGCCCTAGGCTCTGTTGCTTTGTTTTTTAGATGTTTCAGGAAACACCATACACCTCTCCCGAGTGGCTCTTGGCAATTTACATCCCGCCCATCAGTATAACAAGGCTCCCAGTTCTCCATGGCCTGTCCTGCCTTTCTGGATTTTACACTTTTTTCAGATGGCCCTTTTGACTGGGGGGAAGTGAGACTTCATTGTAGTGCAGATTTCCTTTGCAAGCTTGCTTGGTTGGCCAAAAAGGGCGTATGCGTTTTTTCCTGAATATATTCAGGAAAAAACGCATACGCCCTTTTTGGCCAAGTGCATCATTGTGGACGTTCTGCCTCTTTTCCTATGCTTTAAATGCAATTCCAGTCTACCTCCTGAAATCGGTTTCCTGCAATTCTGCCCCGCTTTCAAGTCCTCTTGGCAGCCTTACTTCAGTATATTTTTGGACGATAGCTGTCATTTATAACTCTGCAGGTTTGTGAATTACAGTGCCCCTGAGCTCCTTTCTTCAACTCGCTTTCTTGTGAGCTGGCCGCAACACCACAGGATTGCTTCAGGCCCTAATCTGGTTCCGGCACGGCACGCTGAGCCTTTGGTTAATTCCTCTTCCTGGTGGGAAATGAGAGTTAAATTTGCCCGTCCAGACACCTCCACCTAGTCTCTCATTGGTTCTCCCTATTCCTGTTCATCTTCCGCAGAAATTGCAAACTGGGCCAAACAGGAGGTTAAAGGCACTGACTCTCCAAGTCGGGAGAGTGTTAGTAAAGCTTGTGGAATGTTGCACCCGAGTACCAGGGGACGAGAACTGAGACATATTGGAACACGTCTCCCGATCACACGGTTGATCATACTCTGGGTTCCACGTGCATGTTTTACCTGAAGGCAGAATCCCTTAAACCTGGAGAGTTGAGACCCGTGGAATGGGTACCATGCAATATGACTTCAAAGGGTCTTCATTTGCTCACCGAACCTCTCCAATCCTATCACTGCTGCGTTTATGCCCCTGTACACACGCTTGATTTTCTTTCAGAGACATAGCAATCCATAGGTTTTAAGATACTTACTAGTCAGGTACATTCTTAGGCGTTTAATATGGGGTGTTGAGTCCATTTCGTTGAGCAAGGAGTAGTTCTTGTCTATTCCATATTTGGCTTAAGGAACTTTATCTGTGCTCATTTCAATCTCTGGTTTTATGCAGCACCCCAACTCACCTTTCCCCTTAAGCAAGCATAAGTTGGTTTTCTAAATTTGAGACCCTGTTCTGTTTTGTAATCCAGTTATTGTGTAGCCAAGTTTACATTCCGTGTATTAGTGATATCTTATGATGTTTCTTTTTCTGTGTGACTTATTTCAGTTAGAATCATCATACCTGAATCCACTCATTATGCTGCTACGGGCCTGATGACATAGATTTCATTGCTGAGTGATATTGCATTGTACGTAAGTACCACAACTTCTTTATCCATTTTTCACTTTCTGCGATATTAAACTTGTTCCGTAAACGAGGTTCTTGTAAACAGAGCCGTCCCAAACTTTGGGGTGGCTGTGTCTTTTTGATTTTAATTTCCCTAAGCTATAGGACTATAAGTGGAAGTGCCCTAGGCTCTGTTGTTTTGTTTTTTAGATGTTTCAGGAAACACCATACACCTCTCCGGAGTGGCTCTTGGCAATTTACATCCCGCCCATCAGCATAACAAGGCTCCCAGTTCTCCATGGCCTGTCCTGCCTTTCTGGATTTTACACTTTTTTCAGATGGCCCTTTTGACTGGGGGGAAGTGAGACTTCATTGTAGTGCAGATTTCCTTTGCAAGCTTGCTTGGTTGGCCAAAAAGGGCGTATGCGTTTTTTCCTGAATATATTCAGGAAAAAACGCATACGCCCTTTTTGGCCAAGTGCATCATTGTGGACGTTCTGCCTCTTTTCCTATGCTTTAAATGCAATTCCAGTCTACCTCCTGAAATCGGTTTCCTGCAATTCTGCCCCGCTTTCAAGTCCTCTTGGCAGCCTTACTTCAGTATATTTTTGGACGATAGCTGTCATTTATAACTCTGCAGGTTTGTGAATTACAGTGCCCCTGAGCTCCTTTCTTCAACTCGCTTTCTTGTGAGCTGGCCGCAACACCGCAGGATTGCTTCAGGCCCTAATCTGGTTCCGGCACGGCATGCAGAGCCTTTGGTTAATTCCTCTTCCTGGTGGGAAATGAGAGTTAAATTTGCCCGTCCAGACACCTCCACCTAGTCTCTCATTGGTTCTCCCTATTCCTGTTCATCTTCCGCAGAAATTGCAAACTGGGCCAAACAGGAGGTTAAAGGCACTGACTCTCCAAGTCGGGAGAGTGTTAGTAAAGCGTCTGGAATGTTGCACCCGAGTACCAGGGGACGAGAACTGAGACATATTGGAACACGTCTCCCGATCACACGGTTGATCATACTCTGGGTTCCACGTGCATGTTTTAGCTGAAGGAAGAATCCCTTAAACCTGGAGAGTTGAGACCCGTGGAATGGGTACCATGCAATATGACTTCAAAGGGTCTTCATTTGCTCACCGAACCTCTCCAATCCTATCACTGCTGCGTTTGTGCCCCTGTACACACGCTTGATTTTCTTTCAGAGACATAGCAATCCATAGGTTTTAAGATACTTACTAGTCAGGTACATTCTTAGGCGTTTAATATGGGGTGTTGAGTCCATTTCGTTGAGCAAGGAGTAGTTCTTGTCTATTCTATATTTGGCTTAAGGAACTTTATCTGTGCTCATTTCAATCTCTGGTTTTATGCAGCACCCCAACTCACCTTTCCCCTTAAGCAAGCATAAGTTGGTTTTCTAAATTTGAGACCCTGTTCTGTTTTGTAATCCAGTTCCTGTGTAGCCAAGTTTACATCCCGTGTATTAGTGATATCTTATGATGTTTCTTTTTCTGTGTGACTTATTTCAGTTAGAATCATCATACCTGAATCCACTCATTATGCTGCTACGGGCCTGATGACATAGATTTCATTGCTGAGTGATATTGCATTGTACGTAAGTACCACAACTTCTTTATCCATTTTTCACTTTCTGCGATATTGAACTTGTTCCGTAAACGAGGTTCTTGTAAACAGAGCCGTCCCAAACTTTGGGGTGGCTGTGTCTTTTTGATTTTAATTTCCCTAAGCTATAGGACCATAAGTGGAAGTGCCCTAGGCTCTGTTGCTTTGTTTTTTAGATGTTTCAGGAAACACCATACACCTCTCCCGAGTGGCTCTTGGCAATTTACATCCCGCCCATCAGTATAACAAGGCTCCCAGTTCTCCATGGCCTGTCCTGCCTTTCTGGATTTTACACTTTTTTCAGATGGCCCTTTTGACTGGGGGGAAGTGAGACTTCATTGTAGTGCAGATTTCCTTTGCAAGCTTGCTTGGTTGGCCAAAAAGGGCGTATGCGTTTTTTCCTGAATATATTCAGGAAAAAACGCATACGCCCTTTTTGGCCAAGTGCATCATTGTGGACGTTCTGCCTCTTTTCCTATGCTTTAAATGCAATTCCAGTCTACCTCCTGAAATCGGTTTCCTGCAATTCTGCCCCGCTTTCAAGTCCTCTTGGCAGCCTTACTTCAGTATATTTTTGGACGATAGCTGTCATTTATAACTCTGCAGGTTTGTGAATTACAGTGCCCCTGAGCTCCTTTCTTCAACTCGCTTTCTTGTGAGCTGGCCGCAACACCACAGGATTGCTTCAGGCCCTAATCTGGTTCCGGCACGGCACGCTGAGCCTTTGGTTAATTCCTCTTCCTGGTGGGAAATGAGAGTTAAATTTGCCCGTCCAGACACCTCCACCTAGTCTCTCATTGGTTCTCCCTATTCCTGTTCATCTTCCGCAGAAATTGCAAACTGGGCCAAACAGGAGGTTAAAGGCACTGACTCTCCAAGTCGGGAGAGTGTTAGTAAAGCTTGTGGAATGTTGCACCCGAGTACCAGGGGACGAGAACTGAGACATATTGGAACACGTCTCCCGATCACACGGTTGATCATACTCTGGGTTCCACGTGCATGTTTTACCTGAAGGCAGAATCCCTTAAACCTGGAGAGTTGAGACCCGTGGAATGGGTACCATGCAATATGACTTCAAAGGGTCTTCATTTGCTCACCGAACCTCTCCAATCCTATCACTGCTGCGTTTATGCCCCTGTACACACGCTTGATTTTCTTTCAGAGACATAGCAATCCATAGGTTTTAAGATACTTACTAGTCAGGTACATTCTTAGGCGTTTAATATGGGGTGTTGAGTCCATTTCGTTGAGCAAGGAGTAGTTCTTGTCTATTCCATATTTGGCTTAAGGAACTTTATCTGTGCTCATTTCAATCTCTGGTTTGATGCAGCACCCCAACTCACCTTTCCCCTTAAGCAAGCATAAGTTGGTTTTCTAAATTTGAGACCCTGTTCTGTTTTGTAATCCAGTTATTGTGTAGCCAAGTTTACATTCCGTGTATTAGTGATATCTTATGATGTTTCTTTTTCTGTGTGACTTATTTCAGTTAGAATCATCATACCTGAATCCACTCATTATGCTGCTACGGGCCTGATGACATAGATTTCATTGCTGAGTGATATTGCATTGTACGTAAGTACCACAACTTCTTTATCCATTTTTCACTTTCTGCGATATTAAACTTGTTCCGTAAACGAGGTTCTTGTAAACAGAGCCGTCCCAAACTTTGGGGTGGCTGTGTCTTTTTGATTTTAATTTCCCTAAGCTATAGGACTATAAGTGGAAGTGCCCTAGGCTCTGTTGTTTTGTTTTTTAGATGTTTCAGGAAACACCATACACCTCTCCGGAGTGGCTCTTGGCAATTTACATCCCGCCCATCAGCATAACAAGGCTCCCAGTTCTCCATGGCCTGTCCTGCCTTTCTGGATTTTACACTTTTTTCAGATGGTCCTTTTGACCGGGGGGAAGTGAGACTTCATTGTAGTGCAGATTTCCTTTGCAAGCTTGCTTGGTTGGCCAAAAAGGGCGTATGCGTTTTTTCCTGAATATATTCAGGAAAAAACGCATACGCCCTTTTTGGCCAAGTGCATCATTGTGGACGTTCTGCCTCTTTTCCTATGCTTTAAATGCAATTCCAGTCTACCTCCTGAAATCGGTTTCCTGCAATTCTGCCCCGCTTTCAAGTCCTCTTGGCAGCCTTACTTCAGTATATTTTTGGACGATAGCTGTCATTTATAACTCTGCAGGTTTGTGAATTACAGTGCCCCTGAGCTCCTTTCTTCAACTCGCTTTCTTGTGAGCTGGCCGCAACACCGCAGGATTGCTTCAGGCCCTAATCTGGTTCCGGCACGGCATGCAGAGCCTTTGGTTAATTCCTCTTCCTGGTGGGAAATGAGAGTTAAATTTGCCCGTCCAGACACCTCCACCTAGTCTCTCATTGGTTCTCCCTATTCCTGTTCATCTTCCGCAGAAATTGCAAACTGGGCCAAACAGGAGGTTAAAGGCACTGACTCTCCAAGTCGGGAGAGTGTTAGTAAAGCGTCTGGAATGTTGCACCCGAGTACCAGGGGACGAGAACTGAGACATATTGGAACACGTCTCCCGATCACACGGTTGATCATACTCTGGGTTCCACGTGCATGTTTTAGCTGAAGGAAGAATCCCTTAAACCTGGAGAGTTGAGACCCGTGGAATGGGTACCATGCAATATGACTTCAAAGGGTCTTCATTTGCTCACCGAACCTCTCCAATCCTATCACTGCTGCGTTTGTGCCCCTGTACACACGCTTGATTTTCTTTCAGAGACATAGCAATCCATAGGTTTTAAGATACTTACTAGTCAGCTACATTCTTAGGCGTTTAATATGGGGTGTTGAGTCCATTTCGTTGAGCAAGGAGTAGTTCTTGTCTATTCTATATTTGGCTTAAGGAACTTTATCTGTGCTCATTTCAATCTCTGGTTTTATGCAGCACCCCAACTCACCTTTCCCCTTAAGCAAGCATAAGTTGGTTTTCTAAATTTGAGACCCTGTTCTGTTTTGTAATCCAGTTCCTGTGTAGCCAAGTTTACATCCCGTGTATTAGTGATATCTTATGATGTTTCTTTTTCTGTGTGACTTATTTCAGTTAGAATCATCATACCTGAATCCACTCATTATGCTGCTACGGGCCTGATGACATAGATTTCATTGCTGAGTGATATTGCATTGTACGTAAGTACCACAACTTCTTTATCCATTTTTCACTTTCTGCGATATTGAACTTGTTCCGTAAACGAGGTTCTTGTAAACAGAGCCGTCCCAAACTTTGGGGTGGCTGTGTCTTTTTGATTTTAATTTCCCTAAGCTATAGGACCATAAGTGGAAGTGCCCTAGGCTCTGTTGCTTTGTTTTTTAGATGTTTCAGGAAACACCATACACCTCTCCCGAGTGGCTCTTGGCAATTTACATCCCGCCCATCAGCATAACAAGGCTCCCAGTTCTCCATGGCCTGTCCTGCCTTTCTGGATTTTACACTTTTTTCAGATGGCCCTTTTGACTGGGGGGAAGTGAGACTTCATTGTAGTGCAGATTTCCTTTGCAAGCTTGCTTGGTTGGCCAAAAAGGGCGTATGCGTTTTTTCCTGAATATATTCAGGAAAAAACGCATACGCCCTTTTTGGCCAAGTGCATCATTGTGGACGTTCTGCCTCTTTTCCTATGCTTTAAATGCAATTCCAGTCTACCTCCTGAAATCGGTTTCCTGCAATTCTGCCCCGCTTTCAAGTCCTCTTGGCAGCCTTACTTCAGTATATTTTTGGACGATAGCTGTCATTTATAACTCTGCAGGTTTGTGAATTACAGTGCCCCTGAGCTCCTTTCTTCAACTCGCTTTCTTGTGAGCTGGCCGCAACACCGCAGGTTGCTTCAGGCCCTAATCTGGTTCCGGCACGGCACGCTGAGCCTTTGGTTAATTCCTCTTCCTGGTGGGAAATGAGAGTTAAATTTGCCCGTCCAGACACCTCCACCTAGTCTCTCATTGGTTCTCCCTATTCCTGTTCATCTTCCTCAGAAATTGCAAATGGGCCAAACAGGAGGTTAAAGGCACTGACTCTCCACATCGGGAGAGTGTTAGTAAAGCGTGTGGAATGTTGCACCCGAGTACCAGGGGACGAGAACTGAGACATATTGGAACATGTCTCCTGACCACACGGTTGATCATACTCTGGGTTCCATGTGCATGTTTTACCTGAAGGCAGAATCCCTTAAACCTGGAGAGTTGAGTCCCGTGGAATGGGTACCATGCAATATGATTTCAAAGGGTCTTCATTTGCTCACCGAACCTCTCCAATCCTATCACTGCTGCGTTTATGCCCCTGTACACACGCTTGATTTTCTTTCAGACACATAGCAATCCATAGGTTTTAAGATACTTACTAGTCAGGTACATTCTTAGGCGTTTAATATGGGGTGTTGAGTCCATTTCGTTGAGCAAGGAGTAGTTCTTGTCTATTCCATATTTGGCTTAAGGAACTTTATCTGTGCTCATTTCAATCTCTGGTTTGATGCAGCACCCCAACTCACCTTTCCCCTTAAGCAAGCATAAGTTGGTTTTCTAAATTTGAGACCCTGTTCTGTTTTGTAATCCAGTTCCTGTGTAGCCAAGTTTACATTCCGTGTATTAGTGATATCTTATGATGTTTCTTTTTCTGTGTGACTTATTTCAGTTAGAATCATCATACCTGAATCCACTCATTATGCTGCTATGGGCCTGATGACATAGATTTCATTGCTGAGTGATATTGCATTGTACGTAAGTACCACAACTTCTTTATCCATTTTTCACTTTCTGCGATATTGAACTTGTACCGTAAACGAGGTTCTTGTAAACAGAGCCGTCCCAAACTTTGGGGTGGCTGTGTCTTTTTGATTTTAATTTCCCTAAGCTATAGGACCATAAGTGCAAGTGCCCTAGGCTCTGTTGCTTTGTTTTTTAGATGTTTCAGGAAACACCATACACCTCTCCCAAGTGGCTCTTGGCAATTTACATCCCACCCATCAGCATAACAAGGCTCCCAGTTCTCCATGGCCTGTCCTGCCTTTCTGGATTTTACACTTTTTTCAGATGGCCCTTTTGACCGGGGGGAAGTGAGACTTCATTGTAGTGCAGATTTCCTTTGGAAGCTTGCTTGTTTGGCCAAAAAGGGCGTATGCGTTTTTTCCTGAATATATTCAGGAAAAAACGCATACGCCCTTTTTGGCCAAGTGCATCATTGTGGACGTTTTGCCTCTTTTCCTATGCTTTAAATGCAATTCCAGTCTACCTCCTGAAATCGGTTTCCTGCAATTCTGCCCCGTTTTCATGTCCTCTTGGCAGCCTTACTTCAGTATATTTTTGGACGATAGCTGTCATTTATAACTCTGCAGGTTTGTGAATTACAGTGCCCCTGAGCTCCTTTCTTCAACTCGCTTTCTTGTGAGCTGGCCGCAACACCGCAGGATTGCTTCAGGCCCTAATCTGGTTCCGGCACGGCACGCTGAGCCTTTGGTTAATTCCTCTTCCTGGTGGGAAATAAGAGTTAAATTTGCCCGTCCAGACACCTCCAGCTAGTCTCTCATTGGTTCTCCCTATTCCTGTTCATCTTCCGCAGAAATTGCAAACTGGGCCAAACAGGAGGTTAAAGGCACTGACTCTCCAAGTCGGGAGAGTGTTAGTAAAGCGTCTGGAATGTTGCACCCGAGTACCAGGGGACGAGAACTGAGACATATTGGAACACGTCTCCCGATCACACGGGTGATCATACTCTGGGTTCCACGTGCATGTTTTACCTGAAGGCAGAATCCCTTAAATCTGGAGAGTTGAGACCCATGGAATGGGTACCATGCAATATGACTTCAAAGGGTCTTCATTTGCTCACCGAACCTCTCCAATCCTATCACTGCTGCGTTTATGCCCCTGTACACACGCTTGATTTTCTTTCAGAGACATAGCAATTCATAGGTTTTAAGATACTTACTAGTCAGGTACATTCTTAGGCGTTTAATATGGGGTGTTGAGTCCATTTCGTTGAGCAAGGAGTAGTTCTTGTCTATTCCATATTTGGCTTACGGAACTTTATCTGTGTTCATTTAAATCTCTGGTTTTATGCAGCACCCCAACTCACCTTTCCCCTTAAGCAAGCATAAGTTGGTTTTCTAAATTTGAGACCCTGTTCTGTTTTGTAATCCAGTTCCTGTGTAGCCAAGTTTACATTCCGTGTATTAGTGATATCTTATGATGTTTCTTTTTCTGTGTGACTTATTTCAGTTAGAATCATCATACCTGAATCCACTCATTATGCTGCTACGGGCCTGATGACATAGATTTCATTGCTGAGTGATATTGCATTGTACGTAAGTACCACAACTTCTTTATCCATTTTTCACTTTCTGCGATATTGAACTTGTACCGTAAACGAGGTTCTTGTAAACAGAGCCGTCCCAAACTTTGGGGTGGCTGTGTCTTTTTGATTTTAATTTCCCTAAACTATAGGACCATAAGTGGAAGTACCCTAGGCTCTGTTGCTTTGTTTTTTAGATGTTTCAGGAAACACCATACACCTCTCCGGAGTGGCTCTTGGCAATTTACATCCCGCCCATCAGCATAACAAGGCTCCCAGTTCTCCATGGCCTGTCCTGCCTTTCTGGATTTTACACTTTTTTCAGATGGCCCTTTTGACCGGGGGGAAGTGAGACTTCATTGTAGTGCAGATTTCCTTTGCAAGCTTGCTTGGTTGGCCAAAAAGGGCGTATGCGTTTTTTCCTGAATATATTCAGGAAAAAACGCATACGCCCTTTTTGGCCAAGTTCATCATTGTGGACGTTCTGTCTCTTTTCCTATGCTTTAAATGCAATTCCAGTCTACCTCCTGAAATCGGTTTCCTGCAATTCTGCCCCGCTTTCAAGTCCTCTTGGCAGCCTTACTTCAGTATATTTTTGGACGATAGCTGTCATTTATAACTCTGCAGGTTTGTGAATTACAGTGCCCCTGAGCTCCTTTCTTCAACTCGCTTTCTTGTGAGCTGGCCGCAACAACGCAGGATTGCTTCAGGCCCTAATCTGGTTCCGGCACGGCACGCTGAGCCTTTGGTTAATTCCTCTTCCTGGTGGGAAATGAGAGTTAAATTTGCCCGTCCAGACACCTCCAGCTAGTCTCTCATTGGTTCTCCCTATTCCTGTTCATCTTCCGCAGAAATTGCAAACTGGGCCAAACAGGAGGTTAAAGGCACTGACTCTCCAAGTCGGGAGAGTGTTAGTAAAGCGTCTGGAATGTTGCACCCGAGTACCAGGGGACGAGAACTGAGACATATTGGAACACGTCTCCCGATCACACGGTTGATCATACTCTGGGTTCCACGTGCATGTTTTACGTGAAGGCAGAATCCCTTAAACCTGGAGAGTTGAGACCCGTGGAATGGGTACCATGCAATATGACTTCAAAGGGTCTTCATTTGCTCACAGAACCTCTCCAATCCTATCACTGCTGCGTTTATGCCCCTGTACACACGCTTGATTTTCTTTCAGAGACATAGCAATCCATAGGTTTTAAGATACTTACTAGTCAGGTACATTCTTAGGCGTTTAATATGGGGTGTTGAGTCCATTTCGTTGAGCAAGGAGTAGTTCTTGTCTATTCCATATTTGGCTTAAGGAACTTTATCTGTGCTCATTTCAATCTCTGGTTTGATGCAGCACCCCAACTCACCTTTCCCCTTAAGCAAGCATAAGTTGGTTTTCTAAATTTGAGACCCTGTTCTGTTTTGTAATCCAGTTCCTGTGTAGCCAAGTTTACATCCCGTGTATTAGTGATATCTTATGATGTTTCTTTTTCTGTGTGACTTATTTCAGTTAGAATCATCATACCTGAATCCACTCATTATGCTGCTACGGGCCTGATGACATAGATTTCATTGCTGAGTGATATTGCATTGTACGTAAGTACCACAACTTCTTTATCCATTTTTCACTTTCTGCGATATTGAACTTGTACCGTAAACGAGGTTCTTGTAAACAGAGCCGTCCCAAACTTTGGGGTGGCTGTGTCTTTTTGATTTTAATTTCCCTAAGCTATAGGACCATAAGTGGAAGTGCCCTAGGCTCTGTTGCTTTGTTTTTTAGATGTTTCAGGAAACACCATACACCTCTCTGGAGTGGCTGTTGGCAATTTACATCCCGCCCATCAACATAACAAGGCTCCCAGTTCTCCATGGCCTGTCCTGCCTTTCTGGATTTTACACTTTTTTCAGATGGCCCTTTTGACCGGGGGGAAGTGAGACTTCATTGTAGTGCAGATTTCCTTTGCAAGCTTGCTTGGTTGGCCAAAAAGGGCGTATGCGTTTTTTCCTGAATATATTCAGGAAAAAACGCATACGCCCTTTTTGGCCAAGTGCATCATTGTGGACGTTCTGCCTCTTTTCCTATGCTTTAAATGCAATTCCAGTCTACCTCCTGAAATCGGTTTCCTGCAATTCTGCCCCGCTTTCAAGTCCTCTTGGCAGCCTTACTTCAGTATATTTTTGGACGATAGCTGTCATTTATAACTCTGCAGGTTTGTGAATTACAGTGCCCCTGAGCTCCTTTCTTCAACTCGCTTTCTTTTGAGCTGGCCGCAACACCGCAGGATTGCTTCAGGCCCTAATCTGGTTCCGGCACGGCACGCTGAGCCTTTGGTTAATTCCTCTTCCTGGTGGGAAATGAGAGTTAAATTTGCCCGTCCAGACACCTCCAGCTAGTCTCTCATTGGTTCTCCCTATTCCTGTTCATCTTCCGCAGAAATTGCAAACTGGGCCAAACAGGAGGTTAAAGGCACTGACTCTCCAAGTCGGGAGAGTGTTAGTAAAGCGTCTGGAATGTTGCACCCGAGTACCAGGGGACGAGAACTGAGACATATTGGAACACGTCTCCCGATCACACGGTTGATCATACTCTGGGTTCCACGTGCATGTTTTAGCTGAAGGAAGAATCCCTTAAACCTGGAGAGTTGAGACCCGTGGAATGGGTACCATGCAATATGACTTCAAAGGGTCTTCATTTGCTCACCGAACCTCTCCAATCCTATCACTGCTGCGTTTATGCCCCTGTACACACGCTTGATTTTCTTTCAGAGACATAGCAATCCATAGGTTTTAAGATACTTACTAGTCAGGTACATTCTTAGGCGTTTAATATGGGGTGTTGAGTCCATTTCGTTGAGCAAGGAGTAGTTCTTGTCTATTCCATATTTGGCTTAAGGAACTTTATCTGTGCTCATTTCAATCTCTGGTTTGATGCAGCACCCCAACTCACCTTTCCCCTTAAGCAAGCATAAGTTGGTTTTCTAAATTTGAGACCCTGTTCTGTTTTGTAATCCAGTTCCTGTGTAGCCAAGTTTACATCCCGTGTATTAGTGATATCTTATGATGTTTCTTTTTCTGTGTGACTTATTTCAGTTAGAATCATCATACCTGAATCCACTCATTATGCTGCTACGGGCCTGATGGCATAGATTTCATTGCTGAGTGATATTGCATTGTACGTAAGTACCACAACTTCTTTATCCATTTTTCACTTTCTGCGATATTGAACTTGTACCGTAAACGAGGTTCTTGTAAACAGAGCCGTCCCAAACTTTGGGGTGGCTGTGTCTTTTTGATTTTAATTTCCCTAAGCTATAGGACCATAAGTGGAAGTGCCCTAGGCTCTGTTGCTTTGTTTTTTAGATGTTTCAGGAAACACCATACACCTCTCCCGAGTGGCTGTTGGCAATTTACATCCCGCCCATCAGCATAACAAGGCTCCCAGTTCTCCATGGCCTGTCCTGCCTTTCTGGATTTTACACTTTTTTCAGATGGCCCTTTTGACCGGGGGGAAGTGAGACTTCATTGTAGTGCAGATTTCCTTTGCAAGCTTGCTTGGTTGGCCAAAAAGGGCGTATGCGTTTTTTCCTGAATATATTCAGGAAAAAACGCATACGCCCTTTTTGGCCAAGTGCATCATTGTGGACGTTCTGCCTCTTTTCCTATGCTTTAAATGCAATTCCAGTCTACCTCCTGAAATCGGTTTCCTGCAATTCTGCCCCGCTTTCAAGTCCTCTTGGCAGCCTTACTTCAGTATATTTTTGGACGATAGCTGTCATTTATAACTCTGCAGGTTTGTGAATTACAGTGCCCCTGAGCTCCTTTCTTCAACTCGCTTTCTTGTGAGCTGGCCGCAACACCGCAGGATTGCTTCAGGCCCTAATCTGGTTCCGGCACGGCACGCTGAGCCTTTGGTTAATTCCTCTTCCTGGTGGGAAATGAGAGTTAAATTTGCCCGTCCAGACACCTCCAGCTAGTCTCTCATTGGTTCTCCCTATTCCTGTTCATCTTCCGCAGAAATTGCAAACTGGGCCAAACAAGAGGTTAAAGGCACTGACTCTCAAAGTCGGGAGAGTGTTAGTAAAGCGTCTGGAATGTTGCACCCGAGTACCAGGGGACGAGAACTGAGACATATTGGAACACGTCTCCCGATCACACGGTTGATCATACTCTGGGTTCCACGTGCATGTTTTAGCTGAAGGAAGAATCCCTTAAAACTGGAGAGTTGAGACCCGTGGAATGGGTACCATGCAATATGACTTCAAAGGGTCTTCATTTGCTCACCGAACCTCTCCAATCCTATCACTGCTGCGTTTATGCCCCTGTACACACGCTTGATTTTCTTTCAGAGACATAGCAATCCATAGGTTTTAAGATACTTACTAGTCAGGTACATTCTTAGGCGTTTAATATGGGGTGTTGAGTCCATTTCGTTGAGCAAGGAGTAGTTCTTGTCTATTCCATATTTGGCTTACGGAACTTTATCTGTGTTCATTTAAATCTCTGGTTTTATGCAGCACCCCAACTCACCTTTCCCCTTAAGCAAGCATAAGTTGGTTTTCTAAATTTGAGACCCTGTTCTGTTTTGTAATCCAGTTCCTGTGTAGCCAAGTTTACATCCCGTGTATTAGTGATATCTTATGATGTTTCTTTTTCTGTGTGACTTATTTCAGTTAGAATCATCATACCTGAATCCACTCATTATGCTGCTACGGGCCTGATGACATAGATTTCATTGCTGAGTGATATTGCATTGTACGTAAGTACCACAACTTCTTTATCCATTTTTCACTTTCTGCGATATTGAACTTGTACCGTAAACGAGGTTCTTGTAAACAGAGCCGTCCCAAACTTTGGGGTGGCTGTGTCTTTTTGATTTTAATTTCCCTAAACTATAGGACCATAAGTGGAAGTACCCTAGGCTCTGTTGCTTTGTTTTTTAGATGTTTCAGGAAACACCATACACCTCTCCGGAGTGGCTCTTGGCAATTTACATCCCGCCCATCAGCATAACAAGGCTCCCAGTTCTCCATGGCCTGTCCTGCCTTTCTGGATTTTACACTTTTTTCAGATGGCCCTTTTGACCGGGGGGAAGTGAGACTTCATTGTAGTGCAGATTTCCTTTGCAAGCTTGCTTGGTTGGCCAAAAAGGGCGTATGCGTTTTTTCCTGAATATATTCAGGAAAAAACGCATACGCCCTTTTTGGCCAAGTTCATCATTGTGGACGTTCTGCCTCTTTTCCTATGCTTTAAATGCAATTCCAGTCTACCTCCTGAAATCGGTTTCCTGCAATTCTGCCCCGCTTTCAAGTCCTCTTGGCAGCCTTACTTCAGTATATTTTTGGACGATAGCTGTCATTTATAACTCTGCAGGTTTGTGAATTACAGTGCCCCTGAGCTCCTTTCTTCAACTCGCTTTCTTGTGAGCTGGCCGCAACAACGCAGGATTGCTTCAGGCCCTAATCTGGTTCTGGCACGGCACGCTGAGCCTTTGGTTAATTCCTCTTCCTGGTGGGAAATGAGAGTTAAATTTGCCCGTCCAGACACCTCCAGCTAGTCTCTCATTGGTTCTCCCTATTCCTGTTCATCTTCCGCAGAAATTGCAAACTGGGCCAAACAGGAGGTTAAAGGCACTGACTCTCCAAGTCGGGAGAGTGTTAGTAAAGCGTCTGGAATGTTGCACCCGAGTACCAGGGGACGAGAACTGAGACATATTGGAACACGTCTCCCGATCACACGGTTGATCATACTCTGGGTTCCACGTGCATGTTTTACGTGAAGGCAGAATCCCTTAAACCTGGAGAGTTGAGACCCGTGGAATGGGTACCATGCAATATGACTTCAAAGGGTCTTCATTTGCTCACAGAACCTCTCCAATCCTATCACTGCTGCGTTTATGCCCCTGTACACACGCTTGATTTTCTTTCAGAGACATAGCAATCCATAGGTTTTAAGATACTTACTAGTCAGGTACATTCTTAGGCGTTTAATATGGGGTGTTGAGTCCATTTCGTTGAGCAAGGAGTAGTTCTTGTCTATTCCATATTTGGCTTAAGGAACTTTATCTGTGCTCATTTCAATCTCTGGTTTGATGCAGCACCCCAACTCACCTTTCCCCTTAAGCAAGCATAAGTTGGTTTTCTAAATTTGAGACCCTGTTCTGTTTTGTAATCCAGTTCCTGTGTAGCCAAGTTTACATCCCGTGTATTAGTGATATCTTATGATGTTTCTTTTTCTGTGTGACTTATTTCAGTTAGAATCATCATACCTGAATCCACTCATTATGCTGCTACGGGCCTGATGACATAGATTTCATTGCTGAGTGATATTGCATTGTACGTAAGTACCACAACTTCTTTATCCATTTTTCACTTTCTGCGATATTGAACTTGTACCGTAAACGAGGTTCTTGTAAACAGAGCCGTCCCAAACTTTGGGGTGGCTGTGTCTTTTTGATTTTAATTTCCCTAAGCTATAGGACCATAAGTGGAAGTGCCCTAGGCTCTGTTGCTTTGTTTTTTAGATGTTTCAGGAAACACCATACACCTCTCTGGAGTGGCTGTTGGCAATTTACATCCCGCCCATCAACATAACAAGGCTCCCAGTTCTCCATGGCCTGTCCTGCCTTTCTGGATTTTACACTTTTTTCAGATGGCCCTTTTGACCGGGGGAAGTGAGACTTCATTGTAGTGCAGATTTCCTTTGCAAGCTTGCTTGGTTGGCCAAAAAGGGCGTATGCGTTTTTTCCTGAATATATTCAGGAAAAAACGCATACGCCCTTTTTGGCCAAGTGCATCATTGTGGACGTTCTGCCTCTTTTCCTATGCTTTAAATGCAATTCCAGTCTACCTCCTGAAATCGGTTTCCTGCAATTCTGCCCCGCTTTCAAGTCCTCTTGGCAGCCTTACTTCAGTATATTTTTGGACGATAGCTGTCATTTATAACTCTGCAGGTTTGTGAATTACAGTGCCCCTGAGCTCCTTTCTTCAACTCGCTTTCTTTTGAGCTGGCCGCAACACCGCAGGATTGCTTCAGGCCCTAATCTGGTTCCGGCACGGCACGCTGAGCCTTTGGTTAATTCCTCTTCCTGGTGGGAAATGAGAGTTAAATTTGCCCGTCCAGACACCTCCAGCTAGTCTCTCATTGGTTCTCCCTATTCCTGTTCATCTTCCGCAGAAATTGCAAACTGGGCCAAACAGGAGGTTAAAGGCACTGACTCTCCAAGTCGGGAGAGTGTTAGTAAAGCGTCTGGAATGTTGCACCCGAGTACCAGGGGACGAGAACTGAGACATATTGGAACACGTCTCCCGATCACACGGTTGATCATACTCTGGGTTCCACGTGCATGTTTTAGCTGAAGGAAGAATCCCTTAAACCTGGAGAGTTGAGACCCGTGGAATGGGTACCATGCAATATGACTTCAAAGGGTCTTCATTTGCTCACCGAACCTCTCCAATCCTATCACTGCTGCGTTTATGCCCCTGTACACACGCTTGATTTTCTTTCAGAGACATAGCAATCCATAGGTTTTAAGATACTTACTAGTCAGGTACATTCTTAGGCGTTTAATATGGGGTGTTGAGTCCATTTCGTTGAGCAAGGAGTAGTTCTTGTCTATTCCATATTTGGCTTAAGGAACTTTATCTGTGCTCATTTCAATCTCTGGTTTGATGCAGCACCCCAACTCACCTTTCCCCTTAAGCAAGCATAAGTTGGTTTTCTAAATTTGAGACCCTGTTCTGTTTTGTAATCCAGTTCCTGTGTAGCCAAGTTTACATCCCGTGTATTAGTGATATCTTATGATGTTTCTTTTTCTGTGTGACTTATTTCAGTTAGAATCATCATACCTGAATCCACTCATTATGCTGCTACGGGCCTGATGGCATAGATTTCATTGCTGAGTGATATTGCATTGTACGTAAGTACCACAACTTCTTTATCCATTTTTCACTTTCTGCGATATTGAACTTGTACCGTAAACGAGGTTCTTGTAAACAGAGCCGTCCCAAACTTTGGGGTGGCTGTGTCTTTTTGATTTTAATTTCCCTAAGCTATAGGACCATAAGTGCAAGTGCCCTAGGCTCTGTTGCTTTGTTTTTTAGATGTTTCAGGAAACACCATACACCTCTCCCGAGTGGCTGTTGGCAATTTACATCCCGCCCATCAGCATAACAAGGCTCCCAGTTCTCCATGGCCTGTCCTGCCTTTCTGGATTTTACACTTTTGTCAGATGGCCCTTTTGACCGGGGGGAAGTGAGACTTCATTGTAGTGCAGATTTCCTTTGCAAGCTTGCTTGGTTGGCCAAAAAGGGCGTATGCGTTTTTTCCTGAATATATTCAGGAAAAAACGCATACGCCCTTTTTGGCCAAGTGCATCATTGTGGACGTTCTGCCTCTTTTCCTATGCTTTAAATGCAATTCCAGTCTACCTCCTGAAATCGGTTTCCTGCAATTCTGCCCCGCTTTCAAGTCCTCTTGGCAGCCTTACTTCAGTATATTTTTGGACGATAGCTGTCATTTATAACTCTGCAGGTTTGTGAATTACAGTGCCCCTGAGCTCCTTTCTTCAACTCGCTTTCTTGTGAGCTGGCCGCAACACCGCAGGATTGCTTCAGGCCCTAATCTGGTTCCGGCACGGCACGCTGAGCCTTTGGTTAATTCCTCTTCCTGGTGGGAAATGAGAGTTAAATTTGCCCGTCCAGACACCTCCAGCTAGTCTCTCATTGGTTCTCCCTATTCCTGTTCATCTTCCGCAGAAATTGCAAACTGGGCCAAACAGGAGGTTAAAGGTACTGACTCTCCAAGTCGGGAGAGTGTTAGTAAAGCGTCTGGAATGTTGCACCCGAGTACCAGGGGACGAGAACTGAGACATATTGGAACACGTCTCCAGATCACATGGTTGATCATACTCTGGGTTCCACGTGCATGTTTTAGCTGAAGGAAGAATCCCTTAAACCTGGAGAGTTGAGACCCGTGGAATGGGTACCATGCAATATGACTTCAAAGGGTCTTCATTTGCTCACCGAACCTCTCCAATCCTATCACTGCTGCATTTATGCCCCTGTACACACGCTTGATTTTCTTTCAGAGACATAGCAATCCATAGGTTTTAAGATACTTACTAGTCAGGTACATTCTTAGGCGTTTAATATGGGGTGTTGAGTCCATTTCGTTGAGCAAGGAGTAGTTCTTGTCTATTCCATATTTGGCTTAAGGAACTTTATCTGTGCTCATTTCAATCTCTGGTTTTATGCAGCACCCCAACTCACCTTTCCCCTTAAGCAAGCATAAGTTGGTTTTCTAAATTTGAGACCCTGTTCTGTTTTGTAATCCAGTTCCTGTGTAGCCAAGTTTACATCCCGTGTATTAGTGATATCTTATGATGTTTCTTTTTCTGTGTGACTTATTTCAGTTAGAATCATCATACCTGAATCCACTCATTATGCTGCTACGGGCTTGATGACATAGATTTCATTGCTGAGTGATATTGCATTGTACGTAAGTACCACAACTTCTTTATCCATTTTTCACTTTCTGCGATATTGAACTTGTACCGTAAACGAGGTTCTTGTAAACAGAGCCGTCCCAAACTTTGGGGTGGCTGTGTCTTTTTGATTTTAATTTCCCTAAGCTATAGGACCATAAGTGGAAGTGCCCTAGGCTCTGTTGCTTTGTTTTTTAGATGTTTCAGGAAACACCATACACCTCTCCCGAGTGGCTCTTGGCAATTTACATCCCGCCCATCAGCATAACAAGGCTCCCAGTTCTCCATGGCCTGTCCTGCCTTTCTGGATTTTACACTTTTGTCAGATGGCCCTTTTGACCGGGGGGAAGTGAGACTTCATTGTAGTGCAGATTTCCTTTGCAAGCTTGCTTGGTTGGCCAAAAAGGGCGTATGCGTTTTTTCCTGAATATATTCAGGAAAAAACGCATACGCCCTTTTTGGCCAAGTGCATCATTGTGGACGTTCTGCCTCTTTTCCTATGCTTTAAATGCAATTCCAGTCTACCTCCTGAAATCGGTTTCCTGCAATTCTGCCCCGCTTTCAAGTCCTCTTGGCAGCCTTACTTCAGTATATTTTTGGACGATAGCTGTCATTTATAACTCTGCAGGTTTGTGAATTACAGTGCCCCTGAGCTCCTTTCTTCAACTCGCTTTCTTGTGAGCTGGCCGCAACACCGCAGGATTGCTTCAGGCCCTAATCTGGTTCCGGCACGGCACGCTGAGCCTTTGGTTAATTCCTCTTCCTGGTGGGAAATGAGAGTTAAATTTGCCCGTCCAGACACCTCCAGCTAGTCTCTCATTGGTTCTCCCTATTCCTGTTCATCTTCCGCAGAAATTGCAAACTGGGCCAAACAGGAGGTTAAAGGTACTGACTCTCCAAGTCGGGAGAGTGTTAGTAAAGCGTCTGGAATGTTGCACCCGAGTACCAGGGGACGAGAACTGAGACATATTGGAACACGTCTCCAGATCACATGGTTGATCATACTCTGGGTTCCACGTGCATGTTTTAGCTGAAGGAAGAATCCCTTAAACCTGGAGAGTTGAGACCCGTGGAATGGGTACCATGCAATATGACTTCAAAGGGTCTTCATTTGCTCACCGAACCTCTCCAATCCTATCACTGCTGCGTTTATGCCCCTGTACACACGCTTGATTTTCTTTCAGAGACATAGCAATCCATAGGTTTTAAGATACTTACTAGTCAGGTACATTCTTAGGCGTTTAATATGGGGTGTTGAGTCCATTTCGTTGAGCAAGGAGTAGTTCTTGTCTATTCCATATTTGGCTTAAGGAACTTTATCTGTGCTCATTTCAATCTCTGGTTTTATGCAGCACCCCAACTCACCTTTCCCCTTAAGCAAGCATAAGTTGGTTTTCTAAATTTGAGACCCTGTTCTGTTTTGTAATCCAGTTCCTGTGTAGCCAAGTTTACATCCCGTGTATTAGTGATATCTTATGATGTTTCTTTTTCTGTGTGACTTATTTCAGTTAGAATCATCATACCTGAATCCACTCATTATGCTGCTACGGGCTTGATGACATAGATTTCATTGCTGAGTGATATTGCATTGTACGTAAGTACCACAACTTCTTTATCCATTTTTCACTTTCTGCGATATTGAACTTGTACCGTAAACGAGGTTCTTGTAAACAGAGCCGTCCCAAACTTTGGGGTGGCTGTGTCTTTTTGATTTTAATTTCCCTAAGCTATAGGACCATAAGTGGAAGTGCCCTAGGCTCTGTTGCTTTGTTTTTTAGATGTTTCAGGAAACACCATACACCTCTCCCGAGTGGCTCTTGGCAATTTACATCCCGCCCATCAGCATAACAAGGCTCCCAGTTCTCCATGGCCTGTCCTGCCTTTCTGGATTTTACACTTTTTTCAGATGGCCCTTTTGACCGGGGGGAAGTGAGACTTCATTGTAGTGCAGATTTCCTTTGCAAGCTTGCTTGGTTGGCCAAAAAGGGCGTATGCGTTTTTTCCTGAATATATTCAGGAAAAAACGCATACGCCCTTTTTGGCCAAGTGCATCATTGTGGACGTTCTGCCTCTTTTCCTATGCTTTAAATGCAATTCCAGTCTACCTCCTGAAATCGGTTTCCTGCAATTCTGCCCCGCTTTCAAGTCCTCTTGGCAGCCTTACTTCAGTATATTTTTGGACGATAGCTGTCATTTATAACTCTGCAGGTTTGTGAATTACAGTGCCCCTGAGCTCCTTTCTTCAACTCGCTTTCTTGTGAGCTGGCCGCAACACCGCAGGATTGCTTCAGGCCCTAATCTGGTTCCGGCACGGCACGCTGAGCCTTTGGTTAATTCCTCTTCCTGGTGGGAAATGAGAGTTAAATTTGCCCGTCCAGACACCTCCAGCTAGTCTCTCATTGGTTCTCCCTATTCCTGTTCATCTTCCGCAGAAATTGCAAACTGGGCCAAACAGGAGGTTAAAGGCACTGACTCTCCAAGTCGGGAGAGTGTTAGTAAAGCGTCTGGAATGTTGCACCCGAGTACCAGGGGACGAGAACTGAGACATATTGGAACACGTCTCCCGATCACACGGTTGATCATACTCTGGGTTCCACGTGCATGTTTTAGCTGAAGGAAGAATCCCTTAAACCTGGAGAGTTGAGACCCGTGGAATGGGTACCATGCAATATGACTTCAAAGGGTCTTCATTTGCTCACCGAACCTCTCCAATCCTATCACTGCTGCGTTTATGCCCCTGTACACACGCTTGATTTTCTTTCAGAGACATAGCAATCCATAGGTTTTAAGATACTTACTAGTCAGGTACATTCTTAGGCGTTTAATATGGGGTGTTGAGTCCATTTCGTTGAGCAAGGAGTAGTTCTTGTCTATTCCATATTTGGCTTAAGGAACTTTATCTGTGCTCATTTCAATCTCTGGTTTGATGCAGCACCCCAACTCACCTTTCCCCTTAAGCAAGCATAAGTTGGTTTTCTAAATTTGAGACCCTGTTCTGTTTTGTAATCCAGTTCCTGTGTAGCCAAGTTTACATCCCGTGTATTAGTGATATCTTATGATGTTTCTTTTTCTGTGTGACTTATTTCAGTTAGAATCATCATACCTGAATCCACTCATTATGCTGCTACGGGCCTGATGACATAGATTTCATTGCTGAGTGATATTGCATTGTACGTAAGTACCACAACTTCTTTATCCATTTTTCACTTTCTGCGATATTGAACTTGTACCGTAAACGAGGTTCTTGTAAACAGAGCCGTCCCAAACTTTGGGGTGGCTGTGTCTTTTTGATTTTAATTTCCCTAAGCTATAGGACCATAAGTGGAAGTGCCCTAGGCTCTGTTGCTTTGTTTTTTAGATGTTTCAGGAAACACCATACACCTCTCCCGAGTGGCTCTTGGCAATTTACATCCCGCCCATCAGCATAACAAGGCTCCCAGTTCTCCATGGCCTGTCCTGCCTTTCTGGATTTTACACTTTTTTCAGATGGCCCTTTTGACCGGGGGGAAGTGAGACTTCATTGTAGTGCAGATTTCCTTTGCAAGCTTGCTTGGTTGGCCAAAAAGGGCGTATGCGTTTTTTCCTGAATATATTCAGGAAAAAACGCATACGCCCTTTTTGGCCAAGTGCATCATTGTGGACGTTCTGCCTCTTTTCCTATGCTTTAAATGCAATTCCAGTCTACCTCCTGAAATCGGTTTCCTGCAATTCTGCCCTGCTTTCAAGTCCTCT
Organism: Leucopleurus acutus; assembly: GCF_964270905.1. NCBI lineage: Eukaryota > Metazoa > Chordata > Mammalia > Artiodactyla > Delphinidae > Leucopleurus > Leucopleurus acutus. Next base: position 489,017 of record NW_028139132.1, on the reverse strand, counting down.
TGGCAGCCTTACTTCAGTATATTTTTGGACGATAGCTGTCATTTATAACTCTGCAGGTTTGTGAATTACAGTGCCCCTGAGCTCCTTTCTTCAACTCGCTTTCTTGTGAGCTGGCCACAACACCGCAGGATTGCTTCAGGCCCTAATCTGGTTCCGGCACGGCACGCTGAGCCTTTGGTTAATTCCTCTTCCTGGTGGGAAATGAGAGTTAAATTTGCCCGTCCAGACACCTCCAGCTAGTCTCTCATTGGTTCTCCCTATTCCTGTTCATCTTCCGCAGAAATTGCAAACTGGGCCAAACAGGAGGTTAAAGGCACTGACTCTCCAAGTCGGGAGAGTGTTAGTAAAGCGTCTGGAATGTTGCACCCGAGTACCAGGGGACGAGAACTGAGACATATTGGAACACGTCTCCCGATCACACGGTTGATCATACTCTGGGTTCCACGTGCATGTTTTAGCTGAAGGAAGAATCCCTTAAACCTGGAGAGTTGAGACCCGTGGAATGGGTACCATGCAATATGACTTCAAAGGGTCTTCATTTGCTCACCGAACCTCTCCAATCCTATCACTGCTGCGTTTATGCCCCTGTACACACGCTTGATTTTCTTTCAGAGACATAGCAATCCATAGGTTTTAAGATACTTACTAGTCAGGTACATTCTTAGGCGTTTAATATGGGGTGTTGAGTCCATTTCGTTGAGCAAGGAGTAGTTCTTGTCTATTCCATATTTGGCTTAAGGAACTTTATCTGTGCTCATTTCAATCTCTGGTTTTATGCAGCACCCCAACTCACCTTTCCCCTTAAGCAAGCATAAGTTGGTTTTCTAAATTTGAGACCCTGTTCTGTTTTGTAATCCAGTTCCTGTGTAGCCAAGTTTACATCCCGTGTATTAGTGATATCTTATGATGTTTCTTTTTCTGTGTGACTTATTTCAGTTAGAATCATCATACCTGAATCCACTCATTATGCTGCTACGGGCCTGATGACATAGATTTCATTGCTGAGTGATATTGCATTGTACGTAAGTACCACAACTTCTTTATCCATTTTTCACTTTCTGCGATATTGAACTTGTACCGTAAACGAGGTTCTTGTAAACAGAGCCGTCCCAAACTTTGGGGTGGCTGTGTCTTTTTGATTTTAATTTCCCTAAGCTATAGGACCATAAGTGGAAGTGCCCTAGGCTCTGTTGCTTTGTTTTTTAGATGTTTCAGGAAACACCATACACCTCTCCCGAGTGGCTCTTGGCAATTTACATCCCGCCCATCAGCATAACAAGGCTCCCAGTTCTCCATGGCCTGTCCTGCCTTTCTGGATTTTACACTTTTGTCAGATGGCCCTTTTGACCGGGGGGAAGTGAGACTTCATTGTAGTGCAGATTTCCTTTGCAAGCTTGCTTGGTTGGCCAAAAAGGGCGTATGCGTTTTTTCCTGAATATATTCAGGAAAAAACGCATACGCCCTTTTTGGCCAAGTGCATCATTGTGGACGTTCTGCCTCTTTTCCTATGCTTTAAATGCAATTCCAGTCTACCTCCTGAAATCGGTTTCCTGCAATTCTGCCCCGCTTTCAAGTCCTCTTGGCAGCCTTACTTCAGTATATTTTTGGACGATAGCTGTCATTTATAACTCTGCAGGTTTGTGAATTACAGTGCCCCTGAGCTCCTTTCTTCAACTCGCTTTCTTGTGAGCTGGCCGCAACACCGCAGGATTGCTTCAGGCCCTAATCTGGTTCCGGCACGGCACGCTGAGCCTTTGGTTAATTCCTCTTCCTGGTGGGAAATGAGAGTTAAATTTGCCCGTCCAGACACCTCCAGCTAGTCTCTCATTGGTTCTCCCTATTCCTGTTCATCTTCCGCAGAAATTGCAAACTGGGCCAAACAGGAGGTTAAAGGCACTGACTCTCCAAGTCGGGAGAGTGTTAGTAAAGCGTGTGGAATGTTGCACCCGAGTACCAGGGGACGAGAACTGAGACATATTGGAACACGTCTCCCGATCACACGGTTGATCATACTCTGGGTTCCACGTGCATGTTTTACCTGAAGGCAGAATCCCTTAAACCTGGAGAGTTGAGACCCGTGGAATGGGTACCATGCAATATGACTTCAAAGGGTCTTCATTTGCTCACCGAACCTCTCCAATCCTATCACTGCTGCGTTTATGCCCCTGTACACACGCTTGATTTTCTTTCAGAGACATAGCAATCCATAGGTTTTAAGATACTTACTAGTCAGGTACATTCTTAGGCGTTTAATATGGGGTGTTGAGTCCATTTCGTTGAGCAAGGAGTAGTTCTTGTCTATTCCATATTTGGCTTAAGGAACTTTATCTGTGCTCATTTCAATCTCTGGTTTGATGCAGCACCCCAACTCACCTTTCCCCTTAAGCAAGCATAAGTTGGTTTTCTAAATTTGAGACCCTGTTCTGTTTTGTAATCCAGTTCCTGTGTAGCCAAGTTTACATCCCGTGTATTAGTGATATCTTATGATGTTTCTTTTTCTGTGTGACTTATTTCAGTTAGAATCATCATACCTGAATCCACTCATTATGCTGCTACGGGCCTGATGACATAGATTTCATTGCTGAGTGATATTGCATTGTACGTAAGTACCACAACTTCTTTATCCATTTTTCACTTTCTGCGATATTGAACTTGTTCCGTAAACGAGGTTCTTGTAAACAGAGCCGTCCCAAACTTTGGGGTGGCTGTGTCTTTTTGATTTTAATTTCCCTAAGCTATAGGACCATAAGTGGAAGTGCCCTAGGCTCTGTTGCTTTGTTTTTTAGATGTTTCAGGAAACACCATACACCTCTCCCGAGTGGCTGTTGGCAATTTACATCCCGCCCATCAGCATAACAAGGCTCCCAGTTCTCCATGGCCTGTCCTGCCTTTCTGGATTTTACACTTTTTTCAGATGGCCCTTTTGACCGGGGGGAAGTGAGACTTCATTGTAGTGCAGATTTCCTTTGCAAGCTTGCTTGGTTGGCCAAAAAGGGCGTATGCGTTTTTTCCTGAATATATTCAGGAAAAAACGCATACGCCCTTTTTGGCCAAGTGCATCATTGTGGACGTTCTGCCTCTTTTCCTATGCTTTAAATGCAATTCCAGTCTACCTCCTGAAATCGGTTTCCTGCAATTCTGCCCCGCTTTCAAGTCCTCTTGGCAGCCTTACCTCAGTATATTTTTGGACGATAGCTGTCATTTATAACTCTGCAGGTTTGTGAATTACAGTGCCCCTGAGCTCCTTTCTTCAACTCGCTTTCTTGTGAGCTGGCCGCAACACCACAGGATTGCTTCAGGCCCTAATCTGGTTCCGGCACGGCACGCTGAGCCTTTGGTTAATTCCTCTTCCTGGTGGGAAATGAGAGTTAAATTTGCCCGTCCAGACACCTCCAGCTAGTCTCTCATTGGTTCTCCCTATTCCTGTTCATCTTCCGCAGAAATTGCAAACTGGGCCAAACAGGAGGTTAAAGGCACTGACTCTCCAAGTCGGGAGAGTGTTAGTAAAGCGTCTGGAATGTTGCACCCGAGTACCAGGGGACGAGAACTGAGACATATTGGAACACGTCTCCCGATCACACGGTTGATCATACTCTGGGTTCCACGTGCATGTTTTAGCTGAAGGAAGAATCCCTTAAACCTGGAGAGTTGAGACCCGTGGAATGGGTACCATGCAATATGACTTCAAAGGGTCTTCATTTGCTCACCGAACCTCTCCAATCCTATCACTGCTGCGTTTATGCCCCTGTACACACGCTTGATTTTCTTTCAGAGACATAGCAATCCATAGGTTTTAAGATACTTACTAGTCAGGTACATTCTTAGGCGTTTAATATGGGGTGTTGAGTCCATTTCGTTGAGCAAGGAGTAGTTCTTGTCTATTCCATATTTGGCTTAAGGAACTTTATCTGTGCTCATTTCAATCTCTGGTTTGATGCAGCACCCCAACTCACCTTTCCCCTTAAGCAAGCATAAGTTGGTTTTCTAAATTTGAGACCCTGTTCTGTTTTGTAATCCAGTTCCTGTGTAGCCAAGTTTACATCCCGTGTATTAGTGATATCTTATGATGTTTCTTTTTCTGTGTGACTTATTTCAGTTAGAATCATCATACCTGAATCCACTCATTATGCTGCTACGGGCCTGATGACATAGATTTCATTGCTGAGTGATATTGCATTGTACGTAAGTACCACAACTTCTTTATCCATTTTTCACTTTCTGCGATATTGAACTTGTACCGTAAACGAGGTTCTTGTAAACAGAGCCGTCCCAAACTTTGGGGTGGCTGTGTCTTTTTGATTTTAATTTCCCTAAGCTATAGGACCATAAGTGGAAGTGCCCTAGGCTCTGTTGCTTTGTTTTTTAGATGTTTCAGGAAACACCATACACCTCTCCCGAGTGGCTGTTGGCAATTTACATCCCGCCCATCAGCATAACAAGGCTCCCAGTTCTCCATGGCCTGTCCTGCCTTTCTGGATTTTACACTTTTTTCAGATGGCCCTTTTGACCGGGGGGAAGTGAGACTTCATTGTAGTGCAGATTTCCTTTGCAAGCTTGCTTGGTTGGCCAAAAAGGGCGTATGCGTTTTTTCCTGAATATATTCAGGAAAAAACGCATACGCCCTTTTTGGCCAAGTGCATCATTGTGGACGTTCTGCCTCTTTTCCTATGCTTTAAATGCAATTCCAGTCTACCTCCTGAAATCGGTTTCCTGCAATTCTGCCCCGCTTTCAAGTCCTCTTGGCAGCCTTACTTCAGTATATTTTTGGACGATAGCTGTCATTTATAACTCTGCAGGTTTGTGAATTACAGTGCCCCTGAGCTCCTTTCTTCAACTCGCTTTCTTGTGAGCTGGCCGCAACACCGCAGGATTGCTTCAGGCCCTAATCTGGTTCCGGCACGGCACGCTGAGCCTTTGGTTAATTCCTCTTCCTGGTGGGAAATGAGAGTTAAATTTGCCCGTCCAGACACCTCCAGCTAGTCTCTCATTGGTTCTCCCTATTCCTGTTCATCTTCCGCAGAAATTGCAAACTGGGCCAAACAGGAGGTTAAAGGCACTGACTCTCAAAGTCGGGAGAGTGTTAGTAAAGCGTCTGGAATGTTGCACCCGAGTACCAGGGGACGAGAACTGAGACATATTGGAACACGTCTCCCGATCACACGGTTGATCATACTCTGGGTTCCACGTGCATGTTTTAGCTGAAGGAAGAATCCCTTAAACCTGGAGAGTTGAGACCCGTGGAATGGGTACCATGCAATATGACTTCAAAGGGTCTTCATTTGCTCACCGAACCTCTCCAATCCTATCACTGCTGCGTTTATGCCCCTGTACACATGCTTGATTTTCTTTCAGAGACATAGCAGTGCATAGGTTTTAAGATACTTACTAGTCAGGTACATTCTTAGGCGTTTAATATGGGGTGTTGAGTCCATTTCGTTGAGCAAGGAGTAGTTCTTGTCTATTCTATATTTGGCTTAAGGAACTTTATCTGTGCTCATTTCAATCTCTGGTTTTATGCAGCACCCCAACTCACCTTTCCCCTTAAGCAAGCATAAGTTGGTTTTCTAAATTTGAGACCCTGTTCTGTTTTGTAATCCAGTTCCTGTGTAGCCAAGTTTACATTCCGTGTATTAGTGATATCTTATGATGTTTCTTTTTCTGTGTGACTTATTTCAGTTAGAATCATCATACCTGAATCCACTCATTATGCTGCTACGGGCCTGATGACATAGATTTCATTGCTGAGTGATATTGCATTGTACGTAAGTACCACAACTTCTTTATCCATTTTTCACTTTCTGCGATATTGAACTTGTACCGTAAACGAGGTTCTTGTAAACAGAGCCGTCCCAAACTTTGGGGTGGCTGTGTCTTTTTGATTTTAATTTCCCTAAGCTATAGGACCATAAGTGGAAGTGCCCTAGGCTCTGTTGCTTTGTTTTTTAGATGTTTCAGGAAACACCATACACCTCTCCCGAGTGGCTGTTGGCAATTTACATCCCGCCCATCAGCATAACAAGGCTCCCAGTTCTCCATGGCCTGTCCTGCCTTTCTGGATTTTACACTTTTTTCAGATGGCCCTTTTGACCGGGGGGAAGTGAGACTTCATTGTAGTGCAGATTTCCTTTGCAAGCTTGCTTGGTTGGCCAAAAAGGGCGTATGCGTTTTTTCCTGAATATATTCAGGAAAAAACGCATACGCCCTTTTTGGCCAAGCGCATCATTGTGGACGTTCTGCCTCTTTTCCTATGCTTTAAATGCAATTCCAGTCTACCTCCTGAAATCGGTTTCCTGCAATTCTGCCCCGCTTTCAAGTCCTCTTGGCAGCCTTACTTCAGTATATTTTTGGACGATAGCTGTCATTTATAACTCTGCAGGTTTGTGAATTACAGTGCCCCTGAGCTCCTTTCTTCAACTCGCTTTCTTGTGAGCTGGCCGCAACACCGCAGGATTGCTTCAGGCCCTAATCTGGTTCCGGCACGGCACGCTGAGCCTTTGGTTAATTCCTCTTCCTGGTGGGAAATGAGAGTTAAATTTACCCGTCCAGACACCTCCAGCTAGTCTCTCATTGGTTCTCCCTATTCCTGTTCATCTTCCGCAGAAATTGCAAACTGGGCCAAACAGGAGGTTAAAGGCACTGACTCTCCAAGTCGGGAGAGTGTTAGTAAAGCGTCTGGAATGTTGCACCCGAGTACCAGGGGACGAGAACTGAGACATATTGGAACACGTCTCCCGATCACACGGTTGATCATACTCTGGGTTCCACGTGCATGTTTTAGCTGAAGGAAGAATCCCTTAAACCTGGAGAGTTGAGACCCGTGGAATGGGTACCATGCAATATGACTTCAAAGGGTCTTCATTTGCTCACCGAACCTCTCCAATCCTATCACTGCTGCGTTTATGCCCCTGTACACACGCTTGATTTTCTTTCAGACACATAGCAATCCATAGGTTTTAAGATACTTACTAGTCAGGTACATTCTTAGGCGTTTAATATGGGGTGTTGAGTCCATTTCGTTGAGCAAGGAGTAGTTCTTGTCTCTTCCATATTTGGCTTAAGGAACTTTATCTGTGCTCATTTCAATCTCTGGTTTGATGCAGCACCCCAACTCACCTTTCCCCTTAAGCAAGCATAAGTTGGTTTTCTAAATTTGAGACCCTGTTCTGTTTTGTAATCCAGTTCCTGTGTAGCCAAGTTTACATCCCGTGTATTAGTGATATCTTATGATGTTTCTTTTTCTGTGTGACTTATTTCAGTTAGAATCATCATACCTGAATCCACTCATTATGCTGCTACGGGCCTGATGACATAGATTTCATTGCTGAGTGATATTGCATTGTACGTAAGTACCACAACTTCTTTATCCATTTTTCACTTTCTGCGATATTGAACTTGTACCGTAAACGAGGTTCTTGTAAACAGAGCCGTCCCAAACTTTGGGGTGGCTGTGTCTTTTTGATTTTAATTTCCCTAAGCTATAGGACCATAAGTGGAAGTGCCCTAGGCTCTGTTGCTTTGTTTTTTAGATGTTTCAGGAAACACCATACACCTCTCCCGAGTGGCTGTTGGCAATTTACATCCCGCCCATCAGCATAACAAGGCTCCCAGTTCTCCATGGCCTGTCCTGCCTTTCTGGATTTTACACTTTTTTCAGATGGCCCTTTTGACCGGGGGGAAGTGAGACTTCATTGTAGTGCAGATTTCCTTTGCAAGCTTGCTTGGTTGGCCAAAAAGGGCGTATGCGTTTTTTCCTGATTCAGGAAAAAACGCATACGCCCTTTTTGGCCAAGCGCATCATTGTGGACGTTCTGCCTCTTTTCCTATGCTTTAAATGCAATTCCAGTCTACCTCCTGAAATCGGTTTCCTGCAATTCTGCCCCGCTTTCAAGTCCTCTTGGCAGCCTTACTTCAGTATATTTTTGGACGATAGCTGTCATTTATAACTCTGCAGGTTTGTGAATTACAGTGCCCCTGAGCTCCTTTCTTCAACTCGCTTTCTTGTGAGCTGGCCGCAACACCGCAGGATTGCTTCAGGCCCTAATCTGGTTCCGGCACGGCACGCTGAGCCTTTGGTTAATTCCTCTTCCTGGTGGGAAATGAGAGTTAAATTTGCCCGTCCAGACACCTCCAGCTAGTCTCTCATTGGTTCTCCCTATTCCTGTTCATCTTCCGCAGAAATTGCAAACTGGGCCAAACAGGAGGTTAAAGGCACTGACTCTCCAAGTCGGGAGAGTGTTAGTAAAGCGTCTGGAATGTTGCACCCGAGTACCAGGGGACGAGAACTGAGACATATTGGAACACGTCTCCCGATCACACGGTTGATCATACTCTGGGTTCCACGTGCATGTTTTAGCTGAAGGAAGAATCCCTTAAACCTGGAGAGTTGAGACCCGTGGAATGGGTACCATGCAATATGACTTCAAAGGGTCTTCATTTGCTCACCGAACCTCTCCAATCCTATCACTGCTGCGTTTATGCCCCTGTACACACGCTTGATTTTCTTTCAGACACATAGCAATCCATAGGTTTTAAGATACTTACTAGTCACGTACATTCTTAGGCGTTTAATATGGGGTGTTGAGTCCATTTCGTTGAGCAAGGAGTAGTTCTTGTCTATTCCATATTTGGCTTAAGGAACTTTATCTGTGCTCATTTCAATCTCTGGTTTTATGCAGCACCCCAACTCACCTTTCCCCTTAAGCAAGCATAAGTTGGTTTTCTAAATTTGAGACCCTGTTCTGTTTTGTAATCCAGTTCCTGTGTAGCCAAGTTTACATCCCGTGTATTAGTGATATCTTATGATGTTTCTTTTTCTGTGTGACTTATTTCAGTTAGAATCATCATACCTGAATCCACTCATTATGCTGCTACGGGCCTGATGACATAGATTTCATTGCTGAGTGATATTACATTGTACGTAAGTACCACAACTTCTTTATCCATTTTTCACTTTCTGCGATATTGAACTTGTACCGTAAACGAGGTTCTTGTAAACAGAGCCGTCCCAAACTTTGGGGTGGCTGTGTCTTTTTGATTTTAATTTCCCTAAGCTATAGGACCATAAGTGGAAGTGCCCTAGGCTCTGTTGCTTTGTTTTTTAGATGTTTCAGGAAACACCATACACCTCTCCCGAGTGGCTGTTGGCAATTTACATCCCGCCCATCAGCATAACAAGGCTCCCAGTTCTCCATGGCCTGTCCTGCCTTTCTGGATTTTACACTTTTTTCAGATGGCCCTTTTGACCGGGGGGAAGTGAGACTTCATTGTAGTGCAGATTTCCTTTGCAAGCTTGCTTGGTTGGCCAAAAAGGGCGTATGCGTTTTTTCCTGAATATATTCAGGAAAAAACGCATACGCCCTTTTTGGCCAAGCGCATCATTGTGGACGTTCTGCCTCTTTTCCTATGCTTTAAATGCAATTCCAGTCTACCTCCTGAAATCGGTTTCCTGCAATTCTGCCCCGCTTTCAAGTCCTCTTGGCAGCCTTACTTCAGTATATTTTTGGACGATAGCTGTCATTTATAACTCTGCAGGTTTGTGAATTACAGTGCCCCTGAGCTCCTTTCTTCAACTCGCTTTCTTGTGAGCTGGCCGCAACACCGCAGGATTGCTTCAGGCCCTAATCTGGTTCCGGCACGGCACGCTGAGCCTTTGGTTAATTCCTCTTCCTGGTGGGAAATGAGAGTTAAATTTGCCCGTCCAGACACCTCCAGCTAGTCTCTCATTGGTTCTCCCTATTCCTGTTCATCTTCCGCAGAAATTGCAAACTGGGCCAAACAGGAGGTTAAAGGCACTGACTCTCCAAGTCGGGAGAGTGTTAGTAAAGCGTCTGGAATGTTGCACCCGAGTACCAGGGGACGAGAACTGAGACATATTGGAACACGTCTCCCGATCACACGGTTGATCATACTCTGGGTTCCACGTGCATGTTTTAGCTGAAGGAAGAATCCCTTAAACCTGGAGAGTTGAGACCCGTGGAATGGGTACCATGCAATATGACTTCAAAGGGTCTTCATTTGCTCACCGAACCTCTCCAATCCTATCACTGCTGCGTTTATGCCCCTGTACACACGCTTGATTTTCTTTCAGAGACATAGCAATCCATAGGTTTTAAGATACTTACTAGTCAGGTACATTCTTAGGCGTTTAATATGGGGTGTTGAGTCCATTTCGTTGAGCAAGGAGTAGTTCTTGTCTATTCCATATTTGGCTTAAGGAACTTTATCTGTGCTCATTTCAATCTCTGGTTTGATGCAGCACCCCAACTCACCTTTCCCCTTAAGCAAGCATAAGTTGGTTTTCTAAATTTGAGACCCTGTTCTGTTTTGTAATCCAGTTCCTGTGTAGCCAAGTTTACATCCCGTGTATTAGTGATATCTTATGATGTTTCTTTTTCTGTGTGACTTATTTCAGTTAGAATCATCATACCTGAATCCACTCATTATGCTGCTACGGGCCTGATGACATAGATTTCATTGCTGAGTGATATTGCATTGTACGTAAGTACCACAACTTCTTTATCCATTTTTCACTTTCTGCGATATTGAACTTGTACCGTAAACGAGGTTCTTGTAAACAGAGCCGTCCCAAACTTTGGGGTGGCTGTGTCTTTTTGATTTTAATTTCCCTAAGCTATAGGACCATAAGTGGAAGTGCCCTAGGCTCTGTTGCTTTGTTTTTTAGATGTTTCAGGAAACACCATACACCTCTCCCGAGTGGCTGTTGGCAATTTACATCCCGCCCATCAGCATAACAAGGCTCCCAGTTCTCCATGGCCTGTCCTGCCTTTCTGGATTTTACACTTTTTTCAGATGGCCCTTTTGACCGGGGGGAAGTGAGACTTCATTGTAGTGCAGATTTCCTTTGCAAGCTTGCTTGGTTGGCCAAAAAGGGCGTATGCGTTTTTTCCTGAATATATTCAGGAAAAAACGCATACGCCCTTTTTGGCCAAGTGCATCATTGTGGACGTTCTGCCTCTTTTCCTATGCTTTAAATGCAATTCCAGTCTACCTCCTGAAATCGGTTTCCTGCAATTCTGCCCCGCTTTCAAGTCCTCTTGGCAGCCTTACTTCAGTATATTTTTGGACGATAGCTGTCATTTATAACTCTGCAGGTTTGTGAATTACAGTGCCCCTGAGCTCCTTTCTTCAACTCGCTTTCTTGTGAGCTGGCCGCAACACCGCAGGATTGCTTCAGGCCCTAATCTGGTTCCGGCACGGCACGCTGAGCCTTTGGTTAATTCCTCTTCCTGGTGGGAAATGAGAGTTAAATTTGCCCGTCCAGACACCTCCAGCTAGTCTCTCATTGGTTCTCCCTATTCCTGTTCATCTTCCGCAGAAATTGCAAACTGGGCCAAACAGGAGGTTAAAGGCACTGACTCTCCAAGTCGGGAGAGTGTTAGTAAAGCGTCTGGAATGTTGCACCCGAGTACCAGGGGTCGAGAACTGAGACATATTGGAACACGTCTCCCGATCACACGGTTGATCATACTCTGGGTTCCACGTGCATGTTTTAGCTGAAGGAAGAATCCCTTAAACCTGGAGAGTTGAGACCCGTGGAATGGGTACCATGCAATATGACTTCAAAGGGTCTTCATTTGCTCACCGAACCTCTCCAATCCTATCACTGCTGCGTTTATGCCCCTGTACACACGCTTGATTTTCTTTCAGAGACATAGCAATCCATAGGTTTTAAGATACTTACTAGTCAGGTACATTCTTAGGCGTTTAATATGGGGTGTTGAGTCCATTTCGTTGAGCAAGGAGTAGTTCTTGTCTATTCCATATTTGGCTTAAGGAACTTTATCTGTGCTCATTTCAATCTCTGGTTTTATGCAGCACCCCAACTCACCTTTCCCCTTAAGCAAGCATAAGTTGGTTTTCTAAATTTGAGACCCTGTTCTGTTTTGTAATCCAGTTCCTGTGTAGCCAAGTTTACATCCCGTGTATTAGTGATATCTTATGATGTTTCTTTTTCTGTGTGACTTATTTCAGTTAGAATCATCATACCTGAATCCACTCATTATGCTGCTACGGGCCTGATGACATAGATTTCATTGCTGAGTGATATTGCATTGTACGTAAGTACCACAACTTCTTTATCCATTTTTCACTTTCTGCGATATTGAACTTGTACCGTAAACGAGGTTCTTGTAAACAGAGCCGTCCCAAACTTTGGGGTGGCTGTGTCTTTTTGATTTTAATTTCCCTAAGCTATAGGACCATAAGTGGAAGTGCCCTAGGCTCTGTTGCTTTGTTTTTTAGATGTTTCAGGAAACACCATACACCTCTCCCGAGTGGCTGTTGGCAATTTACATCCCGCCCATCAGCATAACAAGGCTCCCAGTTCTCCATGGCCTGTCCTGCCTTTCTGGATTTTACACTTTTTTCAGATGGCCCTTTTGACCGGGGGGAAGTGAGACTTCATTGTAGTGCAGATTTCCTTTGCAAGCTTGCTTGGTTGGCCAAAAAGGGCGTATGCGTTTTTTCCTGAATATATTCAGGAAAAAACGCATACGCCCTTTTTGGCCAAGTGCATCATTGTGGACGTTCTGCCTCTTTTCCTATGCTTTAAATGCAATTCCAGTCTACCTCCTGAAATCGGTTTCCTGCAATTCTGCCCCGCTTTCAAGTCCTCTTGGCAGCCTTACTTCAGTATATTTTTGGACGATAGCTGTCATTTATAACTCTGCAGGTTTGTGAATTACAGTGCCCCTGAGCTCCTTTCTTCAACTCGCTTTCTTGTGAGCTGGCCGCAACACCGCAGGATTGCTTCAGGCCCTAATCTGGTTCCGGCACGGCACGCTGAGCCTTTGGTTAATTCCTCTTCCTGGTGGGAAATGAGAGTTAAATTTGCCCGTCCAGACACCTCCAGCTAGTCTCTCATTGGTTCTCCCTATTCCTGTTCATCTTCCGCAGAAATTGCAAACTGGGCCAAACAGGAGGTTAAAGGCACTGACTCTCCAAGTCGGGAGAGTGTTAGTAAAGCGTCTGGAATGTTGCACCCGAGTACCAGGGGACGAGAACTGAGACATATTGGAACACGTCTCCCGATCACACGGTTGATCATACTCTGGGTTCCACGTGCATGTTTTAGCTGAAGGAAGAATCCCTTAAACCTGGAGAGTTGAGACCCGTGGAATGGGTACCATGCAATATGACTTCAAAGGGTCTTCATTTGCTCACCGAACCTCTCCAATCCTATCACTGCTGCGTTTATGCCCCTGTACACACGCTTGATTTTCTTTCAGAGACATAGCAATCCATAGGTTTTAAGATACTTACTAGTCAGGTACATTCTTAGGCGTTTAATATGGGGTGTTGAGTCCATTTCGTTGAGCAAGGAGTAGTTCTTGTCTATTCCATATTTGGCTTAAGGAACTTTATCTGTGCTCATTTCAATCTCGGGTTTTATGCAGCACCCCAACTCACCTTTCCCCTTAAGCAAGCATAAGTTGGTTTTCTAAATTTGAGACCCTGTTCTGTTTTGTAATCCAGTTCCTGTGTAGCCAAGTTTACATCCCGTGTATTAGTGATATCTTATGATGTTTCTTTTTCTGTGTGACTTATTTCAGTTAGAATCATCATACCTGAATCCACTCATTATGCTGCTACGGGCCTGATGACATAGATTTCATTGCTGAGTGATATTGCATTGTACGTAAGTACCAGAACTTCTTTATCCATTTTTCACTTTCTGCGATATTGAACTTGTACCGTAAACGAGGTTCTTGTAAACAGAGCCGTCCCAAACTTTGGGGTGGCTGTGTCTTTTTGATTTTAATTTCCCTAAACTATAGGACCATAAGTGGAAGTGCCCTAGGCTCTGTTGCTTTGTTTTTTAGATGTTTCAGGAAACACCATACACCTCTCCCGAGTGGCTGTTGGCAATTTACATCCCGCCCATCAGCATAACAAGGCTCCCAGTTCTCCATGGCCTGTCCTGCCTTTCTGGATTTTACACTTTTTTCAGATGGCCCTTTTGACCGGGGGGAAGTGAGACTTCATTGTAGTGCAGATTTCCTTTGCAAGCTTGCTTGGTTGGCCAAAAAGGGCGTATGCGTTTTTTCCTGAATATATTCAGGAAAAAACGCATACGCCCTTTTTGGCCAAGTGCATCATTGTGGACGTTCTGCCTCTTTTCCTATGCTTTAAATGCAATTCCAGTCTACCTCCTGAAATCGGTTTCCTGCAATTCTGCCCCGCTTTCAAGTCCTCTTGGCAGCCTTACTTCAGTATATTTTTGGACGATAGCTGTCATTTATAACTCTGCAGGTTTGTGAATTACAGTGCCCCTGAGCTCCTTTCTTCAACTCGCTTTCTTGTGAGCTGGCCGCAACACCGCAGGATTGCTTCAGGCCCTAATCTGGTTCCGGCACGGCACGCTGAGCCTTTGGTTAATTCCTCTTCCTGGTGGGAAATGAGAGTTAAATTTGCCCGTCCAGACACCTCCAGCTAGTCTCTCATTGGTTCTCCCTATTCCTGTTCATCTTCCGCAGAAATTGCAAACTGGGCCAAACAGGAGGTTAAAGGCACTGACTCTCCAAGTCGGGAGAGTGTTAGTAAAGCGTCTGGAATGTTGCACCCGAGTACCAGGGGACGAGAACTGAGACATATTGGAACACGTCTCCCGATCACACGGTTGATCATACTCTGGGTTCCACGTGCATGTTTTAGCTGAAGGAAGAATCCCTTAAACCTGGAGAGTTGAGACCCGTGGAATGGGTACCATGCAATATGACTTCAAAGGGTCTTCATTTGCTCACCGAACCTCTCCAATCCTATCACTGCTGCGTTTGTGCCCCTGTACACACGCTTGATTTTCTTTCAGAGACATAGCAATCCATAGGTTTTAAGATACTTACTAGTCAGGTACATTCTTAGGCGTTTAATATGGGGTGTTGAGTCCATTTCGTTGAGCAAGGAGTAGTTCTTGTCTATTCCATATTTGGCTTAAGGAACTTTATCTGTGCTCATTTCAATCTCTGGTTTTATGCAGCACCCCAACTCACCTTTCCCCTTAAGCAAGCATAAGTTGGTTTTCTAAATTTGAGACCCTGTTCTGTTTTGTAATCCAGTTCCTGTGTAGCCAAGTTTACATCCCGTGTATTAGTGATATCTTATGATGTTTCTTTTTCTGTGTGACTTATTTCAGTTAGAATCATCATACCTGAATCCACTCATTATGCTGCTACGGGCCTGATGACATAGATTTCATTGCTGAGTGATATTGCATTGTACGTAAGTACCACAACTTCTTTATCCATTTTTCACTTTCTGCGATATTGAACTTGTACCGTAAACGAGGTTCTTGTAAACAGAGCCGTCCCAAACTTTGGGGTGGCTGTGTCTTTTTGATTTTAATTTCCCTAAGCTATAGGACCATAAGTGGAAGTGCCCTAGGCTCTGTTGCTTTGTTTTTTAGATGTTTCAGGAAACACCATACACCTCTCCCGAGTGGCTGTTGGCAATTTACATCCCGCCCATCAGCATAACAAGGCTCCCAGTTCTCCATGGCCTGTCCTGCCTTTCTGGATTTTACACTTTTTTCAGATGGCCCTTTTGACCGGGGGGAAGTGAGACTTCATTGTAGTGCAGATTTCCTTTGCAAGCTTGCTTGGTTGGCCAAAAAGGGCGTATGCGTTTTTTCCTGAATATATTCAGGAAAAAACGCATACGCCCTTTTTGGCCAAGTGCATCATTGTGGACGTTCTGCCTCTTTTCCTATGCTTTAAATGCAATTCCAGTCTACCTCCTGAAATCGGTTTCCTGCAATTCTGCCCCGCTTTCAAGTCCTCTTGGCAGCCTTACTTCAGTATATTTTTGGACGATAGCTGTCATTTATAACTCTGCAGGTTTGTGAATTACAGTGCCCCTGAGCTCCTTTCTTCAACTCGCTTTCTTGTGAGCTGGCCGCAACACCGCAGGATTGCTTCAGGCCCTAATCTGGTTCCGGCACGGCACGCTGAGCCTTTGGTTAATTCCTCTTCCTGGTGGGAAATGAGAGTTAAATTTGCCCGTCCAGACACCTCCAGCTAGTCTCTCATTGGTTCTCCCTATTCCTGTTCATCTTCCGCAGAAATTGCAAACTGGGCCAAACAGGAGGTTAAAGGCACTGACTCTCCAAGTCGGGAGAGTGTTAGTAAAGCGTCTGGAATGTTGCACCCGAGTACCAGGGGACGAGAACTGAGACATATTGGAACACGTCTCCCGATCACACGGTTGATCATACTCTGGGTTCCACGTGCATGTTTTAGCTGAAGGAAGAATCCCTTAAACCTGGAGAGTTGAGACCCGTGGAATGGGTACCATGCAATATGACTTCAAAGGGTCTTCATTTGCTCACCGAACGTCTCCAATTCTATCACTGCTGCGTTTATGCCCCTGTACACACGCTTGATTTTCTTTCAGAGACATAGCAATCCATAGGTTTTAAGATACTTACTAGTCAGGTACATTCTTAGGCGTTTAATATGGGGTGTTGAGTCCATTTCGTTGAGCAAGGAGTAGTTCTTGTCTATTCCATATTTGGCTTAAGGAACTTTATCTGTGCTCATTTCAATCTCTGGTTTGATGCAGCACCCCAACTCACCTTTCCCCTTAAGCAAGCATAAGTTGGTTTTCTAAATTTGAGACCCTGTTCTGTTTTGTAATCCAGTTCCTGTGTAGCCAAGTTTACATCCCGTGTATTAGTGATATCTTATGATGTTTCTTTTTCTGTGTGACTTATTTCAGTTAGAATCATCATACCTGAATCCACTCATTATGCTGCTACGGGCCTGATGACATAGATTTCATTGCTGAGTGATATTGCATTGTACGTAAGTACCACAACTTCTTTATCCATTTTTCACTTTCTGCGATATTGAACTTGTACCGTAAACGAGGTTCTTGTAAACAGAGCCGTCCCAAACTTTGGGGTGGCTGTGTCTTTTTGATTTTAATTTCCCTAAGCTATAGGACCATAAGTGGAAGTGCCCTAGGCTCTGTTGCTTTGTTTTTTAGATGTTTCAGGAAACACCATACACCTCTCCCGAGTGGCTGTTGGCAATTTACATCCCGCCCATCAGCATAACAAGGCTCCCAGTTCTCCATGGCCTGTCCTGCCTTTCTGGATTTTACACTCTTTTCAGATGGCCCTTTTGACCGGGGGGATGTGAGACTTCATTGTAGTGCAGATTTCCTTTGCAAGCTTGCTTGGTTGGCCAAAAAGGGCGTATGCGTTTTTTCCTGAATATATTCAGGAAAAAACGCATACGCCCTTTTTGGCCAAGTGCATCATTGTGGACGTTCTGCCTCTTTTCCTATGCTTTAAATGCAATTCCAGTCTACCTCCTGAAATCGGTTTCCTGCAATTCTGCCCCGCTTTCAAGTCCTCTTGGCAGCCTTACTTCAGTATATTTTTGGACGATAGCTGTCATTTATAACTCTGCAGGTTTGTGAATTACAGTGCCCCTGAGCTCCTTTCTTCAACTCGCTTTCTTGTGAGCTGGCCGCAACACCGCAGGATTGCTTCAGGCCCTAATCTGGTTCCGGCACGGCACGCTGAGCCTTTGGTTAATTCCTCTTCCTGGTGGGAAATGAGAGTTAAATTTGCCCGTCCAGACACCTCCACCTAGTCTCTCATTGGTTCTCCCTATTCCTGTTCATCTTCCGCAGAAATTGCAAACTGGGCCAAACAGGAGGTTAAAGGCACTGACTCTCCAAGTCGGGAGAGTGTTAGTAAAGCGTCTGGAATGTTGCACCCGAGTACCAGGGGACGAGAACTGAGACATATTGGAACACGTCTCCCGATCACACGGTTGATCATACTCTGGGTTCCACGTGCATGTTTTAGCTGAAGGAAGAATCCCTTAAACCTGGAGAGTTGAGACCCGTGGAATGGGTACCATGCAATATGACTTCAAAGGGTCTTCATTTGCTCACCGAACCTCTCCAATCCTATCACTGCTGCGTTTATGCCCCTGTACACACGCTTGATTTTCTTTCAGAGACATAGCAATCCATAGGTTTTAAGATACTTACTAGTCAGGTACATTCTTAGGCGTTTAATATGGGGTGTTGAGTCCATTTCGTTGAGCAAGGAGTAGTTCTTGTCTATTCCATATTTGGCTTAAGGAACTTTATCTGTGCTCATTTCAATCTCTGGTTTTATGCAGCACCCCAACTCACCTTTCCCCTTAAGCAAGCATAAGTTGGTTTTCTAAATTTGAGACCCTGTTCTGTTTTGTAATCCAGTTCCTGTGTAGCCAAGTTTACATCCCGTGTATTAGTGATATCTTATGATGTTTCTTTTTCTGTGTGACTTATTTCAGTTAGAATCATCATACCTGAATCCACTCATTATGCTGCTACGGGCCTGATGACATAGATTTCATTGCTGAGTGATATGGCATTGTACGTAAGTACCACAACTTCTTTATCCATTTTTCACTTTCTGTGATATTGAACTTGTACCGTAAATGAGGTTCTTGTAAACAGAGCCGTCCCAAACTTTGGGGTGGCTGTGTCTTTTTGATTTTAATTTCCCTAAGCTATAGGACCATAAGTGGAAGTGCCCTAGGCTCTGTTGCTTTGTTTTTTAGATGTTTCAGGAAACACCATACACCTCTCCCGAGTGGCTCTTGGCAATTTACATCCCGCCCATCAGCATAACAAGGCTCCCAGTTCTCCATGGCCTGTCCTGCCTTTCTGGATTTTACACTTTTTTCAGATGGCCCTTTTGACCGGGGGAAGTGAGACTTCATTGTAGTGCAGATTTCCTTTGCAAGCTTGCTTGGTTGGCCAAAAAGGGCGTATGCGTTTTTTCCTGAATATATTCAGGAAAAAACGCATACGCCCTTTTTGGCCAAGTGCATCATTGTGGACGTTCTGCCTCTTTTCCTATGCTTTAAATGCAATTCCAGTCTACCTCCTGAAATCGGTTTCCTGCAATTCTGCCCCGCTTTCAAGTCCTCTTGGCAGCCTTACTTCAGTATATTTTTGGACGATAGCTGTCATTTATAACTCTGCAGGTTTGTGAATTACAGTGCCCCTGAGCTCCTTTCTTCAACTCGCTTTCTTGTGAGCTGGCCGCAACACCACAGGATTGCTTCAGGCCCTAATCTGGTTCCGGCACGGCACGCTGAGCCTTTGGTTAATTCCTCTTCCTGGTGGGAAATGAGAGTTAAATTTGCCCGTCCAGACACCTCCAGCTAGTCTCTCATTGGTTCTCCCTATTCCTGTTCATCTTCCGCAGAATTTGCAAACTGGGCCAAACAGGAGGTTAAAGGCACTGACTCTCCAAGTCGGGAGAGTGTTAGTAAAGCGTCTGGAATGTTGCACCCGAGTACCAGGGGACGAGAACTGAGACATATTGGAACACGTCTCCCGATCACACGGTTGATCATACTCTGGGTTCCACGTGCATGTTTTAGCTGAAGGAAGAATCCCTTAAACCTGGAGAGTTGAGACCCGTGGAATGGGTACCATGCAATATGACTTCAAAGGGTCTTCATTTGCTCACCGAAACTCTCCAATCCTATCACTGCTGCGTTTATGCCCCTGTACACACGCTTGATTTTCTTTCAGAGACATAGCAATCCATAGGTTTTAAGATACTTACTAGTCAGGTACATTCTTAGGCGTTTAATATGGGGTGTTGAGTCCATTTCGTTGAGCAAGGAGTAGTTCTTGTCTATTCCATATTTGGCTTAAGGAACTTTATCTGTGCTCATTTCAATCTCTGGTTTTATGCAGCACCCCAACTCACCTTTCCCCTTAAGCAAGCATAAGTTGGTTTTCTAAATTTGAGACCCTGTTCTGTTTTGTAATCCAGTTCCTGTGTAGCCAAGTTTACATCCCGTGTATTAGTGATATCTTATGATGTTTCTTTTTCTGTGTGACTTATTTCAGTTAGAATCATCATACCTGAATCCACTCATTATGCTGCTATGGGCCTGATGACATAGATATCATTGCTGAGTGATATGGCATTGTACGTAAGTACCACAACTTCTTTATCCATTTTCACTTTCTGTGATATTGTACTTGTACCGTAAATGAGGTTCTTGTAAACAGAGCCGTCCCAAACTTTGGGGTGGCTGTGTCTTTTTGATTTTAATTTCCCTAAGCTATAGGACCATAAGTGGAAGTGCCCTAGGCTCTGTTGCTTTGTTTTTTAGATGTTTCAGGAAACACCATACACCTCTCCCGAGTGGCTCTTGGCAATTTACATCCCGCCCATCAGCATAACAAGGCTCCCAGTTCTCCATGGCCTGTCCTGCCTTTCTGGATTTTACACTTTTTTCAGATGGCCCTTTTGACCGGGGGGAAGTGAGACTTCATTGTAGTGCAGATTTCCTTTGCAAGCTTGCTTGGTTGGCCAAAAAGGGCGTATGCGTTTTTTCCTGAATATATTCAGGAAAAAACGCATACGCCCTTTTTGGCCAAGTGCATCATTGTGGACGTTCTGCCTCTTTTCCTATGCTTTAAATGCAATTCCAGTCTACCTCCTGAAATCGGTTTCCTGCAATTCTGCCCCGCTTTCAAGTCCTCTTAGCAGCCTTACTTCAGTATATTTTTGGACGATAGCTGTCATTTATAACTCTGCAGGTTTGTGAATTACAGTGCCCCTGAGCTCCTTTCTTCAACTCGCTTTCTTGTGAGCTGGCCGCAACACCGCAGGATTGCTTCAGGCCCTAATCTGGTTCCGGCACGGCACGCTGAGCCTTTGGTTAATTCCTCTTCCTGGTGGGAAATGAGAGTTAAATTTGCCCGTCCAGACACCTCCAGCTAGTCTCTCATTGGTTCTCCCTATTCCTGTTCATCTTCCGCAGAAATTGCAAACTGGGCCAAACAGGAGGTTAAAGGCACTGACTCTCCAAGTCGGGAGAGTGTTAGTAAAGCGTCTGGAATGTTGCACCCGAGTACCAGGGGACGAGAACTGAGACATATTGGAACACGTCTCCCGATCACACGGTTGATCATACTCTGGGTTCCACGTGCATGTTTTAGCTGAAGGAAGAATCCCTTAAACCTGGAGAGTTGAGACCCGTGGAATGGGTACCATGCAATATGACTTCAAAGGGTCTTCATTTGCTCACCGAACCTCTCCAATCCTATCACTGCTGCGTTTATGCCCCTGTACACACGCTTGATTTTCTTTCAGAGACATAGCAATCCATAGGTTTTAAGATACTTACTAGTCAGGTACATTCTTAGGCGTTTAATATGGGGTGTTGAGTCCATTTCGTTGAGCAAGGAGTAGTTCTTGTCTATTCCATATTTGGCTTAAGGAACTTTATCTGTGCTCATTTCAATCTCTGGTTTGATGCAGCACCCCAACTCACCTTTCCCCTTAAGCAAGCATAAGTTGGTTTTCTAAATTTGAGACCCTGTTCTGTTTTGTAATCCAGTTCCTGTGTAGCCAAGTTTACATCCCGTGTATTAGTGATATCTTATGATGTTTCTTTTTCTGTGTGACTTATTTCAGTTAGAATCATCATACCTGAATCCACTCATTATGCTGCTACGGGCCTGATGACATAGATTTCATTGCTGAGTGATATTGCATTGTACGTAAGTACCACAACTTCTTTATCCATTTTTCACTTTCTGCGATATTGAACTTGTACCGTAAACGAGGTTCTTGTAAACAGAGCCATCCCAAACTTTGGGGTGGCTGTGTCTTTTTGATTTTAATTTCCCTAAGCTATAGGACCATAAGTGGAAGTGCCCTAGGCTCTGTTGCTTTGTTTTTTAGATGTTTCAGGAAACACCATACACCTCTCCCGAGTGGCTGTTGGCAATTTACATCCCGCCCATCAGCATAACAAGGCTCCCAGTTCTCCATGGCCTGTCCTGCCTTTCTGGATTTTACACTTTTTTCAGATGGCCCTTTTGACCGGGGGGAAGTGAGACTTCATTGTAGTGCAGATTTCCTTTGCAAGCTTGCTTGGTTGGCCAAAAAGGGCGTATGCGTTTTTTCCTGAATATATTCAGGAAAAAACGCATACGCCCTTTTTGGCCAAGTGCATCATTGTGGACGTTCTGCCTCTTTTCCTATGCTTTAAATGCAATTCCAGTCTACCTCCTGAAATCGGTTTCCTGCAATTCTGCCCCGCTTTCAAGTCCTCTTGGCAGCCTTACTTCAGTATATTTTTGGACGATAGCTGTCATTTATAACTCTGCAGGTTTGTGAATTACAGTGCCCCTGAGCTCCTTTCTTCAACTCGCTTTCTTGTGAGCTGGCCGCAACACCGCAGGATTGCTTCAGGCCCTAATCTGGTTCCGGCACGGCACGCTGAGCCTTTGGTTAATTCCTCTTCCTGGTGGGAAATGAGAGTTAAATTTGCCCGTCCAGACACCTCCAGCTAGTCTCTCATTGGTTCTCCCTATTCCTGTTCATCTTCCGCAGAAATTGCAAACTGGGCCAAACAGGAGGTTAAAGGCACTGACTCTCCAAGTCGGGAGAGTGTTAGTAAAGCGTCTGGAATGTTGCACCCGAGTACCAGGGGACGAGAACTGAGACATATTGGAACACGTCTCCCGATCACACGGTTGATCATACTCTGGGTTCCACGTGCATGTTTTAGCTGAAGGAAGAATCCCTTAAACCTGGAGAGTTGAGACCCGTGGAATGGGTACCATGCAATATGACTTCAAAGGGTCTTCATTTGCTCACCGAACCTCTCCAATCCTATCACTGCTGCGTTTATGCCCCTGTACACACGCTTGATTTTCTTTCAGAGACATAGCAATCCATAGGTTTTAAGATACTTACTAGTCAGGTACATTCTTAGGCGTTTAATATGGGGTGTTGAGTCCATTTCGTTGAGCAAGGAGTAGTTCTTGTCTATTCCATATTTGGCTTAAGGAACTTTATCTGTGCTCATTTCAATCTCTGGTTTTATGCAGCACCCCAACTCACCTTTCCCCTTAAGCAAGCATAAGTTGGTTTTCTAAATTTGAGACCCTGTTCTGTTTTGTAATCCAGTTCCTGTGTAGCCAAGTTTACATCCCGTGTATTAGTGATATCTTATGATGTTTCTTTTTCTGTGTGACTTATTTCAGTTAGAATCATCATACCTGAATCCACTCATTATGCTGCTACGGGCCTGATGACATAGATTTCATTGCTGAGTGATATTGCATTGTACGTAAGTACCACAACTTCTTTATCCATTTTTCACTTTCTGCGATATTGAACTTGTACCGTAAACGAGGTTCTTGTAAACAGAGCCGTCCCAAACTTTGGGGTGGCTGTGTCTTTTTGATTTTAATTTCCTTAAGCTATAGGACCATAAGTGGAAGTGCCCTAGGCTCTGTTGCTTTGTTTTTTAGATGTTTCAGGAAACACCATACACCTCTCCCGAGTGGCTGTTGGCAATTTACATCCCGCCCATCAGCATAACAAGGCTCCCAGTTCTCCATGGCCTGTCCTGCCTTTCTGGATTTTACACTTTTTTCAGATGGCCCTTTTGACCGGGGGGAAGTGAGACTTCATTGTAGTGCAGATTTCCTTTGCAAGCTTGCTTGGTTGGCCAAAAAGGGCGTATGCGTTTTTTCCTGAATATATTCAGGAAAAAACGCATACGCCCTTTTTGGCCAAGTGCATCATTGTGGACGTTCTGCCTCTTTTCCTATGCTTTAAATGCAATTCCAGTCTACCTCCTGAAATCGGTTTCCTGCAATTCTGCCCCGCTTTCAAGTCCTCTTGGCAGCCTTACTTCAGTATATTTTTGGACGATAGCTGTCATTTATAACTCTGCAGGTTTGTGAATTACAGTGCCCCTGAGCTCCTTTCTTCAACTCGCTTTCTTGTGAGCTGGCCGCAACACCGCAGGATTGCTTCAGGCCCTAATCTGGTTCCGGCACGGCACGCTGAGCCTTTGGTTAATTCCTCTTCCTGGTGGGAAATGAGAGTTAAATTTGCCCGTCCAGACACCTCCAGCTAGTCTCTCATTGGTTCTCCCTATTCCTGTTCATCTTCCGCAGAAATTGCAAACTGGGCCAAACAGGAGGTTAAAGGCACTGACTCTCCAAGTCGGGAGAGTGTTAGTAAAGCGTCTGGAATGTTGCACCCGAGTACCAGGGGACGAGAACTGAGACATATTGGAACACGTCTCCCGATCACACGGTTGATCATACTCTGGGTTCCACGTGCATGTTTTAGCTGAAGGAAGAATCCCTTAAACCTGGAGAGTTGAGACCCGTGGAATGGGTACCATGCAATATGACTTCAAAGGTCTTCTCTTCATTTGCTCACCGAACCTCTCCAATCCTATCACTGCTGCGTTTATGCCCCTGTACACACGCTTGATTTTCTTTCAGAGACATAGCAATCCATAGGTTTTAAGATACTTACTAGTCAGGTACATTCTTAGGCGTTTAATATGGGGTGTTGAGTCCATTTCGTTGAGCAAGGAGTAGTTCTTGTCTATTCCATATTTGGCTTAAGGAACTTTATCTGTGCTCATTTCAATCTCTGGTTTTATGCAGCACCCCAACTCACCTTTCCCCTTAAGCAAGCATAAGTTGGTTTTCTAAATTTGAGACCCTGTTCTGTTTTGTAATCCAGTTCCTGTGTAGCCAAGTTTACATCCCGTGTATTAGTGATATCTTATGATGTTTCTTTTTCTGTGTGACTTATTTCAGTTAGAATCATCATACCTGAATCCACTCATTATGCTGCTACGGGCCTGATGACATAGATTTCATTGCTGAGTGATATTGCATTGTACGTAAGTACCACAACTTCTTTATCCATTTTTCACTTTCTGCGATATTGAACTTGTACCGTAAACGAGGTTCTTGTAAACAGAGCCATCCCAAACTTTGGGGTGGCTGTGTCTTTTTGATTTTAATTTCCCTAAGCTATAGGACCATAAGTGGAAGTGCCCTAGGCTCTGTTGCTTTGTTTTTTAGATGTTTCAGGAAACACCATACACCTCTCCCGAGTGGCTGTTGGCAATTTACATCCCGCCCATCAGCATAACAAGGCTCCCAGTTCTCCATGGCCTGTCCTGCCTTTCTGGATTTTACACTTTTTTCAGATGGCCCTTTTGACCGGGGGGAAGTGAGACTTCATTGTAGTGCAGATTTCCTTTGCAAGCTTGCTTGGTTGGCCAAAAAGGGCGTATGCGTTTTTTCCTGAATATATTCAGGAAAAAACGCATACGCCCTTTTTGGCCAAGTGCATCATTGTGGACGTTCTGCCTCTTTTCCTATGCTTTAAATGCAATTCCAGTCTACCTCCTGAAATCGGTTTCCTGCAATTCTGCCCCGCTTTCAAGTCCTCTTGGCAGCCTTACTTCAGTATATTTTTGGACGATAGCTGTCATTTATAACTCTGCAGGTTTGTGAATTACAGTGCCCCTGAGCTCCTTTCTTCAACTCGCTTTCTTGTGAGCTGGCCGCAACACCGCAGGATTGCTTCAGGCCCTAATCTGGTTCTGGCACGGCACGCTGAGCCTTTGGTTAATTCCTCTTCCTGGTGGGAAATGAGAGTTAAATTTGCCCGTCCAGACACCTCCAGCTAGTCTCTCATTGGTTCTCCCTATTCCTGTTCATCTTCCGCAGAAATTGCAAACTGGGCCAAACAGGAGGTTAAAGGCACTGACTCTCCAAGTCGGGAGAGTGTTAGTAAAGCGTCTGGAATGTTGCACCCGAGTACCAGGGGACGAGAACTGAGACATATTGGAACACGTCTCCCGATCACACGGTTGATCATACTCTGGGTTCCACGTGCATGTTTTAGCTGAAGGAAGAATCCCTTAAACCTGGAGAGTTGAGACCCGTGGAATGGGTACCATGCAATATGACTTCAAAGGGTCTTCATTTGCTCACCGAACCTCTCCAATCCTATCACTGCTGCGTTTATGCCCCTGTACACACGCTTGATTTTCTTTCAGAGACATAGCAATCCATAGGTTTTAAGATACTTACTAGTCAGGTACATTCTTAGGCGTTTAATATGGGGTGTTGAGTCCATTTCGTTGAGCAAGGAGTAGTTCTTGTCTATTCCATATTTGGCTGAAGGAACTTTATCTGTGCTCATTTCAATCTCTGGTTTGATGCAGCACCCCAACTCACCTTTCCCCTTAAGCAAGCATAAGTTGGTTTTCTAAATTTGAGACCCTGTTCTGTTTTGTAATCCAGTTCCTGTGTAGCCAAGTTTACATCCCGTGTATTAGTGATATCTTATGATGTTTCTTTTTCTGTGTGACTTATTTCAGTTAGAATCATCATACCTGAATCCACTCATTATGCTGCTACGGACCTGATGACATAGATTTCATTGCTGAGTGATATTGCATTGTACGTAAGTACCACAACTTCTTTATCCATTTTTCACTTTCTGCGATATTGAACTTGTACCGTAAACGAGGTTCTTGTAAACAGAGCCGTCCCAAACTTTGGGGTGGCTGTGTCTTTTTGATTTTAATTTCCCTAAGCTATAGGACCATAAGTGGAAGTGCCCTAGGCTCTGTTGCTTTGTTTTTTAGATGTTTCAGGAAACACCATACACCTCTCCCGAGTGGCTGTTGGCAATTTACATCCCGCCCATCAGCATAACAAGGCTCCCAGTTCTCCATGGCCTGTCCTGCCTTTCTGGATTTTACACTTTTTTCAGATGGCCCTTTTGACCGGGGGGAAGTGAGACTTCATTGTAGTGCAGATTTCCTTTGCAAGCTTGCTTGGTTGGCCAAAAAGGGCGTATGCGTTTTTTCCTGAATATATTCAGGAAAAAACGCATACGCCCTTTTTGGCCAAGTGCATCATTGTGGACGTTCTGCCTCTTTTCCTATGCTTTAAATGCAATTCCAGTCTACCTCCTGAAATCGGTTTCCTGCAATTCTGCCCCGCTTTCAAGTCCTCTTGGCAGCCTTACTTCAGTATATTTTTGGACGATAGCTGTCATTTATAACTCTGCAGGTTTGTGAATTACAGTGCCCCTGAGCTCCTTTCTTCAACTCGCTTTCTTGTGAGCTGGCCGCAACACCGCAGGATTGCTTCAGGCCCTAATCTGGTTCCGGCACGGCACGCTGAGCCTTTGGTTAATTCCTCTTCCTGGTGGGAAATGAGAGTTAAATTTGCCCGTCCAGACACCTCCAGCTAGTCTCTCATTGGTTCTCCCTATTCCTGTTCATCTTCCGCAGAAATTGCAAACTGGGCCAAACAGGAGGTTAAAGGCACTGACTCTCCAAGTCGGGAGAGTGTTAGTAAAGCGTCTGGAATGTTGCACCCGAGTACCAGGGGACGAGAACTGAGACATATTGGAACACGTCTCCCGATCACACGGTTGATCATACTCTGGGTTCCACGTGCATGTTTTAGCTGAAGGAAGAATCCCTTAAACCTGGAGAGTTGAGACCCGTGGAATGGGTACCATGCAATATGACTTCAAAGGGTCTTCATTTGCTCACCGAACCTCTCCAATCCTATCACTGCTGCGTTTATGCCCCTGTACACACGCTTGATTTTCTTTCAGAGACATAGCAATCCATAGGTTTTAAGATACTTACTAGTCAGGTACATTCTTAGGCGTTTAATATGGGGTGTTGAGTCCATTTCGTTGAGCAAGGAGTAGTTCTTGTCTATTCCATATTTGGCTTAAGGAACTTTATCTGTGCTCATTTCAATCTCTGGTTTTATGCAGCACCCCAACTCACCTTTCCCCTTAAGCAAGCATAAGTTGGTTTTCTAAATTTGAGACCCTGTTCTGTTTTGTAATCCAGTTCCTGTGTAGCCAAGTTTACATCCCGTGTATTAGTGATATCTTATGATGTTTCTTTTTCTGTGTGACTTATTTCAGTTAGAATCATCATACCTGAATCCACTCATTATGCTGCTACGGGCCTGATGACATAGATTTCATTGCTGAGTGATATTGCATTGTACGTAAGTACCACAACTTCTTTATCCATTTTTCACTTTCTGCGATATTGAACTTGTACCGTAAACGAGGTTCTTGTAAACAGAGCCGTCCCAAACTTTGGGGTGGCTGTGTCTTTTTGATTTTAATTTCCCTAAGCTATAGGACCATAAGTGGAAGTGCCCTAGGCTCTGTTGCTTTGTTTTTTAGATGTTTCAGGAAACACCATACACCTCTCCCGAGTGGCTCTTGGCAATTTACATCCCGCCCATCAGCATAACAAGGCTCCCAGTTCTCCATGGCCTGTCCTGCCTTTCTGGATTTTACACTTTTTTCAGATGGCCCTTTTGACCGGGGGGAAGTGAGACTTCATTGTAGTGCAGATTTCCTTTGCAAGCTTGCTTGGTTGGCCAAAAAGGGCGTATGCGTTTTTTCCTGAATATATTCAGGAAAAAACGCATACGCCCTTTTTGGCCAAGTGCATCATTGTGGACGTTCTGCCTCTTTTCCTATGCTTTAAATGCAATTCCAGTCTACCTCCTGAAATCGGTTTCCTACAATTCTGCCCCGCTTTCAAGTCCTCTTGGCAGCCTTACTTCAGTATATTTTTGGACGATAGCTGTCATTTATAACTCTGCAGGTTTGTGAATTACAGTGCCCCTGAGCTCCTTTCTTCAACTCGCTTTCTTGTGAGCTGGCCGCAACACCGCAGGATTGCTTCAGGCCCTAATCTGGTTCCGGCACGGCACGCTGAGCCTTTGGTTAATTCCTCTTCCTGGTGGGAAATGAGAGTTAAATTTGCCCGTCCAGACACCTCCAGCTAGTCTCTCATTGGTTCTCCCTATTCCTGTTCATCTTCCGCAGAAATTGCAAACTGGGCCAAACAGGAGGTTAAAGGCACTGACTCTCCAAGTCGGGAGAGTGTTAGTAAAGCGTCTGGAATGTTGCACCCGAGTACCAGGGGACGAGAACTGAGACATATTGGAACACGTCTCCCGATCACACGGTTGATCATACTCTGGGTTCCACGTGCATGTTTTAGCTGAAGGAAGAATCCCTTAAACCTGGAGAGTTGAGACCCGTGGAATGGGTACCATGCAATATGACTTCAAAGGGTCTTCATTTGCTCACCGAACCTCTCCAATCCTATCACTGCTGCGTTTATGCCCCTGTACACACGCTTGATTTTCTTTCAGAGACATAGCAATCCATAGGTTTTAAGATACTTACTAGTCAGGTACATTCTTAGGCGTTTAATATGGGGTGTTGAGTCCATTTCATTGAGCAAGGAGTAGTTCTTGTCTATTCTATATTTGGCTGAAGGAACTTTATCTGTGCTCATTTCAATCTCTGGTTTTATGCAGCACCCCAACTCACCTTTCCCCTTAAGCAAGCATAAGTTGGTTTTCTAAATTTGAGACCCTGTTCTGTTTTGTAATCCAGTTCCTGTGTAGCCAAGTTTACATCCCGTGTATTAGTGATATCTTATGATGTTTCTTTTTCTGTGTGACTTATTTCAGTTAGAATCATCATACCTGAATCCACTCATTATGCTGCTACGGGCCTGATGACATAGATTTCATTGCTGAGTGATATGGCATTGTACGTAAGTACCACAACTTCTTTATCCATTTTTCACTTTCTGCGATATTGAACTTGTACCGTAAACGAGGTTCTTGTAAACAGAGCCGTCCCAAACTTTG
Organism: Leucopleurus acutus; assembly: GCF_964270905.1. Classification (NCBI taxonomy): domain Eukaryota; kingdom Metazoa; phylum Chordata; class Mammalia; order Artiodactyla; family Delphinidae; genus Leucopleurus; species Leucopleurus acutus. The sequence continues at coordinate 459,461 of NW_028139132.1, read as the reverse complement.
GGGTGGCTGTGTCTTTTTGATTTTAATTTCCCTAAGCTATAGGACCATAAGTGGAAGTGCCCTAGGCTCTGTTGCTTTGTTTTTTAGATGTTTCAGGAAACACCATACACCTCTCCCGAGTGGCTCTTGGCAATTTACATCCCGCCCATCAGCATAACAAGGCTCCCAGTTCTCCATGGCCTGTCCTGCCTTTCTGGATTTTACACTTTTTTCAGATGGCCCTTTTGACCGGGGGGAAGTGAGACTTCATTGTAGTGCAGATTTCCTTTGCAAGCTTGCTTGCTTGGCCAAAAAGGGCGTATGCGTTTTTTCCTGAATATATTCAGGAAAAAACGCATACGCCCTTTTTGGCCAAGTGCATCATTGTGGACGTTCTGCCTCTTTTCCTATGCTTTAAATGCAATTCCAGTCTACCTCCTGAAATCGGTTTCCTACAATTCTGCCCCGCTTTCAAGTCCTCTTGGCAGCCTTACTTCAGTATATTTTTGGACGATAGCTGTCATTTATAACTCTGCAGGTTTGTGAATTACAGTGCCCCTGAGCTCCTTTCTTCAACTCGCTTTCTTGTGAGCTGGCCGCAACACCGCAGGATTGCTTCAGGCCCTAATCTGGTTCCGGCACGGCACGCTGAGCCTTTGGTTAATTCCTCTTCCTGGTGGGAAATGAGAGTTAAATTTGCCCGTCCAGACACCTCCAGCTAGTCTCTCATTGGTTCTCCCTATTCCTGTTCATCTTCCGCAGAAATTGCAAACTGGGCCAAACAGGAGGTTAAAGGCACTGACTCTCCAAGTCGGGAGAGTGTTAGTAAAGCGTCTGGAATGTTGCACCCGAGTACCAGGGGACGAGAACTGAGACATATTGGAACACGTCTCCCGATCACACGGTTGATCATACTCTGGGTTCCACGTGCATGTTTTAGCTGAAGGAAGAATCCCTTAAACCTGGAGAGTTGAGACCCGTGGAATGGGTACCATGCAATATGACTTCAAAGGGTCTTCATTTGCTCACCGAACCTCTCCAATCCTATCACTGCTGCGTTTATGCCCCTGTACACACGCTTGATTTTCTTTCAGAGACATAGCAATCCATAGGTTTTAAGATACTTACTAGTCAGGTACATTCTTAGGCGTTTAATATGGGGTGTTGAGTCCATTTCATTGAGCAAGGAGTAGTTCTTGTCTATTCTATATTTGGCTGAAGGAACTTTATCTGTGCTCATTTCAATCTCTGGTTTTATGCAGCACCCCAACTCACCTTTCCCCTTAAGCAAGCATAAGTTGGTTTTCTAAATTTGAGACCCTGTTCTGTTTTGTAATCCAGTTCCTGTGTAGCCAAGTTTACATCCCGTGTATTAGTGATATCTTATGATGTTTCTTTTTCTGTGTGACTTATTTCAGTTAGAATCATCATACCTGAATCCACTCATTATGCTGCTACGGGCCTGATGACATAGATTTCATTGCTGAGTGATATGGCATTGTACGTAAGTACCACAACTTCTTTATCCATTTTTCACTTTCTGCGATATTGAACTTGTACCGTAAATGAGGTTCTTGTAAACAGAGCCGTCCCAAACTTTGGGGTGGCTGTGTCTTTTTGATTTTAATTTCCCTAAGCTATAGGACCATAAGTGGAAGTGCCCTAGGCTCTGTTGCTTTGTTTTTTAGATGTTTCAGGAAACACCATACACCTCTCCCGAGTGGCTGTTGGCAATTTACATCCCGCCCATCAGCATAACAAGGCTCCCAGTTCTCCATGGCCTGTCCTGCCTTTCTGGATTTTACACTTTTTTCAGATGGCCCTTTTGACCGGGGGGAAGTGAGACTTCATTGTAGTGCAGATTTCCTTTGCAAGCTTGCTTGGTTGGCCAAAAAGGGCGTATGCGTTTTTTCCTGAATATATTCAGGAAAAAACGCATACGCCCTTTTTGGCCAAGTGCATCATTGTGGACGTTCTGCCTCTTTTCCTATGCTTTAAATGCAATTCCAGTCTACCTCCTGAAATCGGTTTCCTGCAATTCTGCCCCGCTTTCAAGTCCTCTTGGCAGCCTTACTTCAGTATATTTTTGGACGATAGCTGTCATTTATAACTCTGCAGGTTTGTGAATTACAGTGCCCCTGAGCTCCTTTCTTCAACTCGCTTTCTTGTGAGCTGGCCGCAACACCGCAGGATTGCTTCAGGCCCTAATCTGGTTCCGGCACGGCACGCTGAGCCTTTGGTTAATTCCTCTTCCTGGTGGGAAATGAGAGTTAAATTTGCCCGTCCAGACACCTCCAGCTAGTCTCTCATTGGTTCTCCCTATTCCTGTTCATCTTCCGCAGAAATTGCAAACTGGGCCAAACAGGAGGTTAAAGGCACTGACTCTCCAAGTCGGGAGAGTGTTAGTAAAGCGTCTGGAATGTTGCACCCGAGTACCAGGGGACGAGAACTGAGACATATTGGAACACGTCTCCCGATCACACGGTTGATCATACTCTGGGTTCCACGTGCATGTTTTAGCTGAAGGAAGAATCCCTTAAACCTGGAGAGTTGAGACCCGTGGAATGGGTACCATGCAATATGACTTCAAAGGGTCTTCATTTGCTCACCGAACCTCTCCAATCCTATCACTGCTGCGTTTATGCCCCTGTACACACGCTTGATTTTCTTTCAGAGACATAGCAATCCATAGGTTTTAAGATACTTACTAGTCAGGTACATTCTTAGGCGTTTAATATGGGGTGTTGAGTCCATTTCGTTGAGCAAGGAGTAGTTCTTGTCTATTCCATATTTGGCTGAAGGAACTTTATCTGTGCTCATTTCAATCTCTGGTTTTATGCAGCACCCCAACTCACCTTTCCCCTTAAGCAAGCATAAGTTGGTTTTCTAAATTTGAGACCCTGTTCTGTTTTGTAATCCAGTTCCTGTGTAGCCAAGTTTACATCCCGTGTATTAGTGATATCTTATGATGTTTCTTTTTCTGTGTGACTTATTTCAGTTAGAATCATCATACCTGAATCCACTCATTATGCTGCTACGGGCCTGATGACATAGATTTCATTGCTGAGTGATATTGCATTGTACGTAAGTACCACAACTTCTTTATCCATTTTTCACTTTCTGCGATATTGAACTTGTACCGTAAACGAGGTTCTTGTAAACAGAGCCGTCCCAAACTTTGGGGTGGCTGTGTCTTTTTGATTTTAATTTCCCTAAGCTATAGGACCATAAGTGGAAGTGCCCTAGGCTCTGTTGCTTTGTTTTTTAGATGTTTCAGGAAACACCATACACCTCTCCCGAGTGGCTGTTGGCAATTTACATCCCGCCCATCAGCATAACAAGGCTCCCAGTTCTCCATGGCCTGTCCTGCCTTTCTGGATTTTACACTTTTTTCAGATGGCCCTTTTGACCGGGGGGAAGTGAGACTTCATTGTAGTGCAGATTTCCTTTGCAAGCTTGCTTGGTTGGCCAAAAAGGGCGTATGCGTTTTTTCCTGAATATATTCAGGAAAAAACGCATACGCCCTTTTTGGCCAAGTGCATCATTGTGGACGTTCTGCCTCTTTTCCTATGCTTTAAATGCAATTCCAGTCTACCTCCTGAAATCGGTTTCCTGCAATTCTGCCCCGCTTTCAAGTCCTCTTGGCAGCCTTACTTCAGTATATTTTTGGACGATAGCTGTCATTTATAACTCTGCAGGTTTGTGAATTACAGTGCCCCTGAGCTCCTTTCTTCAACTCGCTTTCTTGTGAGCTGGCCGCAACACCGCAGGATTGCTTCAGGCCCTAATCTGGTTCCGGCACGGCACGCTGAGCCTTTGGTTAATTCCTCTTCCTGGTGGGAAATGAGAGTTAAATTTGCCCGTCCAGACACCTCCAGCTAGTCTCTCATTGGTTCTCCCTATTCCTGTTCATCTTCCACAGAAATTGCAAACTGGGCCAAACAGGAGGTTAAAGGCACTGACTCTCCAAGTCGGGAGAGTGTTAGTAAAGCGTCTGGAATGTTGCACCCGAGTACCAGGGGACGAGAACTGAGACATATTGGAACACGTCTCCCGATCACACGGTTGATCATACTCTGGGTTCCACGTGCATGTTTTAGCTGAAGGAAGAATCCCTTAAACCTGGAGAGTTGAGACCCGTGGAATGGGTACCATGCAATATGACTTCAAAGGGTCTTCATTTGCTCACCGAACCTCTCCAATCCTATCACTGCTGCGTTTATGCCCCTGTACACACGCTTGATTTTCTTTCAGAGACATAGCAATCCATAGGTTTTAAGATACTTACTAGTCAGGTACATTCTTAGGCGTTTAATATGGAGTGTTGAGTCCATTTCGTTGAGCAAGGAGTAGTTCTTGTCTATTCCATATTTGGCTGAAGGAACTTTATCTGTGCTCATTTCAATCTCTGGTTTTATGCAGCACCCCAACTCACCTTTCCCCTTAAGCAAGCATAAGTTGGTTTTCTAAATTTGAGACCCTGTTCTGTTTTGTAATCCAGTTCCTGTGTAGCCAAGTTTACATCCCGTGTATTAGTGATATCTTATGATGTTTCTTTTTCTGTGTGACTTATTTCAGTTAGAATCATCATACCTGAATCCACTCATTATGCTGCTACGGGCCTGATGACATAGATTTCATTGCTGAGTGATATTGCATTGTACGTAAGTACCAGAACTTCTTTATCCATTTTTCACTTTCTGCGATATTGAACTTGTACTGTAAACGAGGTTCTTGTAAACAGAGCCGTCCCAAACTTTGGGGTGGCTGTGTCTTTTTGATTTTAATTTCCCTAAGCTATAGGACCATAAGTGGAAGTGCCCTAGGCTCTGTTGCTTTGTTTTTTAGATGTTTCAGGAAACACCATACACCTCTCCCGAGTGGCTCTTGGCAATTTACATCCCGCCCATCAGCATAACAAGGCTCCCAGTTCTCCATGGCCTGTCCTGCCTTTCTGGATTTTACACTTTTTTCAGATGGCCCTTTTGACCGGGGGGAAGTGAGACTTCATTGTAGTGCAGATTTCCTTTGCAAGCTTGCTTGGTTGGCCAAAAAGGGCGTATGCGTTTTTTCCTGAATATATTCAGGAAAAAACGCATACGCCCTTTTTGGCCAAGTGCATCATTGTGGACGTTCTGCCTCTTTTCCTATGCTTTAAATGCAATTCCAGTCTACCTCCTGAAATCGGTTTCCTGCAATTCTGCCCCGCTTTCAAGTCCTCTTGGCAGCCTTACTTCAGTATATTTTTGGACGATAGCTGTCATTTATAACTCTGCAGGTTTGTGAATTACAGTGCCCCTGAGCTCCTTTCTTCAACTCGCTTTCTTGTGAGCTGGCCGCAACACCGCAGGATTGCTTCAGGCCCTAATCTTGTTCCGGCACGGCACGCTGAGCCTTTGGTTAATTCCTCTTCCTGGTGGGAAATGAGAGTTAAATTTGCCCGTCCAGACACCTCCAGCTAGTCTCTCATTGGTTCTCCCTATTCCTGTTCATCTTCCGCAGAAATTGCAAACTGGGCCAAACAGGAGGTTAAAGGCACTGACTCTCCAAGTTGGGAGAGTATTAGTAAAGCGTCTGGAATGTTGCACCCGAGTACCAGGGGACGAGAACTGAGACATATTGGAACACGTCTCCCGATCACACGGTTGATCATACTCTGGGTTCCACGTGCATGTTTTAGCTGAAGGAAGAATCCCTTAAACCTGGAGAGTTGAGACCCGTGGAATGGGTACCATGCAATATGACTTCAAAGGGTCTTCATTTGCTCACCGAACCTCTCCAATCCTATCACTGCTGCGTTTATGCCCCTGTACACATGCTTGATTTTCTTTCAGAGACATAGCAGTGCATAGGTTTTAAGATACTTACTAGTCAGGTACATTCTTAGGCGTTTAATATGGGGTGTTGAGTCCATTTCGTTGAGCAAGGAGTAGTTCTTGTCTATTCCATATTTGGCTTAAGGAACTTTATCTGTGCTCATTTCAATCTCTGGTTTTATGCAGCACCCCAACTCACCTTTCCCCTTAAGCAAGCATAAGTTGGTTTTCTAAATTTGAGACCCTGTTCTGTTTTGTAATCCAGTTCCTGTGTAGCCAAGTTTACATCCCGTGTATTAGTGATATCTTATGATGTTTCTTTTTCTGTGTGACTTATTTCAGTTAGAATCATCATACCTGAATCCACTCATTATGCTGCTACGGGCCTGATGACATAGATTTCATTGCTGAGTGATATTGCATTGTACGTAAGTACCACAACTTCTTTATCCATTTTTCACTTTCTGCGATATTGAACTTGTACCGTAAACGAGGTTCTTGTAAACAGAGCCATCCCAAACTTTGGGGTGGTTGTGTCTTTTTGATTTTAATTTCCCTAAGCTATAGGACCATAAGTGGAAGTGCCCTAGGCTCTGTTGCTTTGTTTTTTAGATGTTTCAGGAAACACCATACACCTCTCCCGAGTGGCTGTTGGCAATTTACATCCCGCCCATCAGCATAACAAGGCTCCCAGTTCTCCATGGCCTGTCCTGCCTTTCTGGATTTTACACTTTTTTCAGATGGCCCTTTTGACCGGGGGGAAGTGAGACTTCATTGTAGTGCAGATTTCCTTTGCAAGCTTGCTTGGTTGGCCAAAAAGGGCGTATGCGTTTTTTCCTGAATATATTCAGGAAAAAACGCATACGCCCTTTTTGGCCAAGTGCATCATTGTGGACGTTCTGCCTCTTTTCCTATGCTTTAAATGCAATTCCAGTCTACCTCCTGAAATCGGTTTCCTGCAATTCTGCCCCGCTTTCAAGTCCTCTTGGCAGCCTTACTTCAGTATATTTTTGGACGATAGCTGTCATTTATAACTCTGCAGGTTTGTGAATTACAGTGCCCCTGAGCTCCTTTCTTCAACTCGCTTTCTTGTGAGCTGGCCGCAACACCGCAGGATTGCTTCAGGCCCTAATCTGGTTCCGGCACGGCACGCTGAGCCTTTGGTTAATTCCTCTTCCTGGTGGGAAATGAGAGTTAAATTTGCCCGTCCAGACACCTCCAGCTAGTCTCTCATTGGTTCTCCCTATTCCTGTTCATCTTCCGCAGAAATTGCAAACTGGGCCAAACAGGAGGTTAAAGGCACTGACTCTCCAAGTCGGGAGAGTGTTAGTAAAGCGTCTGGAATGTTGCACCCGAGTACCAGGGGACGAGAACTGAGACATATTGGAACACGTCTCCCGATCACACGGTTGATCATACTCTGGGTTCCACGTGCATGTTTTAGCTGAAGGAAGAATCCCTTAAACCTGGAGAGTTGAGACCCGTGGAATGGGTACCATGCAATATGACTTCAAAGGGTCTTCATTTGCTCACCGAACCTCTCCAATCCTATCACTGCTGCGTTTATGCCCCTGTACACACGCTTGATTTTCTTTCAGAGACATAGCAATCCATAGGTTTTAAGATACTTACTAGTCAGGTACATTCTTAGGCGTTTAATATGGGGTGTTGAGTCCATTTCATTGAGCAAGGAGTAGTTCTTGTCTATTCTATATTTGGCTGAAGGAACTTTATCTGTGCTCATTTCAATCTCTGGTTTTATGCAGCACCCCAACTCACCTTTCCCCTTAAGCAAGCATAAGTTGGTTTTCTAAATTTGAGACCCTGTTCTGTTTTGTAATCCAGTTCCTGTGTAGCCAAGTTTACATCCCGTGTATTAGTGATATCTTATGATGTTTCTTTTTCTGTGTGACTTATTTCAGTTAGAATCATCATACCTGAATCCACTCATTATGCTGCTACGGGCCTGATGACATAGATTTCATTGCTGAGTGATATGGCATTGTACGTAAGTACCACAACTTCTTTATCCATTTTTCACTTTCTGCGATATTGAACTTGTACCGTAAACGAGGTTCTTGTAAACAGAGCCGTCCCAAACTTTGGGGTGGCTGTGTCTTTTTGATTTTAATTTCCCTAAGCTATAGGACCATAAGTGGAAGTGCCCTAGGCTCTGTTGCTTTGTTTTTTAGATGTTTCAGGAAACACCATACACCTCTCCCGAGTGGCTGTTGGCAATTTACATCCCGCCCATCAGCATAACAAGGCTCCCAGTTCTCCATGGCCTGTCCTGCCTTTCTGGATTTTACACTTTTTTCAGATGGCCCTTTTGACCGGGGGGAAGTGAGACTTCATTGTAGTGCAGATTTCCTTTGCAAGCTTGCTTGGTTGGCCAAAAAGGGCGTATGCGTTTTTTCCTGACGCATACGCCCTTTTTGGCCAAGTGCATCATTGTGGACGTTCTGCCTCTTTTCCTATGCTTTAAATGCAATTCCAGTCTACCTCCTGAAATCGGTTTCCTGCAATTCTGCCCCGCTTTCAAGTCCTCTTGGCAGCCTTACTTCAGTATATTTTTGGACGATAGCTGTCATTTATAACTCTGCAGGTTTGTGAATTACAGTGCCCCTGAGCTCCTTTCTTCAACTCGCTTTCTTGTGAGCTGGCCGCAACACCGCAGGATTGCTTCAGGCCCTAATCTGGTTCCGGCACGGCACGCTGAGCCTTTGGTTAATTCCTCTTCCTGGTGGGAAATGAGAGTTAAATTTGCCCGTCCAGACACCTCCAGCTAGTCTCTCATTGGTTCTCCCTATTCCTGTTCATCTTCCGCAGAAATTGCAAACTGGGCCAAACAGGAGGTTAAAGGCACTGACTCTCCAAGTCGGGAGAGTGTTAGTAAAGCGTCTGGAATGTTGCACCCGAGTACCAGGGGACGAGAACTGAGACATATTGGAACACGTCTCCCGATCACACAGTTGATCATACTCTGGGTTCCACGTGCATGTTTTAGCTGAAGGAAGAATCCCTTAAACCTGGAGAGTTGAGACCCGTGGAATGGGTACCATGCAATATGACTTCAAAGGGTCTTCATTTGCTCACCGAACCTCTCCAATCCTATCACTGCTGCGTTTATGCCCCTGTACACATGCTTGATTTTCTTTCAGAGACATAGCAGTGCATAGGTTTTAAGATACTTACTAGTCAGGTACATTCTTAGGCGTTTAATATGGGGTGTTGAGTCCATTTCGTTGAGCAAGGAGTAGTTCTTGTCTATTCCATATTTGGCTTAAGGAACTTTATCTGTGCTCATTTCAATCTCTGGTTTTATGCAGCACCCCAACTCACCTTTCCCCTTAAGCAAGCATAAGTTGGTTTTCTAAATTTGAGACCCTGTTCTGTTTTGTAATCCAGTTCCTGTGTAGCCAAGTTTACATCCCGTGTATTAGTGATATCTTATGATGTTTCTTTTTCTGTGTGACTTATTTCAGTTAGAATCATCATACCTGAATCCACTCATTATGCTGCTACGGGCCTGATGACATAGATTTCATTGCTGAGTGATATTGCATTGTACGTAAGTACCACAACTTCTTTATCCATTTTTCACTTTCTGCGATATTGAACTTGTACCGTAAACGAGGTTCTTGTAAACAGCCGTCCCAAACTTTGGGGTGGCTGTGTCTTTTTGATTTTAATTTCCCTAAGCTATAGGACCATAAGTGGAAGTGCCCTAGGCTCTGTTGCTTTGTTTTTTAGATGTTTCAGGAAACACCATACACCTCTCCCGAGTGGCTGTTGGCAATTTACATCCCGCCCATCAGCATAACAAGGCTCCCAGTTCTCCATGGCCTGTCCTGCCTTTCTGGATTTTACACTTTTTTCAGATGGCCCTTTTGACCGGGGGGAAGTGAGACTTCATTGTAGTGCAGATTTCCTTTGCAAGCTTGCTTGGTTGGCCAAAAAGGGCGTATGCGTTTTTTCCTGAATATATTCAGGAAAAAACGCATACGCCCTTTTTGGCCAAGTGCATCATTGTGGACGTTCTGCCTCTTTTCCTATGCTTTAAATGCAATTCCAGTCTACCTCCTGAAATCGGTTTCCTGCAATTCTGCCCCGCTTTCAAGTCCTCTTGGCAGCCTTACTTCAGTATATTTTTGGACGATAGCTGTCATTTATAACTCTGCAGGTTTGTGAATTACAGTGCCCCTGAGCTCCTTTCTTCAACTCGCTTTCTTGTGAGCTGGCCGCAACACCGCAGGATTGCTTCAGGCCCTAATCTGGTTCCGGCACGGCACGCTGAGCCTTTGGTTAATTCCTCTTCCTGGTGGGAAATGAGAGTTAAATTTGCCCGTCCAGACACCTCCAGCTAGTCTCTCATTGGTTCTCCCTATTCCTGTTCATCTTCCGCAGAAATTGCAAACTGGGCCAAACAGGAGGTTAAAGGCACTGACTCTCCAAGTCGGGAGAGTGTTAGTAAAGCGTCTGGAATGTTGCACCCGAGTACCAGGGGACGAGAACTGAGACATATTGGAACACGTCTCCCGATCACACGGTTGATCATACTCTGGGTTCCACGTGCATGTTTTAGCTGAAGGAAGAATCCCTTAAACCTGGAGAGTTGAGACCCGTGGAATGGGTACCATGCAATATGACTTCAAAGGGTCTTCATTTGCTCACCGAACCTCTCCAATCCTATCACTGCTGCGTTTATGCCCCTGTACACACGCTTGATTTTCTTTCAGAGACATAGCAATCCATAGGTTTTAAGATACTTACTAGTCAGGTACATTCTTAGGCGTTTAATATGGGGTGTTGAGTCCATTTCATTGAGCAAGGAGTAGTTCTTGTCTATTCTATATTTGGCTGAAGGAACTTTATCTGTGCTCATTTCAATCTCTGGTTTTATGCAGCACCCCAACTCACCTTTCCCCTTAAGCAAGCATAAGTTGGTTTTCTAAATTTGAGACCCTGTTCTGTTTTGTAATCCAGTTCCTGTGTAGCCAAGTTTACATCCCGTGTATTAGTGATATCTTATGATGTTTCTTTTTCTGTGTGACTTATTTCAGTTAGAATCATCATACCTGAATCCACTCATTATGCTGCTACGGGCCTGATGACATAGATTTCATTGCTGAGTGATATTGCATTGTACGTAAGTACCACAACTTCTTTATCCATTTTTCACTTTCTGCGATATTGAACTTGTACCGTAAACGAGGTTCTTGTAAACAGAGCCGTCCCAAACTTTGGGGTGGCTGTGTCTTTTTGATTTTAATTTCCCTAAGCTATAGGACCATAAGTGGAAGTGCCCTAGGCTCTGTTGCTTTGTTTTTTAGATGTTTCAGGAAACACCATACACCTCTCCCGAGTGGCTGTTGGCAATTTACATCCCGCCCATCAGCATAACAAGGCTCCCAGTTCTCCATGGCCTGTCCTGCCTTTCTGGATTTTACACTTTTTTCAGATGGCCCTTTTGACCGGGGGGAAGTGAGACTTCATTGTAGTGCAGATTTCCTTTGCAAGCTTGCTTGGTTGGCCAAAAAGGGCGTATGCGTTTTTTCCTGAATATATTCAGGAAAAAACGCATACGCCCTTTTTGGCCAAGTGCATCATTGTGGACGTTCTGCCTCTTTTCCTATGCTTTAAATGCAATTCCAGTCTACCTCCTGAAATCGGTTTCCTGCAATTCTGCCCCGCTTTCAAGTCCTCTTGGCAGCCTTACTTCAGTATATTTTTGGACGATAGCTGTCATTTATAACTCTGCAGGTTTGTGAATTACAGTGCCCCTGAGCTCCTTTCTTCAACTCGCTTTCTTGTGAGCTGGCCGCAACACCGCAGGATTGCTTCAGGCCCTAATCTGGTTCCGGCACGGCACACTGAGCCTTTGGTTAATTCCTCTTCCTGGTGGGAAATGAGAGTTAAATTTGCCCGTCCAGACACCTCCAGCTAGTCTCTCATTGGTTCTCCCTATTCCTGTTCATCTTCCGCAGAAATTGCAAACTGGGCCAAACAGGAGGTTAAAGGCACTGACTCTCCAAGTCGGGAGAGTGTTAGTAAAGCGTCTGGAATGTTGCACCCGAGTACCAGGGGACGAGAACTGAGACATATTGGAACACGTCTCCCGATCACACGGTTGATCATACTCTGGGTTCCACGTGCATGTTTTAGCTGAAGGAAGAATCCCTTAAACCTGGAGAGTTGAGACCCGTGGAATGGGTACCATGCAATATGACTTCAAAGGGTCTTCATTTGCTCACCGAACCTCTCCAATCCTATCACTGCTGCGTTTGTGCCCCTGTACACACGCTTGATTTTCTTTCAGAGACATAGCAATCCATAGGTTTTAAGATACTTACTAGTCAGGTACATTCTTAGGCGTTTAATATGGGGTGTTGAGTCCATTTCGTTGAGCAAGGAGTAGTTCTTGTCTATTCTATATTTGGCTTAAGGAACTTTATCTGTGCTCATTTCAATCTCTGGTTTTATGCAGCACCCCAACTCACCTTTCCCCTTAAGCAAGCATAAGTTGGTTTTCTAAATTTGAGACCCTGTTCTGTTTTGTAATCCAGTTCCTGTGTAGCCAAGTTTACATCCCGTGTATTAGTGATATCTTATGATGTTTCTTTTTCTGTGTGACTTATTTCAGTTAGAATCATCATACCTGAATCCACTCATTATGCTGCTACGGGCCTGATGACATAGATTTCATTGCTGAGTGATATTGCATTGTACGTAAGTACCACAACTTCTTTATCCATTTTTCACTTTCTGCGATATTGAACTTGTACCGTAAACGAGGTTCTTGTAAACAGAGCCGTCCCAAACTTTGGGGTGGCTGTGTCTTTTTGATTTTAATTTCCCTAAGCTATAGGACCATAAGTGGAAGTGCCCTAGGCTCTGTTGCTTTGTTTTTTAGATGTTTCAGGAAACACCATACACCTCTCCCGAGTGGCTGTTGGCAATTTACATCCCGCCCATCAGCATAACAAGGCTCCCAGTTCTCCATGGCCTGTCCTGCCTTTCTGGATTTTACACTTTTTTCAGATGGCCCTTTTGACCGGGGGGAAGTGAGACTTCATTGTAGTGCAGATTTCCTTTGCAAGCTTGCTTGGTTGGCCAAAAAGGGCGTATGCGTTTTTTCCTGAATATATTCAGGAAAAAACGCATACGCCCTTTTTGGCCAAGTGCATCATTGTGGACGTTCTGCCTCTTTTCCTATGCTTTAAATGCAATTCCAGTCTACCTCCTGAAATCGGTTTCCTGCAATTCTGCCCCGCTTTCAAGTCCTCTTGGCAGCCTTACTTCAGTATATTTTTGGACGATAGCTGTCATTTATAACTCTGCAGGTTTGTGAATTACAGTGCCCCTGAGCTCCTTTCTTCAACTCGCTTTCTTGTGAGCTGGCCGCAACACCGCAGGATTGCTTCAGGCCCTAATCTGGTTCCGGCACGGCACGCTGAGCCTTTGGTTAATTCCTCTTCCTGGTGGGAAATGAGAGTTAAATTTGCCCGTCCAGACACCTCCAGCTAGTCTCTCATTGGTTCTCCCTATTCCTGTTCATCTTCCGCAGAAATTGCAAACTGGGCCAAACAGGAGGTTAAAGGCACTGACTCTCCAAGTCGGTAGAGTGTTAGTAAAGCGTCTGGAATGTTGCACCCGAGTACCAGGGGACGAGAACTGAGACATATTGGAACACGTCTCCCGATCACACGGTTGATCATACTCTGGGTTCCACGTGCATGTTTTAGCTGAAGGAAGAATCCCTTAAACCTGGAGAGTTGAGACCCGTGGAATGGGTACCATGCAATATGACTTCAAAGGGTCTTCATTTGCTCACCGAACCTCTCCAATCCTATCACTGCTGCGTTTATGCCCCTGTACACACGCTTGATTTTCTTTCAGAGACATAGCAATCCATAGGTTTTAAGATACTTACTAGTCAGGTACATTCTTAGGCGTTTAATATGGGGTGTTGAGTCCATTTCATTGAGCAAGGAGTAGTTCTTGTCTATTCTATATTTGGCTTAAGGAACTTTATCTGTGCTCATTTCAATCTCTGGTTTTATGCAGCACCCCAACTCACCTTTCCCCTTAAGCAAGCATAAGTTGGTTTTCTAAATTTGAGACCCTGTTCTGTTTTGTAATCCAGTTCCTGTGTAGCCAAGTTTACATCCCGTGTATTAGTGATATCTTATGATGTTTCTTTTTCTGTGTGACTTATTTCAGTTAGAATCATCATACCTGAATCCACTCATTATGCTGCTACGGGCCTGATGACATAGATTTCATTGCTGAGTGATATTGCATTGTACGTAAGTACCACAACTTCTTTATCCATTTTTCACTTTCTGCGATATTGAACTTGTACCGTAAACGAGGTTCTTGTAAACAGAGCCGTCCCAAACTTTGGGGTGGCTGTGTCTTTTTGATTTTAATTTCCCTAAGCTATAGAACCATAAGTGGAAGTGCCCTAGGCTCTGTTGCTTTGTTTTTTAGATGTTTCAGGAAACACCATACACCTCTCCCGAGTGGCTGTTGGCAATTTACATCCCGCCCATCAGCATAACAAGGCTCCCAGTTCTCCATGGCCTGTCCTGCCTTTCTGGATTTTACACTTTTTTCAGATGGCCCTTTTGACCGGGGGGAAGTGAGACTTCATTGTAGTGCAGATTTCCTTTGCAAGCTTGCTTGGTTGGCCAAAAAGGGCGTATGCGTTTTTTCCTGAATATATTCAGGAAAAAACGCATACGCCCTTTTTGGCCAAGTGCATCATTGTGGACGTTCTGCCTCTTTTCCTATGCTTTAAATGCAATTCCAGTCTACCTCCTGAAATCGGTTTCCTGCAATTCTGCCCCGCTTTCAAGTCCTCTTGGCAGCCTTACTTCAGTATATTTTTGGACGATAGCTGTCATTTATAACTCTGCAGGTTTGTGAATTACAGTGCCCCTGAGCTCCTTTCTTCAACTCGCTTTCTTGTGAGCTGGCCGCAACACCGCAGGATTGCTTCAGGCCCTAATCTGGTTCCGGCACGGCACGCTGAGCCTTTGGTTAATTCCTCTTCCTGGTGGGAAATGAGAGTTAAATTTGCCCGTCCAGACACCTCCAGCTAGTCTCTCATTGGTTCTCCCTATTCCTGTTCATCTTCCTCAGAAATTGCAAATGGGCCAAACAGGAGGTTAAAGGCACTGACTCTCCACGTCGGGAGAGTGTTAGTAAAGCGTCTGGAATGTTGCACCCGTGTACCAGGGGACGAGAACTGAGACATATTGGAACACGTCTCCCGATCACACGGTTGATCATACTCTGGGTTCCACGTGCATGTTTTAGCTGAAGGAAGAATCCCTTAAACCTGGAGAGTTGAGACCCGTGGAATGGGTACCATGCAATATGACTTCAAAGGGTCTTCATTTGCTCACCGAACCTCTCCAATCCTATCACTGCTGCGTTTATGCCCCTGTACACACGCTTGATTTTCTTTCAGCGACATAGCAATCCATAGGTTTTAAGATACTTACTAGTCAGGTACATTCTTAGGCGTTTAATATGGGGTGTTGAGTCCATTTCGTTGAGCAAGGAGTAGTTCTTGTCTATTCCATATTTGGCTTAAGGAACTTTATCTGTGCTCATTTCAATCTCTGGTTTGATGCAGCACCCCAACTCACCTTTCCCCTTAAGCAAGCATAAGTTGGTTTTCTAAATTTGAGACCCTGTTCTGTTTTGTAATCCAGTTCCTGTGTAGCCAAGTTTACATCCCATGTATTAGTGATATCTTATGATGTTTCTTTTTCTGTGTGACTTATTTCAGTTAGAATCATCATACCTGAATCCACTCATTATGCTGCTACGGGCCTGATGACATGGATTTCATTGCTGAGTGATATTGCATTGTACGTAAGTACCACAACTTCTTTATCCATTTTTCACTTTCTGCGATATTGAACTTGTACCGTAAACGAGGTTCTTGTAAACAGAGCCATCCCAAACTTTGGGGTGGCTGTGTCTTTTTGATTTTAATTTCCCTAAGCTATAGGACCATAAGTGGAAGTGCCCTAGGCTCTGTTGCTTTGTTTTTTAGATGTTTCAGGAAACACCATACACCTCTCCCGAGTGGCTCTTGGCAATTTACATCCCGCCCATCAGCATAACAAGGCTCCCAGTTCTCCATGGCCTGTCCTGCCTTTCTGGATTTTACACTTTTTTCAGATGGCCCTTTTGACCGGGGGGAAGTGAGACTTCATTGTAGTGCAGATTTCCTTTGCAAGCTTGCTTGGTTGGCCAAAAAGGGCGTATGCGTTTTTTCCTGAATATATTCAGGAAAAAACGCATACGCCCTTTTTGGCCAAGTGCATCATTGTGGACGTTCTGCCTCTTTTCCTATGCTTTAAATGCAATTCCAGTCTACCTCCTGAAATCGGTTTCCTGCAATTCTGCCCCGCTTTCAAGTCCTCTTGGCAGCCTTACTTCAGTATATTTTTGGACGATAGCTGTCATTTATAACTCTGCAGGTTTGTGAATTACAGTGCCCCTGAGCTCCTTTCTTCAACTCGCTTTCTTGTGAGCTGGCCGCAACACCGCAGGATTGCTTCAGGCCCTAATCTGGTTCCGGCACGGCACGCTGAGCCTTTGGTTAATTCCTCTTCCTGGTGGGAAATGAGAGTTAAATTTGCCCGTCCAGACACCTCCAGCTAGTCTCTCATTGGTTCTCCCTATTCCTGTTCATCTTCCGCAGAAATTGCAAACTGGGCCAAACAGGAGGTTAAAGGCACTGACTCTCCAAGTCGGGAGAGTGTTAGTAAAGCGTCTGGAATGTTGCACCCGAGTACCAGGGGACGAGAACTGAGACATATTGGAACACGTCTCCCGATCACACGGTTGATCATACTCTGGGTTCCACGTGCATGTTTTAGCTGAAGGAAGAATCCCTTAAACCTGGAGAGTTGAGACCCGTGGAATGGGTACCATGCAATATGACTTCAAAGGGTCTTCATTTGCTCACCGAACCTCTCCAATCTTATCACTGCTGCGTTTATGCTCCTGTAGACACGCTTGATTTTCTTTCAGACACATAGCAATCCATAGGTTTTAAGATACTTACTAGTCAGGTACATTCTTAGGCCTTTAATATGGGGTGTTGAGTCCATTTCGTTGAGCAAGGAGTAGTTCTTGTCTATTCCATATTTGGCTTAAGGAACTTTATCTGTGCTCATTTCAATCTCTGGTTTTATGCAGCACCCCAACTCACCTTTCCCCTTAAGCAAGCATAAGTTGGTTTTCTAAATTTGAGACCCTGTTCTGTTTTGTAATCCAGTTCCTGTGTAGCCAAGTTTACATCCCGTGTATTAGTGATATCTTATGATGTTTCTTTTTCTGTGTGACTTATTTCAGTTAGAATCATCATACCTGAATCCACTCATTATGCTGCTATGGGCCTGATGACATAGATTTCATTGCTGAGTGATATTGCATTGTACGTAAGTACCACAACTTCTTTATCCATTTTTCACTTTCTGCAATATTGAACTTGTACCGTAAACGAGGTTCTTGTAAACAGCCGTCCCAAACTTTGGGGTGGCTGTGTCTTTTTGATTTTAATTTCCCTAAGCTATAGGACCATAAGTGGAAGTGCCCTAGGCTCTGTTGCTTTGTTTTTTAGATGTTTCAGGAAACACCATACACCTCTCCCGAGTGGCTCTTGGCAATTTACATCCCGCCCATCAGCATAACAAGGCTCCCAGTTCTCCATGGCCTGTCCTGCCTTTCTGGATTTTACACTTTTTTCAGATGGCCCTTTTGACCAGGGGGAAGTGAGACTTCATTGTAGTGCAGATTTCCTTTGCAAACTTGCTTGGTTGGCCAAAAAGGGCGTATGCGTTTTTTCCTGAATATATTCAGGAAAAAACGCATACGCCCTTTTTGGCCAAGTGCATCATTGTGGACGTTCTGCCTCTTTTCCTATGCTTTAAATGCAATTCCAGTCTACCTCCTGAAATCGGTTTCCTGCAATTCTGCCCCGCTTTCAAGTCCTCTTGGCAGCCTTACTTCAGTATATTTTTGGACGATAGCTGTCATTTATAACTCTGCAGGTTTGTGAATTACAGTGCCCCTGAGCTCCTTTCTTCAACTCGCTTTCTTGTGAGCTGGCCGCAACACCGCAGGATTGCTTCAGGCCCTAATCTGGTTCCGGCACGGCACGCTGAGCCTTTGGTTAATTCCTCTTCCTGGTGGGAAATGAGAGTTAAATTTGCCCGTCCAGACACCTCCAGCTAGTCTCTCATTGGTTCTCCCTATTCCTGTTCATCTTCCGCAGAAATTGCAAACTGGGCCAAACAGGAGGTTAAAGGCACTGACTCTCCAAGTCGGGAGAGTGTTAGTAAAGCGTCTGGAATGTTGCACCCGAGTACCAGGGGACGAGAACTGAGACATATTGGAACACGTCTCCCGATCACACGGTTGATCATACTCTGGGTTCCACGTGCATGTTTTAGCTGAAGGAAGAATCCCTTAAACCTGGAGAGTTGAGACCCGTGGAATGGGTACCATGCAATATGACTTCAAAGGGTCTTCATTTGCTCACCGAACCTCTCCAATCCTATCACTGCTGCGTTTGTGCCCCTGTACACAAGCTTGATTTTCTTTCAGAGACATAGCAATCCATAGGTTTTAAGATACTTACTAGTCAGGTACATTCTTAGGCGTTTAATATGGGGTGTTGAGTCCATTTCGTTGAGCAAGGAGTAGTTCTTGTCTATTCTATATTTGGCTTAAGGAACTTTATCTGTGCTCATTTCAATCTCTGGTTTTATGCAGCACCCCAACTCACCTTTCCCCTTAAGCAAGCATAAGTTGGTTTTCTAAATTTGAGACCCTGTTCTGTTTTGTAATCCAGTTCCTGTGTAGCCAAGTTTACATTCCGTGTATTAGTGATATCTTATGATGTTTCTTTTTCTGTGTGACTTATTTCAGTTAGAATCATCATACCTGAATCCACTCATTATGCTGCTACGGGCCTGATGACATAGATTTCATTGCTGAGTGATATTGCATTGTACGTAAGTACCAGAACTTCTTTATCCATTTTTCACTTTCTGCGATATTGAACTTGTACCGTAAACGAGGTTCTTGTAAACAGCCGTCCCAAACTTTGGGGTGGCTGTGTCTTTTTGATTTTAATTTCCCTAAGCTATAGGACCATAAGTGGAAGTGCCCTAGGCTCTGTTGCTTTGTTTTTTAGATGTTTCAGGAAACACCATACACCTCTCCCGAGTGGCTGTTGGCAATTTACATCCCGCCCATCAGCATAACAAGGCTCCCAGTTCTCCATGGCCTGTCCTGCCTTTCTGGATTTTACACTTTTTTCAGATGGCCCTTTTGACCGGGGGGAAGTGAGACTTCATTGTAGTGCAGATTTCCTTTGCAAGCTTGCTTGGTTGGCCAAAAAGGGCGTATGCGTTTTTTCCTGAATATATTCAGGAAAAAACGCATACGCCCTTTTTGGCCAAGTGCATCATTGTGGACGTTCTGCCTCTTTTCCTATGCTTTAAATGCAATTCCAGTCTACCTCCTGAAATCGGTTTCCTGCAATTCTGTCCCGCTTTCAAGTCCTCTTGGCAGCCTTACTTCAGTATATTTTTGGACGATAGCTGTCATTTATAACTCTGCAGGTTTGTGAATTACAGTGCCCCTGAGCTCCTTTCTTCAACTCGCTTTCTTGTGAGCTGGCCGCAACACCGCAGGATTGCTTCAGGCCCTAATCTGGTTCCGGCACGGCACGCTGAGCCTTTGGTTAATTCCTCTTCCTGGTGGGAAATGAGAGTTAAATTTGCCCGTCCAGACACCTCCACCTAGTCTCTCATTGGTTCTCCCTATTCCTGTTCATCTTCCGCAGAAATTGCAAACTGGGCCAAACAGGAGGTTAAAGGCACTGACTCTCCAAGTCGGGAGAGTGTTAGTAAAGCGTCTGGAATGTTGCACCCGAGTACCAGGGGACGAGAACTGAGACATATTGGAACACGTCTCCCGATCACACGGTTGATCATACTCTGGGTTCCACGTGCATGTTTTAGCTGAAGGAAGAATCCCTTAAACCTGGAGAGTTGAGACCCGTGGAATGGGTACCATGCAATATGACTTCAAAGGGTCTTCATTTGCTCACCGAACCTCTCCAATCCTATCACTGCTGCGTTTATGCCCCTGTACACATGCTTGATTTTCTTTCAGAGACATAGCAGTGCATAGGTTTTAAGATACTTACTAGTCAGGTACATTCTTAGGCGTTTAATATGGGGTGTTGAGTCCATTTCGTTGAGCAAGGAGTAGTTCTTGTCTATTCTATATTTGGCTTAAGGAACTTTATCTGTGCTCATTTCAATCTCTGGTTTTATGCAGCACCCCAACTCACCTTTCCCCTTAAGCAAGCATAAGTTGGTTTTCTAAATTTGAGACCCTGTTCTGTTTTGTAATCCAGTTCCTGTGTAGCCAAGTTTACATCCCGTGTATTAGTGATATCTTATGATGTTTCTTTTTCTGTGTGACTTATTTCAGTTAGAATCATCATACCTGAATCCACTCATTATGCTGCTACGGGCCTGATGACATAGATTTCATTGCTGAGTGATATTGCATTGTACGTAAGTACCACAACTTCTTTATCCATTTTTCACTTTCTGCGATATTGAACTTGTACCGTAAACGAGGTTCTTGTAAACAGAGCCGTCCCAAACTTTGGGGTGGCTGTGTCTTTTTGATTTTAATTTCCCTAAGCTATAGGACCATAAGTGGAAGTGCCCTAGGCTCTGTTGCTTTGTTTTTTAGATGTTTCAGGAAACACCATACACCTCTCCCGAGTGGCTGTTGGCAATTTACATCCCGCCCATCAGCATAACAAGGCTCCCAGTTCTCCATGGCCTGTCCTGCCTTTCTGGATTTTACACTTTTTTCAGATGGCCCTTTTGACCGGGGGGAAGTGAGACTTCATTGTAGTGCAGATTTCCTTTGCAAGCTTGCTTGGTTGGCCAAAAAGGGCGTATGCGTTTTTTCCTGAATATATTCAGGAAAAAACGCATACGCCCTTTTTGGCCAAGTGCATCATTGTGGACGTTCTGCCTCTTTTCCTATGCTTTAAATGCAATTCCAGTCTACCTCCTGAAATCGGTTTCCTGCAATTCTGCCCCGCTTTCAAGTCCTCTTGGCAGCCTTACTTCAGTATATTTTTGGACGATAGCTGTCATTTATAACTCTGCAGGTTTGTTAATTACAGTGCCTCTTAACTCCATTCTTCAAGTCGCTTTCTTGTGAGCTGGCCGCAACACCGCAGGATTGCTTCAGGCCCTAATCTGGTTCCGGCACGGCACGCTGAGCCTTTGGTTAATTCCTCTTCCTGGTGGGAAATGAGAGTTAAATTTGCCCGTCCAGACACCTCCAGCTAGTCTCTCATTGGTTCTCCCTATTCCTGTTCATCTTCCGCAGAAATTGCAAACTGGGCCAAACAGGAGGTTAAAGGCACTGACTCTCCAAGTCGGGAGAGTGTTAGTAAAGCGTCTGGAATGTTGCACCCGAGTACCAGGGGACGAGAACTGAGACATATTGGAACACGTCTCCCGATCACATGGTTGATCATACTCTGGGTTCCACGTGCATGTTTTAGCTGAAGGAAGAATCCCTTAAACCTGGAGAGTTGAGACCCGTGGAATGGGTACCATGCAATATGACTTCAAAGGGTCTTCATTTGCTCACCGAACCTCTCCAATCCTATCACTGCTGCGTTTATGCCCCTGTACACACGCTTGATTTTCTTTCAGAGACATAGCAGTGCATAGGTTTTAAGATACTTACTAGTCAGGTACATTCTTAGGCGTTTAATATGGGGTGTTGAGTCCATTTCGTTGAGCAAGGAGTAGTTCTTGTCTATTCTATATTTGGCTTAAGGAACTTTATCTGTGCTCATTTCAATCTCTGGTTTTATGCAGCACCCCAACTCACCTTTCCCCTTAAGCAAGCATAAGTTGGTTTTCTAAATTTGAGACCCTGTTCTGTTTTGTAATCCAGTTCCTGTGTAGCCAAGTTTACATCCCGTGTATTAGTGATATCTTATGATGTTTCTTTTTCTGTGTGACTTATTTCAGTTAGAATCATCATACCTGAATCCACTCATTATGCTGCTACGGGCCTGATGACATAGATTTCATTGCTGAGTGATATTGCATTGTACGTAAGTACCACAACTTCTTTATCCATTTTTCACTTTCTGCGATATTGAACTTGTACCGTAAACGAGGTTCTTGTAAACAGAGCCGTCCCAAACTTTGGGGTGGCTGTGTCTTTTTGATTTTAATTTCCCTAAGCTATAGGACCATAAGTGGAAGTGCCCTAGGCTCTGTTGCTTTGTTTTTTAGATGTTTCAGGAAACACCATACACCTCTCCCGAGTGGCTCTTGGCAATTTACATCCCGCCCATCAGCATAACAAGGCTCCCAGTTCTCCATGGCCTGTCCTGCCTTTCTGGATTTTACACTTTTTTCAGATGGCCCTTTTGACCGGGGGGAAGTGAGACTTCATTGTAGTGCAGATTTCCTTTGCAAGCTTGCTTGGTTGGCCAAAAAGGGCGTATGCGTTTTTTCCTGAATATATTCAGGAAAAAACGCATACGCCCTTTTTGGCCAAGTGCATCATTGTGGACGTTCTGCCTCTTTTCCTATGCTTTAAATGCAATTCCAGTCTACCTCCTGAAATCGGTTTCCTGCAATTCTGCCCCGCTTTCAAGTCCTCTTGGCAGCCTTACTTCAGTATATTTTTGGACGATAGCTGTCATTTATAACTCTGCAGGTTTGTGAATTACAGTGCCCCTGAGCTCCTTTCTTCAACTCGCTTTCTTGTGAGCTGGCCGCAACACCGCAGGATTGCTTCAGGCCCTAATCTGGTTCCGGCACGGCACGCTGAGCCTTTGGTTAATTCCTCTTCCTGGTGGGAAATGAGAGTTAAATTTGCCCGTCCAGACACCTCCAGCTAGTCTCTCATTGGTTCTCCCTATTCCTGTTCATCTTCCGCAGAAATTGCAAACTGGGCCAAACAGGAGGTTAAAGGCACTGACTCTCCAAGTCGGGAGAGTGTTAGTAAAGCGTCTGGAATGTTGCACCCGAGTACCAGGGGACGAGAACTGAGACATATTGGAACACGTCTCCCGATCACACGGTTGATCATACTCTGGGTTCCACGTGCATGTTTTAGCTGAAGGAAGAATCCCTTAAACCTGGAGAGTTGAGACCCGTGGAATGGGTACCATGCAATATGACTTCAAAGGGTCTTCATTTGCTCACCGAACCTCTCCAATCCTATCACTGCTGCGTTTATGCCCCTGTACACATGCTTGATTTTCTTTCAGAGACATAGCAGTGCATAGGTTTTAAGATACTTACTAGTCAGGTACATTCTTAGGCGTTTAATATGGGGTGTTGAGTCCATTTCGTTGAGCAAGGAGTAGTTCTTGTCTATTCCATATTTGGCTTAAGGAACTTTATCTGTGCTCATTTCAATCTCTGGTTTTATGCAGCACCCCAACTCACCTTTCCCCTTAAGCAAGCATAAGTTGGTTTTCTAAATTTGAGACCCTGTTCTGTTTTGTAATCCAGTTCCTGTGTAGCCAAGTTTACATTCCGTGTATTAGTGATATCTTATGATGTTTCTTTTTCTGTGTGACTTATTTCAGTTAGAATCATCATACCTGAATCCACTCATTATGCTGCTACGGGCCTGATGACATAGATTTCATTGCTGAGTGATATTGCATTGTACGTAAGTACCACAACTTCTTTATCCATTTTTCACTTTCTGCGATATTGAACTTGTACCGTAAACGAGGTTCTTGTAAACAGAGCCGTCCCAAACTTTGGAGTGGCTGTGTCTTTTTGATTTTAATTTCCCTAAGCTATAGGACCATAAGTGGAAGTGCCCTAGGCTCTGTTGCTTTGTTTTTTAGATGTTTCAGGAAACACCATACACCTCTCCCGAGTGGCTGTTGGCAATTTACATCCCGCCCATCAGCATAACAAGGCTCCCAGTTCTCCATGGCCTGTCCTGCCTTTCTGGATTTTACACTTTTTTCAGATGGCCCTTTTGACCGGGGGGAAGTGAGACTTCATTGTAGTGCAGATTTCCTTTGCAAGCTTGCTTGGTTGGCCAAAAAGGGCGTATGCGTTTTTTCCTGAATATATTCAGGAAAAAACGCATACGCCCTTTTTGGCCAAGTGCATCATTGTGGACGTTCTGCCTCTTTTCCTATGCTTTAAATGCAATTCCAGTCTACCTCCTGAAATCGGTTTCCTGCAATTCTGCCCCGCTTTCAAGTCCTCTTGGCAGCCTTACTTCAGTATATTTTTGGACGATAGCTGTCATTTATAACTCTGCAGGTTTGTGAATTACAGTGCCCCTGAGCTCCTTTCTTCAACTCGCTTTCTTGTGAGCTGGCCGCAACACCGCAGGATTGCTTCCGGCCCTAATCTGGTTCCGGCACGGCACGCTGAGCCTTTGGTTAATTCCTCTTCCTGGTGGGAAATGAGAGTTAAATTTGCCCGTCCAGACACCTCCAGCTAGTCTCTCATTGGTTCTCCCTATTCCTGTTCATCTTCCGCAGAAATTGCAAACTGGGCCAAACAGGAGGTTAAAGGCACTGACTCTCCAAGTCGGGAGAGTGTTAGTAAAGCGTCTGGAATGTTGCACCCGAGTACCAGGGGACGAGAACTGAGACATATTGGAACACGTCTCCCGATCACACGGTTGATCATACTCTGGGTTCCACGTGCATGTTTTAGCTGAAGGAAGAATCCCTTAAACCTGGAGAGTTGAGACCCGTGGAATGGGTACCATGCAATATGACATCAAAGGGTCTTCATTTGCTCACCGAACCTCTCCAATCCTATCACTGCTGCGTTTATGCCCCTGTACACACGCTTGATTTTCTTTCAGAGACATAGCAATCCATAGGTTTTAAGATACTTACTAGTCAGGTACATTCTTAGGCGTTTAATATGGGGTGTTGAGTCCATTTCGTTGAGCAAGGAGTAGTTCTTGTCTATTCTATATTTGGCTTAAGGAACTTTATCTGTGTTCATTTAAATCTCTGGTTTTATGCAGCACCCCAACTCACCTTTCCCCTTAAGCAAGCATAAGTTGGTTTTCTAAATTTGAGACCCTGTTCTGTTTTGTAATCCAGTTCCTGTGTAGCCAAGTTTACATCCCGTGTATTAGTGATATCTTATGATGTTTCTTTTTCTGTGTGACTTATTTCAGTTAGAATCATCATACCTGAATCCACTCATTATGCTGCTACGGGCCTGATGACATAGATTTCATTGCTGAGTGATATTGCATTGTACGTAAGTACCACAACTTCTTTATCCATTTTTCACTTTCTGCGATATTGAACTTGTACCGTAAACGAGGTTCTTGTAAACAGAGCCGTCCCAAACTTTGGGGTGGCTGTGTCTTTTTGATTTTAATTTCCCTAAGCTATAGGACCATAAGTGGAAGTGCCCTAGGCTCTGTTGCTTTGTTTTTTAGATGTTTCAGGAAACACCATACACCTCTCCCGAGTGGCTGTTGGCAATTTACATCCCGCCCATCAGCATAACAAGGCTCCCAGTTCTCCATGGCCTGTCCTGCCTTTCTGGATTTTACACTTTTTTCAGATGGCCCTTTTGACCGGGGGGAAGTGAGACTTCATTGTAGTGCAGATTTCCTTTGCAAGCTTGCTTGGTTGGCCAAAAAGGGCGTATGCGTTTTTTCCTGACGCATACGCCCTTTTTGGCCAAGTGCATCATTGTGGACGTTCTGCCTCTTTTCCTATGCTTTAAATGCAATTCCAGTCTACCTCCTGAAATCGGTTTCCTGCAATTCTGCCCCGCTTTCAAGTCCTCTTGGCAGCCTTACTTCAGTATATTTTTGGACGATAGCTGTCATTTATAACTCTGCAGGTTTGTGAATTACAGTGCCCCTGAGCTCCTTTCTTCAACTCGCTTTCTTGTGAGCTGGCCGCAACACCGCAGGATTGCTTCAGGCCCTAATCTGGTTCCGGCACGGCACGCTGAGCCTTTGGTTAATTCCTCTTCCTGGTGGGAAATGAGAGTTAAATTTGCCCGTCCAGACACCTCCAGCTAGTCTCTCATTGGTTCTCCCTATTCCTGTTCATCTTCCGCAGAAATTGCAAACTGGGCCAAACAGGAGGTTAAAGGCACTGACTCTCCAAGTCGGGAGAGTGTTAGTAAAGCGTCTGGAATGTTGCACCCGAGTACCAGGGGACGAGAACTGAGACATATTGGAACACGTCTCCCGATCACACGGTTGATCATACTCTGGGTTCCACGTGCATGTTTTAGCTGAAGGAAGAATCCCTTAAACCTGGAGAGTTGAGACCCGTGGAATGGGTACCATGCAATATGACTTCAAAGGGTCTTCATTTGCTCACCGAACCTCTCCAATCCTATCACTGCTGCGTTTATGCCCCTGTACACATGCTTGATTTTCTTTCAGAGACATAGCAGTGCATAGGTTTTAAGATACTTACTAGTCAGGTACATTCTTAGGCGTTTAATATGGGGTGTTGAGTCCATTTCGTTGAGCAAGGAGTAGTTCTTGTCTATTCCATATTTGGCTTAAGGAACTTTATCTGTGCTCATTTCAATCTCTGGTTTTATGCAGCACCCCAACTCACCTTTCCCCTTAAGCAAGCATAAGTTGGTTTTCTAAATTTGAGACCCTGTTCTGTTTTGTAATCCAGTTCCTGTGTAGCCAAGTTTACATTCCGTGTATTAGTGATATCTTATGATGTTTCTTTTTCTGTGTGACTTATTTCAGTTAGAATCATCATACCTGAATCCACTCATTATGCTGCTACGGGCCTGATGACATAGATTTCATTGCTGAGTGATATTGCATTGTACGTAAGTACCACAACTTCTTTATCCATTTTTCACTTTCTGCGATATTGAACTTGTACCGTAAACGAGGTTCTTGTAAACAGAGCCGTCCCAAACTTTGGGGTGGCTGTGTCTTTTTGATTTTAATTTCCCTAAGCTATAGGACCATAAGTGGAAGTGCCCTAGGCTCTGTTGCTTTGTTTTTTAGATGTTTCAGGAAACACCATACACCTCTCCCGAGTGGCTGTTGGCAATTTACATCCCGCCCATCAGCATAACAAGGCTCCCAGTTCTCCATGGCCTGTCCTGCCTTTCTGGATTTTACACTTTTTTCAGATGGCCCTTTTGACCGGGGGGAAGTGAGACTTCATTGTAGTGCAGATTTCCTTTGCAAGCTTGCTTGGTTGGCCAAAAAGGGCGTATGCGTTTTTTCCTGAATATATTCAGGAAAAAACGCATACGCCCTTTTTGGCCAAGTGCATCATTGTGGACGTTCTGCCTCTTTTCCTATGCTTTAAATGCAATTCCAGTCTACCTCCTGAAATCGGTTTCCTGCAATTCTGCCCCGCTTTCAAGTCCTCTTGGCAGCCTTACTTCAGTATATTTTTGGACGATAGCTGTCATTTATAACTCTGCAGGTTTGTGAATTACAGTGCCCCTGAGCTCCTTTCTTCAACTCGCTTTCTTGTGAGCTGGCCGCAACACCGCAGGATTGCTTCAGGCCCTAATCTGGTTCCGGCACGGCACGCTGAGCCTTTGGTTAATTCCTCTTCCTGGTGGGAAATGAGAGTTAAATTTGCCCGTCCAGACACCTCCAGCTAGTCTCTCATTGGTTCTCCCTATTCCTGTTCATCTTCCGCAGAAATTGCAAACTGGGCCAAACAGGAGGTTAAAGGCACTGACTCTCCAAGTCGGGAGAGTGTTAGTAAAGCGTCTGGAATGTTGCACCCGAGTACCAGGGGACGAGAACTGAGACATATTGGAACACGTCTCCCGATCACACGGTTGATCATACTCTGGGTTCCACGTGCATGTTTTAGCTGAAGGAAGAATCCCTTAAACCTGGAGAGTTGAGACCCGTGGAATGGGTACCATGCAATATGACTTCAAAGGGTCTTCATTTGCTCACCGAACCTCTCCAATCCTATCACTGCTGCGTTTATGCCCCTGTACACACGCTTGATTTTCTTTCAGAGACATAGCAATCCATAGGTTTTAAGATACTTACTAGTCAGGTACATTCTTAGGCGTTTAATATGGGGTGTTGAGTCCATTTCGTTGAGCAAGGAGTAGTTCTTGTCTATTCCATATTTGGCTTAAGGAACTTTATCTGTGTTCATTTAAATCTCTGGTTTTATGCAGCACCCCAACTCACCTTTCCCCTTAAGCAAGCATAAGTTGGTTTTCTAAATTTGAGACCCTGTTCTGTTTTGTAATCCAGTTCCTGTGTAGCCAAGTTTACATCCCGTGTATTAGTGATATCTTATGATGTTTCTTTTTCTGTGTGACTTATTTCAGTTAGAATCATCATACCTGAATCCACTCATTATGCTGCTACGGGCCTGATGACATAGATTTCATTGCTGAGTGATATTGCATTGTACGTAAGTACCACAACTTCTTTATCCATTTTTCACTTTCTGCGATATTGAACTTGTACCGTAAACGAGGTTCTTGTAAACAGAGCCGTCCCAAACTTTGTGGTGGCTGTGTCTTTTTGATTTTAATTTCCCTAAGCTATAGGACCATAAGTGGAAGTGCCCTAGGCTCTGTTGCTTTGTTTTTTAGATGTTTCAGGAAACACCATACACCTCTCCCGAGTGGCTGTTGGCAATTTACATCCCGCCCATCAGCATAACAAGGCTCCCAGTTCTCCATGGCCTGTCCTGCCTTTCTGGATTTTACACTTTTTTCAGATGGCCCTTTTGACCGGGGGGAAGTGAGACTTCATTGTAGTGCAGATTTCCTTTGCAAGCTTGCTTGGTTGGCCAAAAAGGGCGTATGCGTTTTTTCCTGAATATATTCAGGAAAAAACGCATACGCCCTTTTTGGCCAAGTGCATCATTGTGGACGTTCTGCCTCTTTTCCTATGCTTTAAATGCAATTCCAGTCTACCTCCTGAAATCGGTTTCCTGCAATTCTGCCCCGCTTTCAAGTCCTCTTGGCAGCCTTACTTCAGTATATTTTTGGACGATAGCTGTCATTTATAACTCTGCAGGTTTGTGAATTACAGTGCCCCTGAGCTCCTTTCTTCAACTCGCTTTCTTGTGAGCTGGCCGCAACACCGCAGGATTGCTTCAGGCCCTAATCTGGTTCCGGCACGGCACGCTGAGCCTTTGGTTAATTCCTCTTCCTGGTGGGAAATGAGAGTTAAATTTGCCCGTCCAGACACCTCCAGCTAGTCTCTCATTGGTTCTCCCTATTCCTGTTCATCTTCCGCAGAAATTGCAAACTGGGCCAAACAGGAGGTTAAAGGCACTGACTCTCCAAGTCGGGAGAGTGTTAGTAAAGCGTCTGGAATGTTGCACCCGAGTACCAGGGGACGAGAACTGAGACATATTGGAACACGTCTCCCGATCACATGGTTGATCATACTCTGGGTTCCACGTGCATGTTTTAGCTGAAGGAAGAATCCCTTAAACCTGGAGAGTTGAGACCCGTGGAATGGGTACCATGCAATATGACTTCAAAGGGTCTTCATTTGCTCACCGAACCTCTCCAATCCTATCACTGCTGCGTTTATGCCCCTGTACACACGCTTGATTTTCTTTCAGAGACATAGCAATCCATAGGTTTTAAGATACTTACTAGTCAGGTACATTCTTAGGCGTTTAATATGGGGTGTTGAGTCCATTTCGTTGAGCAAGGAGTAGTTCTTGTCTATTCCATATTTGGCTTAAGGAACTTTATCTGTGCTCATTTCAATCTCTGGTTTTATGCAGCACCCCAACTCACCTTTCCCCTTAAGCAAGCATAAGTTGGTTTTCTAAATTTGAGACCCTGTTCTGTTTTGTAATCCAGTTCCTGTGTAGCCAAGTTTACATCCCGTGTATTAGTGATATCTTATGATGTTTCTTTTTCTGTGTGACTTATTTCAGTTAGAATCATCATACCTGAATCCACTCATTATGCTGCTACGGGCCTGATGACATAGATTTCATTGCTGAGTGATATTGCATTGTACGTAAGTACCACAACTTCTTTATCCATTTTTCACTTTCTGCGATATTGAACTTGTACCGTAAACGAGGTTCTTGTAAACAGAGCCGTCCCAAACTTTGGGGTGGCTGTGTCTTTTTGATTTTAATTTCCCTAAGCTATAGGACCATAAGTGGAAGTGCCCTAGGCTCTGTTGCTTTGTTTTTTAGATGTTTCAGGAAACACCATACACCTCTCCCGAGTGGCTGTTGGCAATTTACATCCCGCCCATCAGCATAACAAGGTTCCCAGTTCTCCATGGCCTGTCCTGCCTTTCTGGATTTTACACTTTTTTCAGATGGCCCTTTTGACCGGGGGGAAGTGAGACTTCATTGTAGTGCAGATTTCCTTTGCAAGCTTGCTTGGTTGGCCAAAAAGGGCGTATGCGTTTTTTCCTGAATATATTCAGGAAAAAACGCATACGCCCTTTTTGGCCAAGTGCATCATTGTGGACGTTCTGCCTCTTTTCCTATGCTTTAAATGCAATTCCAGTCTACCTCCTGAAATCGGTTTCCTGCAATTCTGCCCCGCTTTCAAGTCCTCTTGGCAGCCTTACTTCAGTATATTTTTGGACGATAGCTGTCATTTATAACTCTGCAGGTTTGTGAATTACAGTGCCCCTGAGCTCCTTTCTTCAACTCGCTTTCTTGTGAGCTGGCCGCAACACCGCAGGATTGCTTCAGGCCCTAATCTGGTTCCGGCACGGCACGCTGAGCCTTTGGTTAATTCCTCTTCCTGGTGGGAAATGAGAGTTAAATTTGCCCGTCCAGACACCTCCAGCTAGTCTCTCATTGGTTCTCCCTATTCCTGTTCATCTTCCGCAGAAATTGCAAACTGGGCCAAACAGGAGGTTAAAGGCACTGACTCTCCAAGTCGGGAGAGTGTTAGTAAAGCGTCTGGAATGTTGCACCCGAGTACCAGGGGACGAGAACTGAGACATATTGGAACACGTCTCCCGATCACACGGTTGATCATACTCTGGGTTCCACGTGCATGTTTTAGCTGAAGGAAGAATCCCTTAAACCTGGAGAGTTGAGACCCGTGGAATGGGTACCATGCAATATGACTTCAAAGGGTCTTCATTTGCTCACCGAACCTCTCCAATCCTATCACTGCTGCGTTTATGCCCCTGTACACACGCTTGATTTTCTTTCAGAGACATAGCAGTGCATAGGTTTTAAGATACTTACTAGTCAGGTACATTCTTAGGCGTTTAATATGGGGTGTTGAGTCCATTTCGTTGAGCAAGGAGTAGTTCTTGTCTATTCTATATTTGGCTTAAGGAACTTTATCTGTGCTCATTTCAATCTCTGGTTTTATGCAGCACCCCAACTCACCTTTCCCCTTAAGCAAGCATAAGTTGGTTTTCTAAATTTGAGACCCTGTTCTGTTTTGTAATCCAGTTCCTGTGTAGCCAAGTTTACATCCCGTGTATTAGTGATATCTTATGATGTTTCTTTTTCTGTGTGACTTATTTCAGTTAGAATCATCATACCTGAATCCACTCATTATGCTGCTACGGGCCTGATGACATAGATTTCATTGCTGAGTGATATTGCATTGTACGTAAGTACCACAACTTCTTTATCCATTTTTCACTTTCTGCGATATTGAACTTGTACCGTAAACGAGGTTCTTGTAAACAGAGCCGTCCCAAACTTTGGGGTGGCTGTGTCTTTTTGATTTTAATTTCCCTAAGCTATAGGACCATAAGTGGAAGTGCCCTAGGCTCTGTTGCTTTGTTTTTTAGATGTTTCAGGAAACACCATACACCTCTCCCGAGTGGCTGTTGGCAATTTACATCCCGCCCATCAGCATAACAAGGCTCCCAGTTCTCCATGGCCTGTCCTGCCTTTCTGGATTTTACACTTTTTTCAGATGGCCCTTTTGACCGGGGGGAAGTGAGACTTCATTGTAGTGCAGATTTCCTTTGCAAGCTTGCTTGGTTGGCCAAAAAGGGCGTATGCGTTTTTTCCTGAATATATTCAGGAAAAAACGCATACGCCCTTTTTGGCCAAGTGCATCATTGTGGACGTTCTGCCTCTTTTCCTATGCTTTAAATGCAATTCCAGTCTACCTCCTGAAATCGGTTTCCTGCAATTCTGCCCCGCTTTCAAGTCCTCTTGGCAGCCTTACTTCAGTATATTTTTGGACGATAGCTGTCATTTATAACTCTGCAGGTTTGTGAATTACAGTGCCCCTGAGCTCCTTTCTTCAACTCGCTTTCTTGTGAGCTGGCCGCAACACCGCAGGATTGCTTCAGGCCCTAATCTGGATCCGGCACGGCACGCTGAGCCTTTGGTTAATTCCTCTTCCTGGTGGGAAATGAGAGTTAAATTTGCCCGTCCAGACACCTCCACCTAGTCTCTCATTGGTTCTCCATATTCCTGTTCATCTTCCGCAGAAATTGCAAACTGGGCCAAACAGGAGGTTAAAGGCACTGACTCTCCAAGTCGGGAGAGTGTTAGTAAAGCGTCTGGAATGTTGCACCCGAGTACCAGGGGACGAGAACTGAGACATATTGGAACACGTCTCCCGATCACACGGTTGATCATACTCTGGGTTCCACGTGCATGTTTTAGCTGAAGGAAGAATCCCTTAAACCTGGAGAGTTGAGACCCGTGGAATGGGTACCATGCAATATGACATCAAAGGGTCTTCATTTGCTCACCGAACCTCTCCAATCCTATCACTGCTGCGTTTATGCCCCTGTACACACGCTTGATTTTCTTTCAGAGACATAGCAATCCATAGGTTTTAAGATACTTACTAGTCAGGTACATTCTTAGGCGTTTAATATGGGGTGTTGAGTCCATTTCGTTGAGCAAGGAGTAGTTCTTGTCTATTCTATATTTGGCTTAAGGAACTTTATCTGTGTTCATTTAAATCTCTGGTTTTATGCAGCACCCCAACTCACCTTTCCCCTTAAGCAAGCATAAGTTGGTTTTCTAAATTTGAGACCCTGTTCTGTTTTGTAATCCAGTTCCTGTGTAGCCAAGTTTACATCCCGTGTATTAGTGATATCTTATGATGTTTCTTTTTCTGTGTGACTTATTTCAGTTAGAATCATCATACCTGAATCCACTCATTATGCTGCTACGGGCCTGATGACATAGATTTCATTGCTGAGTGATATTGCATTGTACGTAAGTACCACAACTTCTTTATCCATTTTTCACTTTCTGCGATATTGAACTTGTACCGTAAACGAGGTTCTTGTAAACAGAGCCGTCCCAAACTTTGGGGTGGCTGTGTCTTTTTGATTTTAATTTCCCTAAGCTATAGGACCATAAGTGGAAGTGCCCTAGGCTCTGTTGCTTTGTTTTTTAGATGTTTCAGGAAACACCATACACCTCTCCCGAGTGGCTGTTGGCAATTTACATCCCGCCCATCAGCATAACAAGGCTCCCAGTTCTCCATGGCCTGTCCTGCCTTTCTGGATTTTACACTTTTTTCAGATGGCCCTTTTGACCGGGGGGAAGTGAGACTTCATTGTAGTGCAGATTTCCTTTGCAAGCTTGCTTGGTTGGCCAAAAAGGGCGTATGCGTTTTTTCCTGACGCATACGCCCTTTTTGGCCAAGTGCATCATTGTGGACGTTCTGCCTCTTTTCCTATGCTTTAAATGCAATTCCAGTCTACCTCCTGAAATCGGTTTCCTGCAATTCTGCCCCGCTTTCAAGTCCTCTTGGCAGCCTTACTTCAGTATATTTTTGGACGATAGCTGTCATTTATAACTCTGCAGGTTTGTTAATTACAGTGCCCCTGAGCTCCTTTCTTCAACTCGCTTTCTTGTGAGCTGGCCGCAACACCGCAGGATTGCTTCAGGCCCTAATCTGGTTCCGGCATGGCACGCTGAGCCTTTGGTTAATTCCTCTTCCTGGTGGGAAATGAGAGTTAAATTTGCCCGTCCAGACACCTCCAGCTAGTCTCTCATTGGTTCTCCCTATTCCTGTTCATCTTCCGCAGAAATTGCAAACTGGGCCAAACAGGAGGTTAAAGGCACTGACTCTCCAAGTCGGGAGAGTGTTAGTAAAGCGTCTGGAATGTTGCACCCGAGTACCAGGGGACGAGAACTGAGACATATTGGAACACGTCTCCCGATCACACGGTTGATCATACTCTGGGTTCCACGTGCATGTTTTAGCTGAAGGAAGAATCCCTTAAACCTGGAGAGTTGAGACCCGTGGAATGGGTACCATGCAATATGACTTCAAAGGGTCTTCATTTGCTCACCGAACCTCTCCAATCCTATCACTGCTGCGTTTATGCCCCTGTACACATGCTTGATTTTCTTTCAGAGACATAGCAGTGCATAGGTTTTAAGATACTTACTAGTCAGGTACATTCTTAGGCGTTTAATATGGGGTGTTGAGTCCATTTCGTTGAGCAAGGAGTAGTTCTTGTCTATTCTATATTTGGCTTAAGGAACTTTATCTGTGCTCATTTCAATCTCTGGTTTGATGCAGCACCCCAACTCACCTTTCCCCTTAAGCAAGCATAAGTTGGTTTTCTAAATTTGAGACCCTGTTCTGTTTTGTAATCCAGTTCCTGTGTAGCCAAGTTTACATTCCGTGTATTAGTGATATCTTATGATGTTTCTTTTTCTGTGTGACTTATTTCAGTTAGAATCATCATACCTGAATCCACTCATTATGCTGCTACGGGCCTGATGACATAGATTTCATTGCTGAGTGATATTGCATTGTACGTAAGTACCACAACTTCTTTATCCATTTTTCACTTTCTGTGATATTGAACTTGTACCGTAAACGAGGTTCTTGTAAACAGAGCCGTCCCAAACTTTGGGGTGGCTGTGTCTTTTTGATTTTAATTTCCCTAAGCTATAGGACCATAAGTGGAAGTGCCCTAGGCTCTGTTGCTTTGTTTTTTAGATGTTTCAGGAAACACCATACACCTCTCCCGAGTGGCTGTTGGCAATTTACATCCCGCCCATCAGCATAACAAGGCTCCCAGTTCTCCATGGCCTGTCCTGCCTTTCTGGATTTTACACTTTTTTCAGATGGCCCTTTTGACCGGGGGGAAGTGAGACTTCATTGTAGTGCAGATTTCCTTTGCAAGCTTGCTTGGTTGGCCAAAAAGGGCGTATGCGTTTTTTCCTGAATATATTCAGGAAAAAACGCATACGCCCTTTTTGGCCAAGTGCATCATTGTGGACGTTCTGCCTCTTTTCCTATGCTTTAAATGCAATTCCAGTCTACCTCCTGAAATCGGTTTCCTGCAATTCTGCCCCGCTTTCAAGTCCTCTTGGCAGCCTTACTTCAGTATATTTTTGGACGATAGCTGTCATTTATAACTCTGCAGGTTTGTGAATTACAGTGCCCCTGAGCTCCTTTCTTCAACTCGCTTTCTTGTGAGCTGGCCGCAACACCGCAGGATTGCTTCAGGCCCTAATCTGGATCCGGCACGGCACGCTGAGCCTTTGGTTAATTCCTCTTCCTGGTGGGAAATGAGAGTTAAATTTGCCCGTCCAGACACCTCCACCTAGTCTCTCATTGGTTCTCCATATTCCTGTTCATCTTCCGCAGAAATTGCAAACTGGGCCAAACAGGAGGTTAAAGGCACTGACTCTCCAAGTCGGGAGAGTGTTAGTAAAGCGTCTGGAATGTTGCACCCGAGTACCAGGGGACGAGAACTGAGACATATTGGAACACGTCTCCCGATCACACGGTTGATCATACTCTGGGTTCCACGTGCATGTTTTAGCTGAAGGAAGAATCCCTTAAACCTGGAGAGTTGAGACCCGTGGAATGGGTACCATGCAATATGACATCAAAGGGTCTTCATTTGCTCACCGAACCTCTCCAATCCTATCACTGCTGCGTTTATGCCCCTGTACACACGCTTGATTTTCTTTCAGAGACATAGCAATCCATAGGTTTTAAGATACTTACTAGTCAGGTACATTCTTAGGCATTTAATATGGGGTGTTGAGTCCATTTCGTTGAGCAAGGAGTAGTTCTTGTCTATTCTATATTTGGCTTAAGGAACTTTATCTGTGTTCATTTAAATCTCTGGTTTTATGCAGCACCCCAACTCACCTTTCCCCTTAAGCAAGCATAAGTTGGTTTTCTAAATTTGAGACCCTGTTCTGTTTTGTAATCCAGTTCCTGTGTAGCCAAGTTTACATCCCGTGTATTAGTGATATCTTATGATGTTTCTTTTTCTGTGTGACTTATTTCAGTTAGAATCATCATACCTGAATCCACTCATTATGCTGCTACGGGCCTGATGACATAGATTTCATTGCTGAGTGATATTGCATTGTACGTAAGTACCACAACTTCTTTATCCATTTTTCACTTTCTGCGATATTGAACTTGTACCGTAAACGAGGTTCTTGTAAACAGAGCCGTCCCAAACTTTGGGGTGGCTGTGTCTTTTTGATTTTAATTTCCCTAAGCTATAGGACCATAAGTGGAAGTGCCCTAGGCTCTGTTGCTTTGTTTTTTAGATGTTTCAGGAAACACCATACACCTCTCCCGAGTGGCTGTTGGCAATTTACATCCCGCCCATCAGCATAACAAGGCTCCCAGTTCTCCATGGCCTGTCCTGCCTTTCTGGATTTTACACTTTTTTCAGATGGCCCTTTTGACCGGGGGGAAGTGAGACTTCATTGTAGTGCAGATTTCCTTTGCAAGCTTGCTTGGTTGGCCAAAAAGGGCGTATGCGTTTTTTCCTGACGCATACGCCCTTTTTGGCCAAGTGCATCATTGTGGACGTTCTGCCTCTTTTCCTATGCTTTAAATGCAATTCCAGTCTACCTCCTGAAATCGGTTTCCTGCAATTCTGCCCCGCTTTCAAGTCCTCTTGGCAGCCTTACTTCAGTATATTTTTGGACGATAGCTGTCATTTATAACTCTGCAGGTTTGTGAATTACAGTGCCCCTGAGCTCCTTTCTTCAACTCGCTTTCTTGTGAGCTGGCCGCAACACCGCAGGATTGCTTCAGGCCCTAATCTGGTTCCGGCACGGCACGCTGAGCCTTTGGTTAATTCCTCTTCCTGGTGGGAAATGAGAGTTAAATTTGCCCGTCCAGACACCTCCAGCTAGTCTCTCATTGGTTCTCCCTATTCCTGTTCATCTTCCGCAGAAATTGCAAACTGGGCCAAACAGGAGGTTAAAGGCACTGACTCTCCAAGTCGGGAGAGTGTTAGTAAAGCGTCTGGAATGTTGCACCCGAGTACCAGGGGACGAGAACTGAGACATATTGGAACACGTCTCCCGATCACACGGTTGATCATACTCTGGGTTCCACGTGCATGTTTTAGCTGAAGGAAGAATCCCTTAAACCTGGAGAGTTGAGACCCGTGGAATGGGTACCATGCAATATGACTTCAAAGGGTCTTCATTTGCTCACCGAACCTCTCCAATCCTATCACTGCTGCGTTTATGCCCCTGTACACATGCTTGATTTTCTTTCAGAGACATAGCAGTGCATAGGTTTTAAGATACTTACTAGTCAGGTACATTCTTAGGCGTTTAATATGGGGTGTTGAGTCCATTTCGTTGAGCAAGGAGTAGTTCTTGTCTATTCTATATTTGGCTTAAGGAACTTTATCTGTGCTCATTTCAATCTCTGGTTTGATGCAGCACCCCAACTCACCTTTCCCCTTAAGCAAGCATAAGTTGGTTTTCTAAATTTGAGACCCTGTTCTGTTTTGTAATCCAGTTCCTGTGTAGCCAAGTTTACATTCCGTGTATTAGTGATATCTTATGATGTTTCTTTTTCTGTGTGACTTATTTCAGTTAGAATCATCATACCTGAATCCACTCATTATGCTGCTACGGGCCTGATGACATAGATTTCATTGCTGAGTGATATTGCATTGTACGTAAGTACCACAACTTCTTTATCCATTTTTCACTTTCTGCGATATTGAACTTGTACCGTAAACGAGGTTCTTGTAAACAGAGCCGTCCCAAACTTTGGGGTGGCTGTGTCTTTTTGATTTTAATTTCCCTAAGCTATAGGACCATAAGTGGAAGTGCCCTAGGCTCTGTTGCTTTGTTTTTTAGATGTTTCAGGAAACACCATACACCTCTCCCGAGTGGCTGTTGGCAATTTACATCCCGCCCATCAGCATAACAAGGCTCCCAGTTCTCCATGGCCTGTCCTGCCTTTCTGGATTTTACACTTTTTTCAGATGGCCCTTTTGACCGGGGGGAAGTGAGACTTCATTGTAGTGCAGATTTCCTTTGCAAGCTTGCTTGGTTGGCCAAAAAGGGCGTATGCGTTTTTTCCTGAATATATTCAGGAAAAAACGCATACGCCCTTTTTGGCCAAGTGCATCATTGTGGACGTTCTGCCTCTTTTCCTATGCTTTAAATGCAATTCCAGTCTACCTCCTGAAATCGGTTTCCTGCAATTCTGCCCCGCTTTCAAGTCCTCTTGGCAGCCTTACTTCAGTATATTTTTGGACGATAGCTGTCATTTATAACTCTGCAGGTTTGTGAATTACAGTGCCCCTGAGCTCCTTTCTTCAACTCGCTTTCTTGTGAGCTGGCCGCAACACCGCAGGATTGCTTCAGGCCCTAATCTGGTTCCGGCACGGCACGCTGAGCCTTTGGTTAATTCCTCTTCCTGGTGGGAAATGAGAGTTAAATTTGCCCGTCCAGACACCTCCAGCTAGTCTCTCATTGGTTCTCCCTATTCCTGTTCATCTTCCGCAGAAATTGCAAACTGGGCCAAACAGGAGGTTAAAGGCACTGACTCTCCAAGTCGGGAGAGTGTTAGTAAAGCGTCTGGAATGTTGCACCCGAGTACCAGGGGACGAGAACTGAGACATATTGGAACACGTCTCCCGATCACACGGTTGATCATACTCTGGGTTCCACGTGCATGTTTTAGCTGAAGGAAGAATCCCTTAAACCTGGAGAGTTGAGACCCGTGGAATGGGTACCATGCAATATGACTTCAAAGGGTCTTCATTTGCTCACCGAACCTCTCCAATCCTATCACTGCTGCGTTTATGCCCCTGTACACACGCTTGATTTTCTTTCAGAGACATAGCAGTGCATAGGTTTTAAGATACTTACTAGTCAGGTACATTCTTAGGCGTTTAATATG
This sequence comes from Leucopleurus acutus, assembly GCF_964270905.1. Lineage (NCBI taxonomy): Eukaryota > Metazoa > Chordata > Mammalia > Artiodactyla > Delphinidae > Leucopleurus > Leucopleurus acutus. The sequence goes on along the minus strand of NW_028139132.1, from coordinate 420,478 downwards.
GGGTGTTGAGTCCATTTCGTTGAGCAAGGAGTAGTTCTTGTCTATTCTATATTTGGCTTAAGGAACTTTATCTGTGCTCATTTCAATCTCTGGTTTTATGCAGCACCCCAACTCACCTTTCCCCTTAAGCAAGCATAAGTTGGTTTTCTAAATTTGAGACCCTGTTCTGTTTTGTAATCCAGTTCCTGTGTAGCCAAGTTTACATCCCGTGTATTAGTGATATCTTATGATGTTTCTTTTTCTGTGTGACTTATTTCAGTTAGAATCATCATACCTGAATCCACTCATTATGCTGCTACGGGCCTGATGACATAGATTTCATTGCTGAGTGATATTGCATTGTACGTAAGTACCACAACTTCTTTATCCATTTTTCACTTTCTGCGATATTGAACTTGTACCGTAAACGAGGTTCTTGTAAACAGAGCCGTCCCAAACTTTGGGGTGGCTGTGTCTTTTTGATTTTAATTTCCCTAAGCTATAGGACCATAAGTGGAAGTGCCCTAGGCTCTGTTGCTTTGTTTTTTAGATGTTTCAGGAAACACCATACACCTCTCCCGAGTGGCTGTTGGCAATTTACATCCCGCCCATCAGCATAACAAGGCTCCCAGTTCTCCATGGCCTGTCCTGCCTTTCTGGATTTTACACTTTTTTCAGATGGCCCTTTTGACCGGGGGGAAGTGAGACTTCATTGTAGTGCAGATTTCCTTTGCAAGCTTGCTTGGTTGGCCAAAAAGGGCGTATGCGTTTTTTCCTGAATATATTCAGGAAAAAACGCATACGCCCTTTTTGGCCAAGTGCATCATTGTGGACGTTCTGCCTCTTTTCCTATGCTTTAAATGCAATTCCAGTCTACCTCCTGAAATCGGTTTCCTGCAATTCTGCCCCGCTTTCAAGTCCTCTTGGCAGCCTTACTTCAGTATATTTTTGGACGATAGCTGTCATTTATAACTCTGCAGGTTTGTGAATTACAGTGCCCCTGAGCTCCTTTCTTCAACTCGCTTTCTTGTGAGCTGGCCGCAACACCGCAGGATTGCTTCAGGCCCTAATCTGGATCCGGCACGGCACGCTGAGCCTTTGGTTAATTCCTCTTCCTGGTGGGAAATGAGAGTTAAATTTGCCCGTCCAGACACCTCCACCTAGTCTCTCATTGGTTCTCCATATTCCTGTTCATCTTCCGCAGAAATTGCAAACTGGGCCAAACAGGAGGTTAAAGGCACTGACTCTCCAAGTCGGGAGAGTGTTAGTAAAGCGTCTGGAATGTTGCACCCGAGTACCAGGGGACGAGAACTGAGACATATTGGAACACGTCTCCCGATCACACGGTTGATCATACTCTGGGTTCCACGTGCATGTTTTAGCTGAAGGAAGAATCCCTTAAACCTGGAGAGTTGAGACCCGTGGAATGGGTACCATGCAATATGACATCAAAGGGTCTTCATTTGCTCACCGAACCTCTCCAATCCTATCACTGCTGCGTTTATGCCCCTGTACACACGCTTGATTTTCTTTCAGAGACATAGCAATCCATAGGTTTTAAGATACTTACTAGTCAGGTACATTCTTAGGCATTTAATATGGGGTGTTGAGTCCATTTCGTTGAGCAAGGAGTAGTTCTTGTCTATTCTATATTTGGCTTAAGGAACTTTATCTGTGTTCATTTAAATCTCTGGTTTTATGCAGCACCCCAACTCACCTTTCCCCTTAAGCAAGCATAAGTTGGTTTTCTAAATTTGAGACCCTGTTCTGTTTTGTAATCCAGTTCCTGTGTAGCCAAGTTTACATCCCGTGTATTAGTGATATCTTATGATGTTTCTTTTTCTGTGTGACTTATTTCAGTTAGAATCATCATACCTGAATCCACTCATTATGCTGCTACGGGCCTGATGACATAGATTTCATTGCTGAGTGATATTGCATTGTACGTAAGTACCACAACTTCTTTATCCATTTTTCACTTTCTGCGATATTGAACTTGTACCGTAAACGAGGTTCTTGTAAACAGAGCCGTCCCAAACTTTGGGGTGGCTGTGTCTTTTTGATTTTAATTTCCCTAAGCTATAGGACCATAAGTGGAAGTGCCCTAGGCTCTGTTGCTTTGTTTTTTAGATGTTTCAGGAAACACCATACACCTCTCCCGAGTGGCTGTTGGCAATTTACATCCCGCCCATCAGCATAACAAGGCTCCCAGTTCTCCATGGCCTGTCCTGCCTTTCTGGATTTTACACTTTTTTCAGATGGCCCTTTTGACCGGGGGGAAGTGAGACTTCATTGTAGTGCAGATTTCCTTTGCAAGCTTGCTTGGTTGGCCAAAAAGGGCGTATGCGTTTTTTCCTGACGCATACGCCCTTTTTGGCCAAGTGCATCATTGTGGACGTTCTGCCTCTTTTCCTATGCTTTAAATGCAATTCCAGTCTACCTCCTGAAATCGGTTTCCTGCAATTCTGCCCCGCTTTCAAGTCCTCTTGGCAGCCTTACTTCAGTATATTTTTGGACGATAGCTGTCATTTATAACTCTGCAGGTTTGTGAATTACAGTGCCCCTGAGCTCCTTTCTTCAACTCGCTTTCTTGTGAGCTGGCCGCAACACCGCAGGATTGCTTCAGGCCCTAATCTGGTTCCGGCATGGCACGCTGAGCCTTTGGTTAATTCCTCTTCCTGGTGGGAAATGAGAGTTAAATTTGCCCGTCCAGACACCTCCAGCTAGTCTCTCATTGGTTCTCCCTATTCCTGTTCATCTTCCGCAGAAATTGCAAACTGGGCCAAACAGGAGGTTAAAGGCACTGACTCTCCAAGTCGGGAGAGTGTTAGTAAAGCGTCTGGAATGTTGCACCCGAGTACCAGGGGACGAGAACTGAGACATATTGGAACACGTCTCCCGATCACACGGTTGATCATACTCTGGGTTCCACGTGCATGTTTTAGCTGAAGGAAGAATCCCTTAAACCTGGAGAGTTGAGACCCGTGGAATGGGTACCATGCAATATGACTTCAAAGGGTCTTCATTTGCTCACCGAACCTCTCCAATCCTATCACTGCTGCGTTTATGCCCCTGTACACATGCTTGATTTTCTTTCAGAGACATAGCAGTGCATAGGTTTTAAGATACTTACTAGTCAGGTACATTCTTAGGCGTTTAATATGGGGTGTTGAGTCCATTTCGTTGAGCAAGGAGTAGTTCTTGTCTATTCTATATTTGGCTTAAGGAACTTTATCTGTGCTCATTTCAATCTCTGGTTTGATGCAGCACCCCAACTCACCTTTCCCCTTAAGCAAGCATAAGTTGGTTTTCTAAATTTGAGACCCTGTTCTGTTTTGTAATCCAGTTCCTGTGTAGCCAAGTTTACATTCCGTGTATTAGTGATATCTTATGATGTTTCTTTTTCTGTGTGACTTATTTCAGTTAGAATCATCATACCTGAATCCACTCATTATGCTGCTACGGGCCTGATGACATAGATTTCATTGCTGAGTGATATTGCATTGTACGTAAGTACCACAACTTCTTTATCCATTTTTCACTTTCTGCGATATTGAACTTGTACCGTAAACGAGGTTCTTGTAAACAGAGCCGTCCCAAACTTTGGGGTGGCTGTGTCTTTTTGATTTTAATTTCCCTAAGCTATAGGACCATAAGTGGAAGTGCCCTAGGCTCTGTTGCTTTGTTTTTTAGATGTTTCAGGAAACACCATACACCTCTCCCGAGTGGCTGTTGGCAATTTACATCCCGCCCATCAGCATAACAAGGCTCCCAGTTCTCCATGGCCTGTCCTGCCTTTCTGGATTTTACACTTTTTTCAGATGGCCCTTTTGACCGGGGGGAAGTGAGACTTCATTGTAGTGCAGATTTCCTTTGCAAGCTTGCTTGGTTGGCCAAAAAGGGCGTATGCGTTTTTTCCTGAATATATTCAGGAAAAAACGCATACGCCCTTTTTGGCCAAGTGCATCATTGTGGACGTTCTGCCTCTTTTCCTATGCTTTAAATGCAATTCCAGTCTACCTCCTGAAATCGGTTTCCTGCAATTCTGCCCCGCTTTCAAGTCCTCTTGGCAGCCTTACTTCAGTATATTTTTGGACGATAGCTGTCATTTATAACTCTGCAGGTTTGTGAATTACAGTGCCCCTGAGCTCCTTTCTTCAACTCGCTTTCTTGTGAGCTGGCCGCAACACCGCAGGATTGCTTCAGGCCCTAATCTGGTTCCGGTACGGCACGCTGAGCCTTTGGTTAATTCCTCTTCCTGGTGGGAAATGAGAGTTAAATTTGCCCGTCCAGACACCTCCAGCTAGTCTCTCATTGGTTCTCCCTATTCCTGTTCATCTTCCGCAGAAATTGCAAACTGGGCCAAACAGGAGGTTAAAGGCACTGACTCTCCAAGTCGGGAGAGTGTTAGTAAAGCGTCTGGAATGTTGCACCCGAGTACCAGGGGACGAGAACTGAGACATATTGGAACACGTCTCCCGATCACACGGTTGATCATACTCTGGGTTCCACGTGCATGTTTTAGCTGAAGGAAGAATCCCTTAAACCTGGAGAGTTGAGACCCGTGGAATGGGTACCATGCAATATGACTTCAAAGGGTCTTCATTTGCTCACCGAACCTCTCCAATCCTATCACTGCTGCGTTTATGCCCCTGTACACACGCTTGATTTTCTTTCAGAGACATAGCAGTGCATAGGTTTTAAGATACTTACTAGTCAGGTACATTCTTAGGCGTTTAATATGGGGTGTTGAGTCCATTTCGTTGAGCAAGGAGTAGTTCTTGTCTATTCTATATTTGGCTTAAGGAACTTTATCTGTGCTCATTTCAATCTCTGGTTTTATGCAGCACCCCAACTCACCTTTCCCCTTAAGCAAGCATAAGTTGGTTTTCTAAATTTGAGACCCTGTTCTGTTTTGTAATCCAGTTCCTGTGTAGCCAAGTTTACATCCCGTGTATTAGTGATATCTTATGATGTTTCTTTTTCTGTGTGACTTATTTCAGTTAGAATCATCATACCTGAATCCACTCATTATGCTGCTACGGGCCTGATGACATAGATTTCATTGCTGAGTGATATTGCATTGTACGTAAGTACCACAACTTCTTTATCCATTTTTCACTTTCTGCGATATTGAACTTGTACCGTAAACGAGGTTCTTGTAAACAGAGCCGTCCCAAACTTTGGGGTGGCTGTGTCTTTTTGATTTTAATTTCCCTAAGCTATAGGACCATAAGTGGAAGTGCCCTAGGCTCTGTTGCTTTGTTTTTTAGATGTTTCAGGAAACACCATACACCTCTCCCGAGTGGCTGTTGGCAATTTACATCCCGCCCATCAGCATAACAAGGCTCCCAGTTCTCCATGGCCTGTCCTGCCTTTCTGGATTTTACACTTTTTTCAGATGGCCCTTTTGACCGGGGGGAAGTGAGACTTCATTGTAGTGCAGATTTCCTTTGCAAGCTTGCTTGGTTGGCCAAAAAGGGCGTATGCGTTTTTTCCTGAATATATTCAGGAAAAAACGCATACGCCCTTTTTGGCCAAGTGCATCATTGTGGACGTTCTGCCTCTTTTCCTATGCTTTAAATGCAATTCCAGTCTACCTCCTGAAATCGGTTTCCTGCAATTCTGCCCCGCTTTCAAGTCCTCTTGGCAGCCTTACTTCAGTATATTTTTGGACGATAGCTGTCATTTATAACTCTGCAGGTTTGTGAATTACAGTGCCCCTGAGCTCCTTTCTTCAACTCGCTTTCTTGTGAGCTGGCCGCAACACCGCAGGATTGCTTCAGGCCCTAATCTGGTTCCGGCACGGCACGCTGAGCCTTTGGTTAATTCCTCTTCCTGGTGGGAAATGAGAGTTAAATTTGCCCGTCCAGACACCTCCAGCTAGTCTCTCATTGGTTCTCCCTATTCCTGTTCATCTTCCGCAGAAATTGCAAACTGGGCCAAACAGGAGGTTAAAGGCACTGACTCTCCAAGTCGGGAGAGTGTTAGTAAAGCGTCTGGAATGTTGCACCCGAGTACCAGGGGACGAGAACTGAGACATATTGGAACACGTCTCCCGATCACACGGTTGATCATACTCTGGGTTCCACGTGCATGTTTTAGCTGAAGGAAGAATCCCTTAAACCTGGAGAGTTGAGACCCGTGGAATGGGTACCATGCAATATGACATCAAAGGGTCTTCATTTGCTAACCGAACCTCTCCAATCCTATCACTGCTGCGTTTATGCCCCTGTACACATGCTTGATTTTCTTTCAGAGACATAGCAATCCATAGGTTTTAAGATACTTACTAGTCAGGTACATTCTTAGGCGTTTAATATGGGGTGTTGAGTCCATTTCGTTGAGCAAGGAGTAGTTCTTGTCTATTCTATATTTGGCTTAAGGAACTTTATCTGTGTTCATTTAAATCTCTGGTTTTATGCAGCACCCCAACTCACCTTTCCCCTTAAGCAAGCATAAGTTGGTTTTCTAAATTTGAGACCCTGTTCTGTTTTGTAATCCAGTTCCTGTGTAGCCAAGTTTACATCCCGTGTATTAGTGATATCTTATGATGTTTCTTTTTCTGTGTGACTTATTTCAGTTAGAATCATCATACCTGAATCCACTCATTATGCTGCTACGGGCCTGATGACATAGATTTCATTGCTGAGTGATATTGCATTGTACGTAAGTACCACAACTTCTTTATCCATTTTTCACTTTCTGCGATATTGAACTTGTACCGTAAACGAGGTTCTTTTAAACAGAGCCGTCCCAAACTTTGGGGTGGCTGTGTCTTTTTGATTTTAATTTCCCTAAGCTATAGGACCATAAGTGGAAGTGCCCTAGGCTCTGTTGCTTTGTTTTTTAGATGTTTCAGGAAACACCATACACCTCTCCTGAGTGGCTCTTGGCAATTTACATCCCGCCCATCAGCATAACAAGGCTCCCAGTTCTCCATGGCCTGTCCTGCCTTTCTGGATTTTACACTTTTTTCAGATGGCCCTTTTGACCGGGGGGAAGTGAGACTTCATTGTAGTGCAGATTTCCTTTGCAAGCTTGCTTGGTTGGCCAAAAAGGGCGTATGCGTTTTTTCCTGAATATATTCAGGAAAAAACGCATACGCCCTTTTTGGCCAAGTGCATCATTGTGGACGTTCTGCCTCTTTTCCTATGCTTTAAATGCAATTCCAGTCTACCTCCTGAAATCGGTTTCCTGCAATTCTGCCCCGCTTTCAAGTCCTCTTGGCAGCCTTACTTCAGTATATTTTTGGACGATAGCTGTCATTTATAACTCTGCAGGTTTGTGAATTACAGTGCCCCTGAGCTCCTTTCTTCAACTCGCTTTCTTGTGAGCTGGCCGCAACACCGCAGGATTGCTTCAGGCCCTAATCTGGTTCCGGCACGGCACGCTGAGCCTTTGGTTAATTCCTCTTCCTGGTGGGAAATGAGAGTTAAATTTGCCCGTCCAGACACCTCCACCTAGTCTCTCATTGGTTCTCCCTATTCCTGTTCATCTTCCGCAGAAATTGCAAACTGGGCCAAACAGGAGGTTAAAGGCACTGACTCTCCAAGTCGGGAGAGTGTTAGTAAAGCGTCTGGAATGTTGCACCCGAGTACCAGGGGACGAGAACTGAGACATATTGGAACACGTCTCCCGATCACACGGTTGATCATACTCTGGGTTCCACGTGCATGTTTTTGCTGAAGGAAGAATCCCTTAAACCTGGAGAGTTGAGACCCGTGGAATGGGTACCATGCAATATGACTTCAAAGGGTCTTCATTTGCTCACCGAACCTCTCCAATCCTATCACTGCTGCGTTTATGCCCCTGTACACATGCTTGATTTTCTTTCAGAGACATAGCAGTGCATAGGTTTTAAGATACTTACTAGTCAGGTACATTCTTAGGCGTTTAATATGGGGTGTTGAGTCCATTTCGTTGAGCAAGGAGTAGTTCTTGTCTATTCCATATTTGGCTTAAGGAACTTTATCTGTGCTCATTTCAATCTCTGGTTTGATGCAGCACCCCAACTCACCTTTCCCCTTAAGCAAGCATAAGTTGGTTTTCTAAATTTGAGACCCTGTTCTGTTTTGTAATCCAGTTCCTGTGTAGCCAAGTTTACATCCCGTGTATTAGTGATATCTTATGATGTTTCTTTTTCTGTGTGACTTATTTCAGTTAGAATCATCATACCTGAATCCACTCATTATGCTGCTACGGGCCTGATGACATAGATTTCATTGCTGAGTGATATTGCATTGTACGTAAGTACCACAACTTCTTTATCCATTTTTCACTTTCTGCGCTATTGAACTTGTACCGTAAACGAGGTTCTTGTAAACAGAGCCGTCCCAAACTTTGGGGTGGCTGTGTCTTTTTGATTTTAATTTCCCTAAGCTATAGGACCATAAGTGGAAGTGCCCTAGGCTCTGTTGCTTTGTTTTTTAGATGTTTCAGGAAACACCATACACCTCTCCCGAGTGGCTGTTGGCAATTTACATCCCGCCCATCAGCATAACAAGGCTCCCAGTTCTCCATGGCCTGTCCTGCCTTTCTGGATTTTACACTTTTTTCAGATGGCCCTTTTGACCGGGGGGAAGTGAGACTTCATTGTAGTGCAGATTTCCTTTGCAAGCTTGCTTGGTTGGCCAAAAAGGGCGTATGCGTTTTTTCCTGAATATATTCAGGAAAAAACGCATACGCCCTTTTTGGCCAAGTGCATCATTGTGGACGTTCTGCCTCTTTTCCTATGCTTTAAATGCAATTCCAGTCTACCTCCTGAAATCGGTTTCCTGCAATTCTGCCCCGCTTTCAAGTCCTCTTGGCAGCCTTACTTCAGTATATTTTTGGACGATAGCTGTCATTTATAACTCTGCAGGTTTGTGAATTACAGTGCCCCTGAGCTCCTTTCTTCAACTCGCTTTCTTGTGAGCTGGCCGCAACACCGCAGGATTGCTTCAGGCCCTAATCTGGTTCCGGCACGGCACGCTGAGCCTTTGGTTAATTCCTCTTCCTGGTGGGAAATGAGAGTTAAATTTGCCCGTCCAGACACCTCCACCTAGTCTCTCATTGGTTCTCCCTATTCCTGTTCATCTTCCGCAGAAATTGCAAACTGGGCCAAACAGGAGGTTAAAGGCACTGACTCTCCAAGTCGGGAGAGTGTTAGTAAAGCGTCTGGAATGTTGCACCTGAGTACCAGGGGACGAGAACTGAGACATATTGGAACACGTCTCCCGATCACACGGTTGATCATACTCTGGGTTCCACGTGCATGTTTTAGCTGAAGGAAGAATCCCTTAAACCTGGAGAGTTGAGACCCGTGGAATGGGTACCATGCAATATGACTTCAAAGGGTCTTCATTTGCTCACCGAACCTCTCCAATCCTATCACTGCTGCGTTTATGCCCCTGTACACACGCTTGATTTTCTTTCAGAGACATAGCAATCCATAGGTTTTAAGATACTTACTAGTCAGGTACATTCTTAGGCGTTTAATATGGGGTGTTGAGTCCATTTCGTTGAGCAAGGAGTAGTTCTTGTCTATTCCATATTTGGCTTAAGGAACTTTATCTGTGCTCATTTCAATCTCTGGTTTTATGCAGCACCCCAACTCACCTTTCCCCTTAAGCAAGCATAAGTTGGTTTTCTAAATTTGAGACCCTGTTCTGTTTTGTAATCCAGTTCCTGTGTAGCCAAGTTTACATCCCGTGTATTAGTGATATCTTATGATGTTTCTTTTTCTGTGTGACTTATTTCAGTTAGAATCATCATACCTGAATCCACTCATTATGCTGCTACGGGCCTGATGACATAGATTTCATTGCTGAGTGATATTGCATTGTACGTAAGTACCACAACTTCTTTATCCATTTTTCACTTTCTGCGATATTGAACTTGTACCGTAAACGAGGTTCTTGTAAACAGAGCCGTCCCAAACTTTGGGGTGGCTGTGTCTTTTTGATTTTAATTTCCCTAAGCTATAGGACCATAAGTGGAAGTGCCCTAGGCTCTGTTGCTTTGTTTTTTAGATGTTTCAGGAAACACCATACACCTCTCCCGAGTGGCTGTTGGCAATTTACATCCCGCCCATCAGCATAACAAGGCTCCCAGTTCTCCATGGCCTGTCCTGCCTTTCTGGATTTTACACTTTTTTCAGATGGCCCTTTTGACCGGGGGGAAGTGAGACTTCATTGTAGTGCAGATTTCCTTTGCAAGCTTGCTTGGTTGGCCAAAAAGGGCGTATGCGTTTTTTCCTGAATATATTCAGGAAAAAACGCATACGCCCTTTTTGGCCAAGTGCATCATTGTGGACGTTCTGCCTCTTTTCCTATGCTTTAAATGCAATTCCAGTCTACCTCCTGAAATCGGTTTCCTGCAATTCTGCCCCGCTTTCAAGTCCTCTTGGCAGCCTTACTTCAGTATATTTTTGGACGATAGCTGTCATTTATAACTCTGCAGGTTTGTGAATTACAGTGCCCCTGAGCTCCTTTCTTCAACTCGCTTTCTTGTGAGCTGGCCGCAACACCGCAGGATTGCTTCAGGCCCTAATCTGGTTCCGGCACGGCACGCTGAGCCTTTGGTTAATTCCTCTTCCTGGTGGGAAATGAGAGTTAAATTTGCCCGTCCAGACACCTCCACCTAGTCTCTCATTGGTTCTCCCTATTCCTGTTCATCTTCCGCAGAAATTGCAAACTGGGCCAAACAGGAGGTTAAAGGCACTGACTCTCCAAGTCGGGAGAGTGTTAGTAAAGCGTCTGGAATGTTGCACCCGAGTACCAGGGGACGAGAACTGAGACATATTGGAACACGTCTCCCGATCACACGGTTGATCATACTCTGGGTTCCACGTGCATGTTTTTGCTGAAGGAAGAATCCCTTAAACCTGGAGAGTTGAGACCCGTGGAATGGGTACCATGCAATATGACTTCAAAGGGTCTTCATTTGCTCACCGAACCTCTCCAATCCTATCACTGCTGCGTTTATGCCCCTGTACACATGCTTGATTTTCTTTCAGAGACATAGCAGTGCATAGGTTTTAAGATACTTACTAGTCAGGTACATTCTTAGGCGTTTAATATGGGGTGTTGAGTCCATTTCGTTGAGCAAGGAGTAGTTCTTGTCTATTCCATATTTGGCTTAAGGAACTTTATCTGTGCTCATTTCAATCTCTGGTTTTATGCAGCACCCCAACTCACCTTTCCCCTTAAGCAAGCATAAGTTGGTTTTCTAAATTTGAGACCCTGTTCTGTTTTGTAATCCAGTTCCTGTGTAGCCAAGTTTACATTCCGTGTATTAGTGATATCTTATGATGTTTCTTTTTCTGTGTGACTTATTTCAGTTAGAATCATCATACCTGAATCCACTCATTATGCTGCTACGGGCCTGATGACATAGATTTCATTGCTGAGTGATATTGCATTGTACGTAAGTACCACAACTTCTTTATCCATTTTTCACTTTCTGCGCTATTGAACTTGTACCGTAAACGAGGTTCTTGTAAACAGAGCCGTCCCAAACTTTGGGGTGGCTGTGTCTTTTTGATTTTAATTTCCCTAAGCTATAGGACCATAAGTGGAAGTGCCCTAGGCTCTGTTGCTTTGTTTTTTAGATGTTTCAGGAAACACCATACACCTCTCCCGAGTGGCTGTTGGCAATTTACATCCCGCCCATCAGCATAACAAGGCTCCCAGTTCTCCATGGCCTGTCCTGCCTTTCTGGATTTTACACTTTTTTCAGATGGCCCTTTTGACCGGGGGGAAGTGAGACTTCATTGTAGTGCAGATTTCCTTTGCAAGCTTGCTTGGTTGGCCAAAAAGGGCGTATGCGTTTTTTCCTGAATATATTCAGGAAAAAACGCATACGCCCTTTTTGGCCAAGTGCATCATTGTGGACGTTCTGCCTCTTTTCCTATGCTTTAAATGCAATTCCAGTCTACCTCCTGAAATCGGTTTCCTGCAATTCTGCCCCGCTTTCAAGTCCTCTTGGCAGCCTTACTTCAGTATATTTTTGGACGATAGCTGTCATTTATAACTCTGCAGGTTTGTGAATTACAGTGCCCCTGAGCTCCTTTCTTCAACTCGCTTTCTTGTGAGCTGGCCGCAACACCGCAGGATTGCTTCAGGCCCTAATCTGGTTCCGGCACGGCACGCTGAGCCTTTGGTTAATTCCTCTTCCTGGTGGGAAATGAGAGTTAAATTTGCCCGTCCAGACACCTCCAGCTAGTCTCTCATTGGTTCTCCCTATTCCTGTTCATCTTCCGCAGAAATTGCAAACTGGGCCAAACAGGAGGTTAAAGGCACTGACTCTCCAAGTCGGGAGAGTGTTAGTAAAGCGTCTGGAATGTTGCACCCGAGTACCAGGGGACGAGAACTGAGACATATTGGAACACGTCTCCCGATCACACGGTTGATCATACTCTGGGTTCCACGTGCATGTTTTAGCTGAAGGAAGAATCCCTTAAACCTGGAGAGTTGAGACCCGTGGAATGGGTACCATGCAATATGACTTCAAAGGGTCTTCATTTGCTCACCGAACCTCTCCAATCCTATCACTGCTGCGTTTATGCCCCTGTACACACGCTTGATTTTCTTTCAGAGACATAGCAATCCATAGGTTTTAAGATACTTACTAGTCAGGTACATTCTTAGGCGTTTAATATGGGGTGTTGAGTCCATTTCGTTGAGCAAGGAGTAGTTCTTGTCTATTCCATATTTGGCTTAAGGAACTTTATCTGTGCTCATTTCAATCTCTGGTTTTATGCAGCACCCCAACTCACCTTTCCCCTTAAGCAAGCATAAGTTGGTTTTCTAAATTTGAGACCCTGTTCTGTTTTGTAATCCAGTTCCTGTGTAGCCAAGTTTACATCCCGTGTATTAGTGATATCTTATGATGTTTCTTTTTCTGTGTGACTTATTTCAGTTAGAATCATCATACCTGAATCCACTCATTATGCTGCTACGGGCCTGATGACATAGATTTCATTGCTGAGTGATATTGCATTGTACGTAAGTACCACAACTTCTTTATCCATTTTTCACTTTCTGCGATATTGAACTTGTACCGTAAACGAGGTTCTTGTAAACAGAGCCGTCCCAAACTTTGGGGTGGCTGTGTCTTTTTGATTTTAATTTCCCTAAGCTATAGGACCATAAGTGGAAGTGCCCTAGGCTCTGTTGCTTTGTTTTTTAGATGTTTCAGGAAACACCATACACCTCTCCCGAGTGGCTGTTGGCAATTTACATCCCGCCCATCAGCATAACAAGGCTCCCAGTTCTCCATGGCCTGTCCTGCCTTTCTGGATTTTACACTTTTTTCAGATGGCCCTTTTGACCGGGGGGAAGTGAGACTTCATTGTAGTGCAGATTTCCTTTGCAAGCTTGCTTGGTTGGCCAAAAAGGGCGTATGCGTTTTTTCCTGAATATATTCAGGAAAAAACGCATACGCCCTTTTTGGCCAAGTGCATCATTGTGGACGTTCTGCCTCTTTTCCTATGCTTTAAATGCAATTCCAGTCTACCTCCTGAAATCGGTTTCCTGCAATTCTGCCCCGATTTCAAGTCCTCTTGGCAGCCTTACTTCAGTATATTTTTGGACGATAGCTGTCATTTATAACTCTGCAGGTTTGTTAATTACAGTGCCTCTTAACTCCATTCTTCAAGTCGCTTTCTTGTGAGCTGGCCGCAACACCGCAGGATTGCTTCAGGCCCTAATCTGGTTCCGGCACGGCACGCTGAGCCTTTGGTTAATTCCTCTTCCTGGTGGGAAATGAGAGTTAAATTTGCCCGTCCAGACACCTCCAGCTAGTCTCTCATTGGTTCTCCCTATTCCTGTTCATCTTCCGCAGAAATTGCAAACTGGGCCAAACAGGAGGTTAAAGGCACTGACTCTCCAAGTCGGGAGAGTGTTAGTAAAGCGTCTGGAATGTTGCACCCGAGTACCAGGGGACGAGAACTGAGACATATTGGAACACGTCTCCCGATCACACGGTTGATCATACTCTGGGTTCCACGTGCATGTTTTAGCTGAAGGAAGAATCCCTTAAACCTGGAGAGTTGAGACCCGTGGAATGGGTACCATGCAATATGACTTCAAAGGGTCTTCATTTGCTCACCGAACCTCTCCAATCCTATCACTGCTGCGTTTATGCCCCTGTACACACGCTTGATTTTCTTTCAGACACATAGCAATCCATAGGTTTTAAGATACTTACTAGTCAGGTACATTCTTAGGCGTTTAATATGGGGTGTTGAGTCCATTTCGTTGAGCAAGGAGTAGTTCTTGTCTATTCCATATTTGGCTTAAGGAACTTTATCTGTGCTCATTTCAATCTCTGGTTTTATGCAGCACCCCAACTCACCTTTCCCCTTAAGCAAGCATAAGTTGGTTTTCTAAATTTGAGACCCTGTTCTGTTTTGTAATCCAGTTCCTGTGTAGCCAAGTTTACATTCCGTGTATTAGTGATATCTTATGATGTTTCTTTTTCTGTGTGACTTATTTCAGTTAGAATCATCATACCTGAATCCACTCATTATGCTGCTACGGGCCTGATGACATAGATTTCATTGCTGAGTGATATTGCATTGTACGTAAGTACCACAACTTCTTTATCCATTTTTCACTTTCTGCGATATTGAACTTGTACCGTAAACGAGGTTCTTGTAAACAGAGCCGTCCCAAACTTTGGGGTGGCTGTGTCTTTTTGATTTTAATTTCCCTAAGCTATAGGACCATAAGTGGAAGTGCCCTAGGCTCTGTTGCTTTGTTTTTTAGATGTTTCAGGAAACACCATACACCTCTCCCGAGTGGCTGTTGGCAATTTACATCCCGCCCATCAGCATAACAAGGCTCCCAGTTCTCCATGGCCTGTCCTGCCTTTCTGGATTTTACACTTTTTTCAGATGGCCCTTTTGACCGGGGGGAAGTGAGACTTCATTGTAGTGCAGATTTCCTTTGCAAGCTTGCTTGGTTGGCCAAAAAGGGCGTATGCGTTTTTTCCTGAATATATTCAGGAAAAAACGCATACGCCCTTTTTGGCCAAGTGCATCATTGTGGACGTTCTGCCTCTTTTCCTATGCTTTAAATGCAATTCCAGTCTACCTCCTGAAATCGGTTTCCTGCAATTCTGCCCCGCTTTCAAGTCCTCTTGGCAGCCTTACTTCAGTATATTTTTGGACGATAGCTGTCATTTATAACTCTGCAGGTTTGTGAATTACAGTGCCCCTGAGCTCCTTTCTTCAACTCGCTTTCTTGTGAGCTGGCCGCAACACCGCAGGATTGCTTCAGGCCCTAATCTGGTTCCGGCACGGCACGCTGAGCCTTTGGTTAATTCCTCTTCCTGGTGGGAAATGAGAGTTAAATTTGCCCGTCCAGACACCTCCAGCTAGTCTCTCATTGGTTCTCCCTATTCCTGTTCATCTTCCGCAGAAATTGCAAACTGGGCCAAACAGGAGGTTAAAGGCACTGACTCTCCAAGTCGGGAGAGTGTTAGTAAAGCGTCTGGAATGTTGCACCCGAGTACCAGGGGACGAGAACTGAGACATATTGGAACACGTCTCCCGATCACACGGTTGATCATACTCTGGGTTCCACGTGCATGTTTTAGCTGAAGGAAGAATCCCTTAAACCTGGAGAGTTGAGACCCGTGGAATGGGTACCATGCAATATGACATCAAAGGGTCTTCATTTGCTCACCGAACCTCTCCAATCCTATCACTGCTGCGTTTATGCCCCTGTACACACGCTTGATTTTCTTTCAGAGACATAGCAATCCATAGGTTTTAAGATACTTACTAGTCAGGTACATTCTTAGGCGTTTAATATGGGGTGTTGAGTCCATTTCGTTGAGCAAGGAGTAGTTCTTGTCTATTCTATATTTGGCTTAAGGAACTTTATCTGTGTTCATTTAAATCTCTGGTTTTATGCAGCACCCCAACTCACCTTTCCCCTTAAGCAAGCATAAGTTGGTTTTCTAAATTTGAGACCCTGTTCTGTTTTGTAATCCAGTTCCTGTGTAGCCAAGTTTACATCCCGTGTATTAGTGATATCTTATGATGTTTCTTTTTCTGTGTGACTTATTTCAGTTAGAATCATCATACCTGAATCCACTCATTATGCTGCTACGGGCCTGATGACATAGATTTCATTGCTGAGTGATATTGCATTGTACGTAAGTACCACAACTTCTTTATCCATTTTTCACTTTCTGCGATATTGAACTTGTACCGTAAACGAGGTTCTTGTAAACAGAGCCGTCCCAAACTTTGGGGTGGCTGTGTCTTTTTGATTTTAATTTCCCTAAGCTATAGGACCATAAGTGGAAGTGCCCTAGGCTCTGTTGCTTTGTTTTTTAGATGTTTCAGGAAACACCATACACCTCTCCTGAGTGGCTCTTGGCAATTTACATCCCGGCATCAGCATAACAAGGCTCCCAGTTCTCCATGGCCTGTCCTGCCTTTCTGGATTTTACACTTTTTTCAGATGGCCCTTTTGACCGGGGGGAAGTGAGACTTCATTGTAGTGCAGATTTCCTTTGCAAGCTTGCTTGGTTGGCCAAAAAGGGCGTATGCGTTTTTTCCTGAATATATTCAGGAAAAAACGCATACGCCCTTTTTGGCCAAGTGCATCATTGTGGACGTTCTGCCTCTTTTCCTATGCTTTAAATGCAATTCCAGTCTACCTCCTGAAATCGGTTTCCTGCAATTCTGCCCCGCTTTCAAGTCCTCTTGGCAGCCTTACTTCAGTATATTTTTGGACGATAGCTGTCATTTATAACTCTGCAGGTTTGTGAATTACAGTGCCCCTGAGCTCCTTTCTTCAACTCGCTTTCTTGTGAGCTGGCCGCAACACCGCAGGATTGCTTCAGGCCCTAATCTGGTTCCGGCACGGCACGCTGAGCCTTTGGTTAATTCCTCTTCCTGGTGGGAAATGAGAGTTAAATTTGCCCGTCCAGACACCTCCAGCTAGTCTCTCATTGGTTCTCCCTATTCCTGTTCATCTTCCGCAGAAATTGCAAACTGGGCCAAACAGGAGGTTAAAGGCACTGACTCTCCAAGTCGGGAGAGTGTTAGTAAAGCGTCTGGAATGTTGCACCCGAGTACCAGGGGACGAGAACTGAGACATATTGGAACACGTCTCCCGATCACACGGTTGATCATACTCTGGGTTCCACGTGCATGTTTTAGCTGAAGGAAGAATCCCTTAAACCTGGAGAGTTGAGACCCGTGGAATGGGTACCATGCAATATGACTTCAAAGGGTCTTCATTTGCTCACCGAACCTCTCCAATCCTATCACTGCTGCGTTTATGCCCCTGTACACACGCTTGATTTTCTTTCAGAGACATAGCAGTGCATAGGTTTTAAGATACTTACTAGTCAGGTACATTCTTAGGCGTTTAATATGGGGTGTTGAGTCCATTTCGTTGAGCAAGGAGTAGTTCTTGTCTATTCTATATTTGGCTTAAGGAACTTTATCTGTGCTCATTTCAATCTCTGGTTTTATGCAGCACCCCAACTCACCTTTCCCCTTAAGCAAGCATAAGTTGGTTTTCTAAATTTGAGACCCTGTTCTGTTTTGTAATCCAGTTCCTGTGTAGCCAAGTTTACATTCCGTGTATTAGTGATATCTTATGATGTTTCTTTTTCTGTGTGACTTATTTCAGTTAGAATCATCATACCTGAATCCACTCATTATGCTGCTACGGGCCTGATGACATAGATTTCATTGCTGAGTGATATTGCATTGTACGTAAGTACCACAACTTCTTTATCCATTTTTCACTTTCTGCGATATTGAACTTGTACCGTAAACGAGGTTCTTGTAAACAGAGCCGTCCCAAACTTTGGGGTGGCTGTGTCTTTTTGATTTTAATTTCCCTAAGCTATAGGACCATAAGTGGAAGTGCCCTAGGCTCTGTTGCTTTGTTTTTTAGATGTTTCAGGAAACACCATACACCTCTCCTGAGTGGCTCTTGGCAATTTACATCCCGCCCATCAGCATAACAAGGCTCCCAGTTCTCCATGGCCTGTCCTGCCTTTCTGGATTTTACACTTTTTTCAGATGGCCCTTTTGACCGGGGGGAAGTGAGACTTCATTGTAGTGCAGATTTCCTTTGCAAGCTTGCTTGGTTGGCCAAAAAGGGCGTATGCGTTTTTTCCTGAATATATTCAGGAAAAAACGCATACGCCCTTTTTGGCCAAGTGCATCATTGTGGACGTTCTGCCTCTTTTCCTATGCTTTAAATGCAATTCCAGTCTACCTCCTGAAATCGGTTTCCTGCAATTCTGCCCCGCTTTCAAGTCCTCTTGGCAGCCTTACTTCAGTATATTTTTGGACGATAGCTGTCATTTATAACTCTGCAGGTTTGTGAATTACAGTGCCCCTGAGCTCCTTTCTTCAACTCGCTTTCTTGTGAGCTGGCCGCAACACCGCAGGATTGCTTCAGGCCCTAATCTGGTTCCGGCACGGCACGCTGAGCCTTTGGTTAATTCCTCTTCCTGGTGGGAAATGAGAGTTAAATTTGCCCGTCCAGACACCTCCAGCTAGTCTCTCATTGGTTCTCCCTATTCCTGTTCATCTTCCGCAGAAATTGCAAACTGGGCCAAACAGGAGGTTAAAGGCACTGACTCTCCAAGTCGGGAGAGTGTTAGTAAAGCGTCTGGAATGTTGCACCCGAGTACCAGGGGACGAGAACTGAGACATATTGGAACACGTCTCCCGATCACACGGTTGATCATACTCTGGGTTCCACGTGCATGTTTTAGCTGAAGGAAGAATCCCTTAAACCTGGAGAGTTGAGACCCGTGGAATGGGTACCATGCAATATGACTTCAAAGGGTCTTCATTTGCTCACCGAACCTCTCCAATCCTATCACTGCTGCGTTTATGCCCCTGTACACACGCTTGATTTTCTTTCAGAGACATAGCAGTGCATAGGTTTTAAGATACTTACTAGTCAGGTACATTCTTAGGCGTTTAATATGGGGTGTTGAGTCCATTTCGTTGAGCAAGGAGTAGTTCTTGTCTATTCTATATTTGGCTTAAGGAACTTTATCTGTGCTCATTTCAATCTCTGGTTTTATGCAGCACCCCAACTCACCTTTCCCCTTAAGCAAGCATAAGTTGGTTTTCTAAATTTGAGACCCTGTTCTGTTTTGTAATCCAGTTCCTGTGTAGCCAAGTTTACATTCCGTGTATTAGTGATATCTTATGATGTTTCTTTTTCTGTGTGACTTATTTCAGTTAGAATCATCATACCTGAATCCACTCATTATGCTGCTACGGGCCTGATGACATAGATTTCATTGCTGAGTGATATTGCATTGTACGTAAGTACCACAACTTCTTTATCCATTTTTCACTTTCTGCGATATTGAACTTGTACCGTAAACGAGGTTCTTGTAAACAGAGCCATCCCAAACTTTGGGGTGGCTGTGTCTTTTTGATTTTAATTTCCCTAAGCTATAGGACCATAAGTGGAAGTGCCCTAGGCTCTGTTGCTTTGTTTTTTAGATGTTTCAGGAAACACCATACACCTCTCCCGAGTGGCTGTTGGCAATTTACATCCCGCCCATCAGCATAACAAGGCTCCCAGTTCTCCATGGCCTGTCCTGCCTTTCTGGATTTTACACTTTTTTCAGATGGCCCTTTTGACCGGGGGGAAGTGAGACTTCATTGTAGTGCAGATTTCCTTTGCAAGCTTGCTTGGTTGGCCAAAAAGGGCGTATGCGTTTTTTCCTGAATATATTCAGGAAAAAACGCATACGCCCTTTTTGGCCAAGTGCATCATTGTGGACGTTCTGCCTCTTTTCCTATGCTTTAAATGCAATTCCAGTCTACCTCCTGAAATCGGTTTCCTGCAATTCTGCCCCGCTTTCAAGTCCTCTTGGCAGCCTTACTTCAGTATATTTTTGGACGATAGCTGTCATTTATAACTCTGCAGGTTTGTGAATTACAGTGCCCCTGAGCTCCTTTCTTCAACTCGCTTTCTTGTGAGCTGGCCGCAACACCGCAGGATTGCTTCAGGCCCTAATCTGGTTCCGGCACGGCACGCTGAGCCTTTGGTTAATTCCTCTTCCTGGTGGGAAATGAGAGTTAAATTTGCCCGTCCAGACACCTCCAGCTAGTCTCTCATTGGTTCTCCCTATTCCTGTTCATCTTCCGCAGAAATTGCAAACTGGGCCAAACAGGAGGTTAAAGGCACTGACTCTCCAAGTCGGGAGAGTGTTAGTAAAGCGTCTGGAATGTTGCACCCGAGTACCAGGGGACGAGAACTGAGACATATTGGAACACGTCTCCCGATCACACGGTTGATCATACTCTGGGTTCCACGTGCATGTTTTAGCTGAAGGAAGAATCCCTTAAACCTGGAGAGTTGAGACCCGTGGAATGGGTACCATGCAATATGACTTCAAAGGGTCTTCATTTGCTCACCGAACCTCTCCAATCCTATCACTGCTGCGTTTATGCCCCTGTACACACGCTTGATTTTCTTTCAGAGACATAGCAGTGCATAGGTTTTAAGATACTTACTAGTCAGGTACATTCTTAGGCGTTTAATATGGGGTGTTGAGTCCATTTCGTTGAGCAAGGAGTAGTTCTTGTCTATTCTATATTTGGCTTAAGGAACTTTATCTGTGCTCATTTCAATCTCTGGTTTTATGCAGCACCCCAACTCACCTTTCCCCTTAAGCAAGCATAAGTTGGTTTTCTAAATTTGAGACCCTGTTCTGTTTTGTAATCCAGTTCCTGTGTAGCCAAGTTTACATTCCGTGTATTAGTGATATCTTATGATGTTTCTTTTTCTGTGTGACTTATTTCAGTTAGAATCATCATACCTGAATCCACTCATTATGCTGCTACGGGCCTGATGACATAGATTTCATTGCTGAGTGATATTGCATTGTACGTAAGTACCACAACTTCTTTATCCATTTTTCACTTTCTGCGATATTGAACTTGTACCGTAAACGAGGTTCTTGTAAACAGAGCCGTCCCAAACTTTGGGGTGGCTGTGTCTTTTTGATTTTAATTTCCCTAAGCTATAGGACCATAAGTGGAAGTGCCCTAGGCTCTGTTGCTTTGTTTTTTAGATGTTTCAGGAAACACCATACACCTCTCCCGAGTGGCTGTTGGCAATTTACATCCCGCCCATCAGCATAACAAGGCTCCCAGTTCTCCATGGCCTGTCCTGCCTTTCTGGATTTTACACTTTTTTCAGATGGCCCTTTTGACCGGGGGGAAGTGAGACTTCATTGTAGTGCAGATTTCCTTTGCAAGCTTGCTTGGTTGGCCAAAAAGGGCGTATGCGTTTTTTCCTGAATATATTCAGGAAAAAACGCATACGCCCTTTTTGGCCAAGTGCATCATTGTGGACGTTCTGCCTCTTTTCCTATGCTTTAAATGCAATTCCAGTCTACCTCCTGAAATCGGTTTCCTGCAATTCTGCCCCGCTTTCAAGTCCTCTTGGCAGCCTTACTTCAGTATATTTTTGGACGATAGCTGTCATTTATAACTCTGCAGGTTTGTGAATTACAGTGCCCCTGAGCTCCTTTCTTCAACTCGCTTTCTTGTGAGCTGGCCGCAACACCGCAGGATTGCTTCAGGCCCTAATCTGGTTCCGGCACGGCACGCTGAGCCTTTGGTTAATTCCTCTTCCTGGTGGGAAATGAGAGTTAAATTTGCCCGTCCAGACACCTCCAGCTAGTCTCTCATTGGTTCTCCCTATTCCTGTTCATCTTCCGCAGAAATTGCAAACTGGGCCAAACAGGAGGTTAAAGGCACTGACTCTCCAAGTCGGGAGAGTGTTAGTAAAGCGTGTGGAATGTTGCACCCGAGTACCAGGGGACGAGAACTGAGACATATTGGAACACGTCTCCCGATCACACGGTTGATCATACTCTGGGTTCCACGTGCATGTTTTAGCTGAAGGCAGAATCCCTTAAACCTGGAGATTTGAGACCCGTGGAATGGGTACCATGCAATATGACTTCAAAGGGTCTTCATTTGCTCACCGAACGTCTCCAGTCCTATCACTGCTGCGGTTATGCCCCTGTACACACGCTTGATTTTCTTTCAGAGACATAGCAATCCATAGGTTTTAAGATACTTACTAGTCAGGTACATTCTTAGGCGTTTAATATGGGGTGTTGAGTCCATTTCGTTGAGCAAGGAGTAGTTCTTGTCTATTCCATATTTGGCTTAAGGAACTTTATCTGTGCTCATTTCAATCTCTGGTTTGATGCAGCACCCCAACTCACCTTTCCCCTTAAGCAAGCATAAGTTGGTTTTCTAAATTTGAGACCCTGTTCTGTTTTGTAATCCAGTTCCTGTGTAGCCAAGTTTACATCCCGTGTATTAGTGATATCTTATGATGTTTCTTTTTCTGTGTGACTTATTTCAGTTAGAATCATCATACCTGAATCCACTCATTATGCTGCTACGGGCCTGATGACATAGATTTCATTGCTGAGTGATATTGCATTGTACGTAAGTACCACAACTTCTTTATCCATTTTTCACTTTCTGCGATATTGAACTTGTACCGTAAACGAGGTTCTTGTAAACAGAGCCGTCCCAAACTTTGGGGTGGCTGTGTCTTTTTGATTTTAATTTCCCTAAGCTATAGGACCATAAGTGGAAGTGCCCTAGGCTCTGTTGCTTTGTTTTTTAGATGTTTCAGGAAACACCATACACCTCTCCCGAGTGGCTGTTGGCAATTTACATCCCGCCCATCAGCATAACAAGGCTCCCAGTTCTCCATGGCCTGTCCTGCCTTTCTGGATTTTACACTTTTTTCAGATGGCCCTTTTGACCGGGGGGAAGTGAGACTTCATTGTAGTGCAGATTTCCTTTGCAAGCTTGCTTGGTTGGCCAAAAAGGGCGTATGCGTTTTTTCCTGTATTCAGGAAAAAACGCATACGCCCTTTTTGGCCAAGTGCATCATTGTGGACGTTCTGCCTCTTTTCCTATGCTTTAAATGCAATTCCAGTCTACCTCCTGAAATCGGTTTCCTGCAATTCTGCCCCGCTTTCAAGTCCTCTTGGCAGCCTTACTTCAGTATATTTTTGGACGATAGCTGTCATTTATAACTCTGCAGGTTTGTGAATTACAGTGCCCCTGAGCTCCTTTCTTCAACTCGCTTTCTTGTGAGCTGGCCGCAACACCGCAGGATTGCTTCAGGCCCTAATCTGGTTCCGGCACGGCACGCTGAGCCTTTGGTTAATTCCTCTTCCTGGTGGGAAATGAGAGTTAAATTTGCCCGTCCAGACACCTCCAGCTAGTCTCTCATTGGTTCTCCCTATTCCTGTTCATCTTCCGCAGAAATTGCAAACTGGGCCAAACAGGAGGTTAAAGGCACTGACTCTCCAAGTCGGGAGAGTGTTAGTAAAGCGTCTGGAATGTTGCACCCGAGTACCAGGGGACGAGAACTGAGACATATTGGAACACGTCTCCCGATCACACGGTTGATCATACTCTGGGTTCCACGTGCATGTTTTAGCTGAAGGAAGAATCCCTTAAACCTGGAGAGTTGAGACCCGTGGAATGGGTACCATGCAATATGACATCAAAGGGTCTTCATTTGCTCACCGAACCTCTCCAATCCTATCACTGCTGCGTTTATGCCCCTGTACACACGCTTGATTTTCTTTCAGAGACATAGCAATCCATAGGTTTTAAGATACTTACTAGTCAGGTACATTCTTAGGCGTTTAATATGGGGTGTTGAGTCCATTTCGTTGAGCAAGGAGTAGTTCTTGTCTATTCTATATTTGGCTTAAGGAAATTTATCTGTGTTCATTTAAATCTCTGGTTTGATGCAGCACCCCAACTCACCTTTCCCCTTAAGCAAGCATAAGTTGGTTTTCTAAATTTGAGACCCTGTTCTGTTTTGTAATCCAGTTCCTGTGTAGCCAAGTTTACATCCCGTGTATTAGTGATATCTTATGATGTTTCTTTTTCTGTGTGACTTATTTCAGTTAGAATCATCATACCTGAATCCACTCATTATGCTGCTACGGGCCTGATGACATAGATTTCATTGCTGAGTGATATTGCATTGTACGTAAGTACCACAACTTCTTTATCCATTTTTCACTTTCTGCGATATTGAACTTGTACCGTAAACGAGGTTCTTGTAAACAGAGCCGTCCCAAACTTTGGGGTGGCTGTGTCTTTTTGATTTTAATTTCCCTAAGCTATAGGACCATAAGTGGAAGTGCCCTAGGCTCTGTTGCTTTGTTTTTTAGATGTTTCAGGAAACACCATACACCTCTCCCAAGTGGCTCTTGGCAATTTACATCCCGCCCATCAGCATAACAAGGCTCCCAGTTCTCCATGGCCTGTCCTGCCTTTCTGGATTTTACACTTTTTTCAGATGGCCCTTTTGACCGGGGGGAAGTGAGACTTCATTGTAGTGCAGATTTCCTTTGCAAGCTTGCTTGGTTGGCCAAAAAGGGCGTATGCGTTTTTTCCTGAATTCAGGAAAAAACGCATACGCCCTTTTTGGCCAAGTGCATCATTGTGGACGTTCTGCCTCTTTTCCTATGCTTTAAATGCAATTCCAGTCTACCTCCTGAAATCGGTTTCCTGCAATTCTGCCCCGCTTTCAAGTCCTCTTGGCAGCCTTACTTCAGTATATTTTTGGACGATAGCTGTCATTTATAACTCTGCAGGTTTGTGAATTACAGTGCCCCTGAGCTCCTTTCTTCAACTCGCTTTCTTGTGAGCTGGCCGCAACACCGCAGGATTGCTTCAGGCCCTAATCTGGTTCCGGCACGGCACGCTGAGCCTTTGGTTAATTCCTCTTCCTGGTGGGAAATGAGAGTTAAATTTGCCCGTCCAGACACCTCCAGCTAGTCTCTCATTGGTTCTCCCTATTCCTGTTCATCTTCCGCAGAAATTGCAAACTGGGCCAAACAGGAGGTTAAAGGCACTGACTCTCCAAGTCGGGAGAGTGTTAGTAAAGCGTCTGGAATGTTGCACCCGAGTACCAGGGGACGAGAACTGAGACATATTGGAACACGTCTCCCGATCACACGGTTGATCATACTCTGGGTTCCACGTGCATGTTTTAGCTGAAGGAAGAATCCCTTAAACCTGGAGAGTTGAGACCCGTGGAATGGGTACCATGCAATATGACATCAAAGGGTCTTCATTTGCTCACCGAACCTCTCCAATCCTATCACTGCTGCGTTTATGCCCCTGTACACACGCTTGATTTTCTTTCAGAGACATAGCAATCCATAGGTTTTAAGATACTTACTAGTCAGGTACATTCTTAGGCGTTTAATATGGGGTGTTGAGTCCATTTCGTTGAGCAAGGAGTAGTTCTTGTCTATTCCATATTTGGCTTAAGGAACTTTATCTGTGCTCATTTCAATCTCTGGTTTGATGCAGCACCCCAACTCACCTTTCCCCTTAAGCAAGCATAAGTTGGTTTTCTAAATTTGAGACCCTGTTCTGTTTTGTAATCCAGTTCCTGTGTAGCCAAGTTTACATCCCGTGTATTAGTGATATCTTATGATGTTTCTTTTTCTGTGTGACTTATTTCAGTTAGAATCATCATACCTGAATCCACTCATTATGCTGCTACGGGCCTGATGACATAGATTTCATTGCTGAGTGATATTGCATTGTACGTAAGTACCACAACTTCTTTATCCATTTTTCACTTTCTGCGATATTGAACTTGTACCGTAAACGAGGTTCTTGTAAACAGAGCCGTCCCAAACTTTGGGGTGGCTGTGTCTTTTTGATTTTAATTTCCCTAAGCTATAGGACCATAAGTGGAAGTGCCCTAGGCTCTGTTGCTTTGTTTTTTAGATGTTTCAGGAAACACCATACACCTCTCCCGAGTGGCTGTTGGCAATTTACATCCCGCCCATCAGCATAACAAGGCTCCCAGTTCTCCATGGCCTGTCCTGCCTTTCTGGATTTTACACTTTTTTCAGATGGCCCTTTTGACCGGGGGGAAGTGAGACTTCATTGTAGTGCAGATTTCCTTTGCAAGCTTGCTTGGTTGGCCAAAAAGGGCGTATGCGTTTTTTCCTGTATTCAGGAAAAAACGCATACGCCCTTTTTGGCCAAGTGCATCATTGTGGACGTTCTGCCTCTTTTCCTATGCTTTAAATGCAATTCCAGTCTACCTCCTGAAATCGGTTTCCTGCAATTCTGCCCCGCTTTCAAGTCCTCTTGGCAGCCTTACTTCAGTATATTTTTGGACGATAGCTGTCATTTATAACTCTGCAGGTTTGTGAATTACAGTGCCCCTGAGCTCCTTTCTTCAACTCGCTTTCTTGTGAGCTGGCCGCAACACCGCAGGATTGCTTCAGGCCCTAATCTGGTTCCGGCACGGCACGCTGAGCCTTTGGTTAATTCCTCTTCCTGGTGGGAAATGAGAGTTAAATTTGCCCGTCCAGACACCTCCAGCTAGTCTCTCATTGGTTCTCCCTATTCCTGTTCATCTTCCGCAGAAATTGCAAACTGGGCCAAACAGGAGGTTAAAGGCACTGACTCTCCAAGTCGGGAGAGTGTTAGTAAAGCGTCTGGAATGTTGCACCCGAGTACCAGGGGACGAGAACTGAGACATATTGGAACACGTCTCCCGATCACACGGTTGATCATACTCTGGGTTCCACGTGCATGTTTTAGCTGAAGGAAGAATCCCTTAAACCTGGAGAGTTGAGACCCGTGGAATGGGTACCATGCAATATGACATCAAAGGGTCTTCATTTGCTCACCGAACCTCTCCAATCCTATCACTGCTGCGTTTATGCCCCTGTACACACGCTTGATTTTCTTTCAGAGACATAGCAATCCATAGGTTTTAAGATACTTACTAGTCAGGTACATTCTTAGGCGTTTAATATGGGGTGTTGAGTCCATTTCGTTGAGCAAGGAGTAGTTCTTGTCTATTCTATATTTGGCTTAAGGAAATTTATCTGTGTTCATTTAAATCTCTGGTTTGATGCAGCACCCCAACTCACCTTTCCCCTTAAGCAAGCATAAGTTGGTTTTCTAAATTTGAGACCCTGTTCTGTTTTGTAATCCAGTTCCTGTGTAGCCAAGTTTACATCCCGTGTATTAGTGATATCTTATGATGTTTCTTTTTCTGTGTGACTTATTTCAGTTAGAATCATCATACCTGAATCCACTCATTATGCTGCTACGGGCCTGATGACATAGATTTCATTGCTGAGTGATATTGCATTGTACGTAAGTACCACAACTTCTTTATCCATTTTTCACTTTCTGCGATATTGAACTTGTACCGTAAACGAGGTTCTTGTAAACAGAGACGTCCCAAACTTTGGGGTGGCTGTGTCTTTTTGATTTTAATTTCCCTAAGCTATAGGACCATAAGTGGAAGTGCCCTAGGCTCTGTTGCTTTGTTTTTTAGATGTTTCAGGAAACACCATACACCTCTCCCAAGTGGCTCTTGGCAATTTACATCCCGCCCATCAGCATAACAAGGCTCCCAGTTCTCCATGGCCTGTCCTGCCTTTCTGGATTTTACACTTTTTTCAGATGGCCCTTTTGACCGGGGGGAAGTGAGACTTCATTGTAGTGCAGATTTCCTTTGCAAGCTTGCTTGGTTGGCCAAAAAGGGCGTATGCGTTTTTTCCTGAATTCAGGAAAAAACGCATACGCCCTTTTTGGCCAAGTGCATCATTGTGGACGTTCTGCCTCTTTTCCTATGCTTTAAATGCAATTCCAGTCTACCTCCTGAAATCGGTTTCCTGCAATTCTGCCCCGCTTTCAAGTCCTCTTGGCAGCCTTACTTCAGTATATTTTTGGACGATAGCTGTCATTTATAACTCTGCAGGTTTGTGAATTACAGTGCCCCTGAGCTCCTTTCTTCAACTCGCTTTCTTGTGAGCTGGCCGCAACACCGCAGGATTGCTTCAGGCCCTAATCTGGTTCCGGCACGGCACGCTGAGCCTTTGGTTAATTCCTCTTCCTGGTGGGAAATGAGAGTTAAATTTGCCCGTCCAGACACCTCCAGCTAGTCTCTCATTGGTTCTCCCTATTCCTGTTCATCTTCCGCAGAAATTGCAAACTGGGCCAAACAGGAGGTTAAAGGCACTGACTCTCCAAGTCGGGAGAGTGTTAGTAAAGCGTCTGGAATGTTGCACCCGAGTACCAGGGGACGAGAACTGAGACATATTGGAACACGTCTCCCGATCACACGGTTGATCATACTCTGGGTTCCACGTGCATGTTTTAGCTGAAGGAAGAATCCCTTAAACCTGGAGAGTTGAGACCCGTGGAATGGGTACCATGCAATATGACATCAAAGGGTCTTCATTTGCTCACCGAACCTCTCCAATCCTATCACTGCTGCGTTTATGCCCCTGTACACACGCTTGATTTTCTTTCAGAGACATAGCAATCCATAGGTTTTAAGATACTTACTAGTCAGGTACATTCTTAGGCGTTTAATATGGGGTGTTGAGTCCATTTCGTTGAGCAAGGAGTAGTTCTTGTCTATTCTATATTTGGCTTAAGGAACTTTATCTGTGTTCATTTAAATCTCTGGTTTGATGCAGCACCCCAACTCACCTTTCCCCTTAAGCAAGCATAAGTTGGTTTTCTAAATTTGAGACCCTGTTCTGTTTTGTAATCCAGTTCCTGTGTAGCCAAGTTTACATCCCGTGTATTAGTGATATCTTATGATGTTTCTTTTTCTGTGTGACTTATTTCAGTTAGAATCATCATACCTGAATCCACTCATTATGCTGCTACGGGCCTGATGACATAGATTTCATTGCTGAGTGATATTGCATTGTACGTAAGTACCACAACTTCTTTATCCATTTTTCACTTTCTGCGATATTGAACTTGTACCGTAAACGAGGTTCTTGTAAACAGAGCCGTCCCAAACTTTGGGGTGGCTGTGTCTTTTTGATTTTAATTTCCCTAAGCTATAGGACCATAAGTGGAAGTGCCCTAGGCTCTGTTGCTTTGTTTTTTAGATGTTTCAGGAAACACCATACACCTCTCCCGAGTGGCTGTTGGCAATTTACATCCCGCCCATCAGCATAACAAGGCTCCCAGTTCTCCATGGCCTGTCCTGCCTTTCTGGATTTTACACTTTTTTCAGATGGCCCTTTTGACCGGGGGGAAGTGAGACTTCATTGTAGTGCAGATTTCCTTTGCAAGCTTGCTTGGTTGGCCAAAAAGGGCGTATGCGTTTTTTCCTGAATATATTCAGGAAAAAACGCATACGCCCTTTTTGGCCAAGCGCATCATTGTGGACGTTCTGCCTCTTTTCCTATGCTTTAAATGCAATTCCAGTCTACCTCCTGAAATCGGTTTCCTGCAATTCTGCCCCGCTTTCAAGTCCTCTTGGCAGCCTTACTTCAGTATATTTTTGGACGATAGCTGTCATTTATAACTCTGCAGGTTTGTGAATTACAGTGCCCCTGAGCTCCTTTCTTCAACTCGCTTTCTTGTGAGCTGGCCGCAACACCGCAGGATTGCTTCAGGCCCTAATCTGGTTCCGGCATGGCACGCTGAGCCTTTGGTTAATTCCTCTTCCTGGTGGGAAATGAGAGTTAAATTTGCCCGTCCAGACACCTCCACCTAGTCTCTCATTGGTTCTCCCTATTCCTGTTCATCTTCCGCAGAAATTGCAAACTGGGCCAAACAGGAGGTTAAAGGCACTGACTCTCCAAGTCGGGAGAGTGTTAGTAAAGCGTCTGGAATGTTGCACCCGAGTACCAGGGGACGAGAACTGAGACATATTGGAACACGTCTCCCGATCACACGGTTGATCATACTCTGGGTTCCACGTGCATGTTTTAGCTGAAGGAAGAATCCCTTAAACCTGGAGAGTTGAGACCCGTGGAATGGGTACCATGCAATATGACTTCAAAGGGTCTTCATTTGCTCACCGAACCTCTCCAATCCTATCACTGCTGCGTTTATGCCCCTGTACACACGCTTGATTTTCTTTCAGACACATAGCAATCCATAGGTTTTAAGATACTTACTAGTCAGGTACATTCTTAGGCGTTTAATATGGGGTGTTGAGTCCATTTCGTTGAGCAAGGAGTAGTTCTTGTCTATTCCATATTTGGCTTAAGGAACTTTATCTGTGCTCATTTCAATCTCTGGTTTTATGCAGCACCCCAACTCACCTTTCCCCTTAAGCAAGCATAAGTTGGTTTTCTAAATTTGAGACCCTGTTCTGTTTTGTAATCCAGTTCCTGTGTAGCCAAGTTTACATCCCGTGTATTAGTGATATCTTATGATGTTTCTTTTTCTGTGTGACTTATTTCAGTTAGAATCATCATACCTGAATCCACTCATTATGCTGCTACGGGCCTGATGACATAGATTTCATTGCTGAGTGATATTGCATTGTACGTAAGTACCACAACTTCTTTATCCATTTTTCACTTTCTGCGATATTGAACTTGTACCGTAAACGAGGTTCTTGTAAACAGAGCCGTCCCAAACTTTGGGGTGGCTGTGTCTTTTTGATTTTAATTTCCCTAAGCTATAGGACCATAAGTGGAAGTGCCCTAGGCTCTGTTGCTTTGTTTTTTAGATGTTTCAGGAAACACCATACACCTCTCCCGAGTGGCTGTTGGCAATTTACATCCCGCCCATCAGCATAACAAGGCTCCCAGTTCTCCATGGCCTGTCCTGCCTTTCTGGATTTTACACTTTTTTCAGATGGCCCTTTTGACCGGGGGGAAGTGAGACTTCATTGTAGTGCAGATTTCCTTTGCAAGCTTGCTTGGTTGGCCAAAAAGGGCGTATGCGTTTTTTCCTGAATATATTCAGGAAAAAACGCATACGCCCTTTTTGGCCAAGTGCATCATTGTGGACGTTCTGCCTCTTTTCCTATGCTTTAAATGCAATTCCAGTCTACCTCCTGAAATCGGTTTCCTGCAATTCTGCCCCGCTTTCAAGTCCTCTTGGCAGCCTTACTTCAGTATATTTTTGGACGATAGCTGTCATTTATAACTCTGCAGGTTTGTGAATTACAGTGCCCCTGAGCTCCTTTCTTCAACTCGCTTTCTTGTGAGCTGGCCGCAACACCGCAGGATTGCTTCAGGCCCTAATCTGGTTCCGGCACGGCACGCTGAGCCTTTGGTTAATTCCTCTTCCTGGTGGGAAATGAGAGTTAAATTTGCCCGTCCAGACACCTCCAGCTAGTCTCTCATTGGTTCTCCCTATTCCTGTTCATCTTCCGCAGAAATTGCAAACTGGGCCAAACAGGAGGTTAAAGGCACTGACTCTCCAAGTCGGGAGAGTGTTAGTAAAGCGTCTGGAATGTTGCACCCGAGTACCAGGGGACGAGAACTGAGACATATTGGAACACGTCTCCCGATCACACGGTTGATCATACTCTGGGTTCCACGTGCATGTTTTAGCTGAAGGAAGAATCCCTTAAACCTGGAGAGTTGAGACCCGTGGAATGGGTACCATGCAATATGACTTCAAAGGGTCTTCATTTGCTCACCGAACCTCTCCAATCCTATCACTGCTGCGTTTATGCCCCTGTACACATGCTTGATTTTCTTTCAGAGACATAGCAGTGCATAGGTTTTAAGATACTTACTAGTCAGGTACATTCTTAGGCGTTTAATATGGGGTGTTGAGTCCATTTCGTTGAGCAAGGAGTAGTTCTTGTCTATTCTATATTTGGCTTAAGGAACTTTATCTGTGCTCATTTCAATCTCTGGTTTTATGCAGCACCCCAACTCACCTTTCCCCTTAAGCAAGCATAAGTTGGTTTTCTAAATTTGAGACCCTGTTCTGTTTTGTAATCCAGTTCCTGTGTAGCCAAGTTTACATTCCGTGTATTAGTGATATCTTATGATGTTTCTTTTTCTGTGTGACTTATTTCAGTTAGAATCATCATACCTGAATCCACTCATTATGCTGCTACGGGCCTGATGACATAGATTTCATTGCTGAGTGATATTGCATTGTACGTAAGTACCACAACTTCTTTATCCATTTTTCACTTTCTGCGATATTGAACTTGTACCGTAAATGAGGTTCTTGTAAACAGAGCCGTCCCAAACTTTGGGGTGGCTGTGTCTTTTTGATTTTAATTTCCCTAAGCTATAGGACCATAAGTGGAAGTGCCCTAGGCTCTGTTGCTTTGTTTTTTAGATGTTTCAGGAAACACCATACACCTCTCCCGAGTGGCTGTTGGCAATTTACATCCCGCCCATCAGCATAACAAGGCTCCCAGTTCTCCATGGCCTGTCCTGCCTTTCTGGATTTTACACTTTTTTCAGATGGCCCTTTTGACCGGGGGGAAGTGAGACTTCATTGTAGTGCAGATTTCCTTTGCAAGCTTGCTTGGTTGGCCAAAAAGGGCGTATGCGTTTTTTCCTGAATATATTCAGGAAAAAACGCATACGCCCTTTTTGGCCAAGTGCATCATTGTGGACGTTCTGCCTCTTTTCCTATGCTTTAAATGCAATTCCAGTCTACCTCCTGAAATCGGTTTCCTGCAATTCTGCCCCGCTTTCAAGTCCTCTTGGCAGCCTTACTTCAGTATATTTTTGGACGATAGCTGTCATTTATAACTCTGCAGGTTTGTGAATTACAGTGCCCCTGAGCTCCTTTCTTCAACTCGCTTTCTTGTGAGCTGGCCGCAACACCTCAGGATTGCTTCAGGCCCTAATCTGGTTCCGGCACGGCACGCTGAGCCTTTGGTTAATTCCTCTTCCTGGTGGGAAATGAGAGTTAAATTTGCCCGTCCAGACACCTCCAGCTAGTCTCTCATTGGTTCTCCCTATTCCTGTTCATCTTCCGCAGAAATTGCAAACTGGGCCAAACAGGAGGTTAAAGGCACTGACTCTCCAAGTCGGGAGAGTGTTAGTAAAGCGTCTGGAATGTTGCACCCGAGTACCAGGGGACGAGAACTGAGACATATTGGAACACGTCTCCCGATCACACGGTTGATCATACTCTGGGTTCCACGTGCATGTTTTAGCTGAAGGAAGAATCCCTTAAACCTGGAGAGTTGAGACCCGTGGAATGGGTACCATGCAATATGACATCAAAGGGTCTTCATTTGCTCACCGAACCTCTCCAATCCTATCACTGCTGCGTTTATGCCCCTGTACACACGCTTGATTTTCTTTCAGAGACATAGCAATCCATAGGTTTTAAGATACTTACTAGTCAGGTACATTCTTAGGCGTTTAATAT
Organism: Leucopleurus acutus; assembly: GCF_964270905.1. Lineage (NCBI taxonomy): Eukaryota > Metazoa > Chordata > Mammalia > Artiodactyla > Delphinidae > Leucopleurus > Leucopleurus acutus. The sequence goes on along the minus strand of NW_028139132.1, from coordinate 387,333 downwards.
GGGGTGTTGAGTCCATTTCGTTGAGCAAGGAGTAGTTCTTGTCTATTCTATATTTGGCTTAAGGAACTTTATCTGTGCACATTTCAATCTCTGGTTTTATGCAGCACCCCAACTCACCTTTCCCCTTAAGCAAGCATAAGTTGGTTTTCTAAATTTGAGACCCTGTTCTGTTTTGTAATCCAGTTCCTGTGTAGCCAAGTTTACATCCCGTGTATTAGTGATATCTTATGATGTTTCTTTTTCTGTGTGACTTATTTCAGTTAGAATCATCATACCTGAATCCACTCATTATGCTGCTACGGGCCTGATGACATAGATTTCATTGCTGAGTGATATTGCATTGTACGTAAGTACCACAACTTCTTTATCCATTTTTCACTTTCTGCGCTATTGAACTTGTACCGTAAACGAGGTTCTTGTAAACAGAGCCGTCCCAAACTTTGGGGTGGCTGTGTCTTTTTGATTTTAATTTCCCTAAGCTATAGGACCATAAGTGGAAGTGCCCTAGGCTCTGTTGCTTTGTTTTTTAGATGTTTCAGGAAACACCATACACCTCTCCCGAGTGGCTCTTGGCAATTTACATCCCGCCCATCAGCATAACAAGGCTCCCAGTTCTCCATGGCCTGTCCTGCCTTTCTGGATTTTACACTTTTTTCAGATGGCCCTTTTGACCTGGGGGAAGTGAGACTTCATTGTAGTGCAGATTTCCTTTGCAAGCTTGCTTGGTTGGCCAAAAAGGGCGTATGCGTTTTTTCCTGAATATATTCAGGAAAAAACGCATACGCCCTTTTTGGCCAAGTGCATCATTGTGGACGTTCTGCCTCTTTTCCTATGCTTTAAATGCAATTCCAGTCTACCTCCTGAAATCGGTTTCCTGCAATTCTGCCCCGCTTTCAAGTCCTCTTGGCAGCCTTACTTCAGTATATTTTTGGACGATAGCTGTCATTTATAACTCTGCAGGTTTGTGAATTACAGTGCCCCTGAGCTCCTTTCTTCAACTCGCTTTCTTGTGAGCTGGCCGCAACACCGCAGGATTGCTTCAGGCCCTAATCTGGTTCCGGCACGGCACGCTGAGCCTTTGGTTAATTCCTCTTCCTGGTGGGAAATGAGAGTTAAATTTGCCCGTCCAGACACCTCCAGCTAGTCTCTCATTGGTTCTCCCTATTCCTGTTCATCTTCCGCAGAAATTGCAAACTGGGCCAAACAGGAGGTTAAAGGCACTGACTCTCCAAGTCGGGAGAGTGTTAGTAAAGCGTGTGGAATGTTGCACCCGAGTACCAGGGGACGAGAACTGAGACATATTGGAACACGTCTCCCGATCACACGGTTGATCATACTCTGGGTTCCACGTGCATGTTTTAGCTGAAGGCAGAATCCCTTAAACCTGGAGATTTGAGACCCGTGGAATGGGTACCATGCAATATGACTTCAAAGGGTCTTCATTTGCTCACCGAACGTCTCCAATCCTATCACTGCTGCGGTTATGCCCCTGTACACACGATTGATTTTCTTTCAGAGACATAGCAATCCATAGGTTTTAAGATACTTACTAGTCAGGTACATTCTTAGGCGTTTAATATGGGGTGTTGAGTCCATTTCGTTGAGCAAGGAGTAGTTCTTGTCTATTCCATATTTGGCTTAAGGAACTTTATCTGTGCTCATTTCAATCTCTGGTTTGATGCAGCACCCCAACTCACCTTTCCCCTTAAGCAAGCATAAGTTGGTTTTCTAAATTTGAGACCCTGTTCTGTTTTGTAATCCAGTTCCTGTGTAGCCAAGTTTACATTCCGTGTATTAGTGATATCTTATGATGTTTCTTTTTCTGTGTGACTTATTTCAGTTAGAATCATCATACCTGAATCCACTCATTATGCTGCTACGGGCCTGATGACATAGATTTCATTGCTGAGTGATATTGCATTGTACGTAAGTACCACAACTTCTTTATCCATTTTTCACTTTCTGCGATATTGAACTTGTACCGTAAACGAGGTTCTTGTAAACAGAGATTTCCCAAACTTTGGGGTGGCTGTGTCTTTTTGATTTTAATTTCCCTAAGCTATAGGACCATAAGTGGAAGTGCCCTAGGCTCTGTTGCTTTGTTTTTTAGATGTTTTAGGAAACACCATACACCTCTCCCGAGTGGCTGTTGGCAATTTACATCCCGCCCATCAGCATAACAAGGCTCCCAGTTCTCCATGGCCTGTCCTGCCTTTCTGGATTTTACACTTTTTCAGATGGCCCTTTTGACCGGGGGGAAGTGAGACTTCATTGTAGTGCAGATTTCCTTTGCAAGCTTGCTTGGTTGGCCAAAAAGGGCGTATGCGTTTTTTCCTGAATATATTCAGGAAAAAACGCATACGCCCTTTTTGGCCAAGCGCATCATTGTGGACGTTCTGCCTCTTTTCCTATGCTTTAAATGCAATTCCAGTCTACCTCCTGAAATCGGTTTCCTGCAATTCTGCCCCGCTTTCAAGTCCTCTTGGCAGCCTTACTTCAGTATATTTTTGGACGATAGCTGTCATTTATAACTCTGCAGGTTTGTGAATTACAGTGCCCCTGAGCTCCTTTCTTCAACTCGCTTTCTTGTGAGCTGGCCGCAACACCGCAGGATTGCTTCAGGCCCTAATCTGGTTCCGGCATGGCACGCTGAGCCTTTGGTTAATTCCTCTTCCTGGTGGGAAATGAGAGTTAAATTTGCCCGTCCAGACACCTCCACCTAGTCTCTCATTGGTTCTCCCTATTCCTGTTCATCTTCCGCAGAAATTGCAAACTGGGCCAAACAGGAGGTTAAAGGCACTGACTCTCCAAGTCGGGAGAGTGTTAGTAAAGCGTCTGGAATGTTGCACCCGAGTACCAGGGGACGAGAACTGAGACATATTGGAACACGTCTCCCGATCACACGGTTGATCATACTCTGGGTTCCACGTGCATGTTTTAGCTGAAGGAAGAATCCCTTAAACCTGGAGAGTTGAGACCCGTGGAATGGGTACCATGCAATATGACTTCAAAGGGTCTTCATTTGCTCACCGAACCTCTCCAATCCTATCACTGCTGCGTTTATGCCCCTGTACACACGCTTGATTTTCTTTCAGACACATAGCAATCCATAGGTTTTAAGATACTTACTAGTCAGGTACATTCTTAGGCGTTTAATATGGGGTGTTGAGTCCATTTCGTTGAGCAAGGAGTAGTTCTTGTCTATTCCATATTTGGCTTAAGGAACTTTATCTGTGCTCATTTCAATCTCTGGTTTTATGCAGCACCCCAACTCACCTTTCCCCTTAAGCAAGCATAAGTTGGTTTTCTAAATTTGAGACCCTGTTCTGTTTTGTAATCCAGTTCCTGTGTAGCCAAGTTTACATCCCGTGTATTAGTGATATCTTATGATGTTTCTTTTTCTGTGTGACTTATTTCAGTTAGAATCATCATACCTGAATCCACTCATTATGCTGCTACGGGCCTGATGACATAGATTTCATTGCTGAGTGATATTGCATTGTACGTAAGTACCACAACTTCTTTATCCATTTTTCACTTTCTGCGATATTGAACTTGTACCGTAAACGAGGTTCTTGTAAACAGAGCCGTCCCAAACTTTGGGGTGGCTGTGTCTTTTTGATTTTAATTTCCCTAAGCTATAGGACCATAAGTGGAAGTGCCCTAGGCTCTGTTGCTTTGTTTTTTAGATGTTTCAGGAAACACCATACACCTCTCCCGAGTGGCTGTTGGCAATTTACATCCCGCCCATCAGCATAACAAGGCTCCCAGTTCTCCATGGCCTGTCCTGCCTTTCTGGATTTTACACTTTTTTCAGATGGCCCTTTTGACCGGGGGGAAGTGAGACTTCATTGTAGTGCAGATTTCCTTTGCAAGCTTGCTTGGTTGGCCAAAAAGGGCGTATGCGTTTTTTCCTGAATATATTCAGGAAAAAACGCATACGCCCTTTTTGGCCAAGTGCATCATTGTGGACGTTCTGCCTCTTTTCCTATGCTTTAAATGCAATTCCAGTCTACCTCCTGAAATCGGTTTCCTGCAATTCTGCCCCGCTTTCAAGTCCTCTTGGCAGCCTTACTTCAGTATATTTTTGGACGATAGCTGTCATTTATAACTCTGCAGGTTTGTGAATTACAGTGCCCCTGAGCTCCTTTCTTCAACTCGCTTTCTTGTGAGCTGGCCGCAACACCGCAGGATTGCTTCAGGCCCTAATCTGGTTCCGGCACGGCACGCTGAGCCTTTGGTTAATTCCTCTTCCTGGTGGGAAATGAGAGTTAAATTTGCCCGTCCAGACACCTCCAGCTAGTCTCTCATTGGTTCTCCCTATTCCTGTTCATCTTCCGCAGAAATTGCAAACTGGGCCAAACAGGAGGTTAAAGGCACTGACTCTCCAAGTCGGGAGAGTGTTAGTAAAGCGTCTGGAATGTTGCACCCGAGTACCAGGGGACGAGAACTGAGACATATTGGAACACGTCTCCCGATCACACGGTTGATCATACTCTGGGTTCCACGTGCATGTTTTAGCTGAAGGAAGAATCCCTTAAACCTGGAGAGTTGAGACCCGTGGAATGGGTACCATGCAATATGACTTCAAAGGGTCTTCATTTGCTCACCGAACCTCTCCAATCCTATCACTGCTGCGTTTATGCCCCTGTACACATGCTTGATTTTCTTTCAGAGACATAGCAGTGCATAGGTTTTAAGATACTTACTAGTCAGGTACATTCTTAGGCGTTTAATATGGGGTGTTGAGTCCATTTCGTTGAGCAAGGAGTAGTTCTTGTCTATTCTATATTTGGCTTAAGGAACTTTATCTGTGCTCATTTCAATCTCTGGTTTTATGCAGCACCCCAACTCACCTTTCCCCTTAAGCAAGCATAAGTTGGTTTTCTAAATTTGAGACCCTGTTCTGTTTTGTAATCCAGTTCCTGTGTAGCCAAGTTTACATTCCGTGTATTAGTGATATCTTATGATGTTTCTTTTTCTGTGTGACTTATTTCAGTTAGAATCATCATACCTGAATCCACTCATTATGCTGCTACGGGCCTGATGACATAGATTTCATTGCTGAGTGATATTGCATTGTACGTAAGTACCACAACTTCTTTATCCATTTTTCACTTTCTGCGATATTGAACTTGTACCGTAAACGAGGTTCTTGTAAACAGAGATTTCCCAAACTTTGGGGTGGCTGTGTCTTTTTGATTTTAATTTCCCTAAGCTATAGGACCATAAGTGGAAGTGCCCTAGGCTCTGTTGCTTTGTTTTTTAGATGTTTCAGGAAACACCATACACCTCTCCCGAGTGGCTGTTGGCAATTTACATCCCGCCCATCAGCATAACAAGGCTCCCAGTTCTCCATGGCCTGTCCTGCCTTTCTGGATTTTACACTTTTTCAGATGGCCCTTTTGACCGGGGGGAAGTGAGACTTCATTGTAGTGCAGATTTCCTTTGCAAGCTTGCTTGGTTGGCCAAAAAGGGCGTATGCGTTTTTTCCTGAATATATTCAGGAAAAAACGCATACGCCCTTTTTGGCCAAGCGCATCATTGTGGACGTTCTGCCTCTTTTCCTATGCTTTAAATGCAATTCCAGTCTACCTCCTGAAATCGGTTTCCTGCAATTCTGCCCCGCTTTCAAGTCCTCTTGGCAGCCTTACTTCAGTATATTTTTGGACGATAGCTGTCATTTATAACTCTGCAGGTTTGTGAATTACAGTGCCCCTGAGCTCCTTTCTTCAACTCGCTTTCTTGTGAGCTGGCCGCAACACCGCAGGATTGCTTCAGGCCCTAATCTGGTTCCGGCATGGCACGCTGAGCCTTTGGTTAATTCCTCTTCCTGGTGGGAAATGAGAGTTAAATTTGCCCGTCCAGACACCTCCACCTAGTCTCTCATTGGTTCTCCCTATTCCTGTTCATCTTCCGCAGAAATTGCAAACTGGGCCAAACAGGAGGTTAAAGGCACTGACTCTCCAAGTCGGGAGAGTGTTAGTAAAGCGTCTGGAATGTTGCACCCGAGTACCAGGGGACGAGAACTGAGACATATTGGAACACGTCTCCCGATCACACGGTTGATCATACTCTGGGTTCCACGTGCATGTTTTAGCTGAAGGAAGAATCCCTTAAACCTGGAGAGTTGAGACCCGTGGAATGGGTACCATGCAATATGACTTCAAAGGGTCTTCATTTGCTCACCGAACCTCTCCAATCCTATCACTGCTGCGTTTATGCCCCTGTACACACGCTTGATTTTCTTTCAGACACATAGCAATCCATAGGTTTTAAGATACTTACTAGTCAGGTACATTCTTAGGCGTTTAATATGGGGTGTTGAGTCCATTTCGTTGAGCAAGGAGTAGTTCTTGTCTATTCCATATTTGGCTTAAGGAACTTTATCTGTGCTCATTTCAATCTCTGGTTTTATGCAGCACCCCAACTCACCTTTCCCCTTAAGCAAGCATAAGTTGGTTTTCTAAATTTGAGACCCTGTTCTGTTTTGTAATCCAGTTCCTGTGTAGCCAAGTTTACATCCCGTGTATTAGTGATATCTTATGATGTTTCTTTTTCTGTGTGACTTATTTCAGTTAGAATCATCATACCTGAATCCACTCATTATGCTGCTACGGGCCTGATGACATAGATTTCATTGCTGAGTGATATTGCATTGTACGTAAGTACCACAACTTCTTTATCCATTTTTCACTTTCTGCGATATTGAACTTGTACCGTAAACGAGGTTCTTGTAAACAGAGCCGTCCCAAACTTTGGGGTGGCTGTGTCTTTTTGATTTTAATTTCCCTAAGCTATAGGACCATAAGTGGAAGTGCCCTAGGCTCTGTTGCTTTGTTTTTTAGATGTTTCAGGAAACACCATACACCTCTCCCGAGTGGCTGTTGGCAATTTACATCCCGCCCATCAGCATAACAAGGCTCCCAGTTCTCCATGGCCTGTCCTGCCTTTCTGGATTTTACACTTTTTTCAGATGGCCCTTTTGACCGGGGGGAAGTGAGACTTCATTGTAGTGCAGATTTCCTTTGCAAGCTTGCTTGGTTGGCCAAAAAGGGCGTATGCGTTTTTTCCTGAATATATTCAGGAAAAAACGCATACGCCCTTTTTGGCCAAGTGCATCATTGTGGACGTTCTGCCTCTTTTCCTATGCTTTAAATGCAATTCCAGTCTACCTCCTGAAATCGGTTTCCTGCAATTCTGCCCCGCTTTCAAGTCCTCTTGGCAGCCTTACTTCAGTATATTTTTGGACGATAGCTGTCATTTATAACTCTGCAGGTTTGTGAATTACAGTGCCCCTGAGCTCCTTTCTTCAACTCGCTTTCTTGTGAGCTGGCCGCAACACCGCAGGATTGCTTCAGGCCCTAATCTGGTTCCGGCACGGCACGCTGAGCCTTTGGTTAATTCCTCTTCCTGGTGGGAAATGAGAGTTAAATTTGCCCGTCCAGACACCTCCAGCTAGTCTCTCATTGGTTCTCCCTATTCCTGTTCATCTTCCGCAGAAATTGCAAACTGGGCCAAACAGGAGGTTAAAGGCACTGACTCTCCAAGTCGGGAGAGTGTTAGTAAAGCGTCTGGAATGTTGCACCCGAGTACCAGGGGACGAGAACTGAGACATATTGGAACACGTCTCCCGATCACACGGTTGATCATACTCTGGGTTCCACGTGCATGTTTTAGCTGAAGGAAGAATCCCTTAAACCTGGAGAGTTGAGACCCGTGGAATGGGTACCATGCAATATGACTTCAAAGGGTCTTCATTTGCTCACCGAACCTCTCCAATCCTATCACTGCTGCGTTTATGCCCCTGTACACATGCTTGATTTTCTTTCAGAGACATAGCAGTGCATAGGTTTTAAGATACTTACTAGTCAGGTACATTCTTAGGCGTTTAATATGGGGTGTTGAGTCCATTTCGTTGAGCAAGGAGTAGTTCTTGTCTATTCTATATTTGGCTTAAGGAACTTTATCTGTGCTCATTTCAATCTCTGGTTTTATGCAGCACCCCAACTCACCTTTCCCCTTAAGCAAGCATAAGTTGGTTTTCTAAATTTGAGACCCTGTTCTGTTTTGTAATCCAGTTCCTGTGTAGCCAAGTTTACATTCCGTGTATTAGTGATATCTTATGATGTTTCTTTTTCTGTGTGACTTATTTCAGTTAGAATCATCATACCTGAATCCACTCATTATGCTGCTACGGGCCTGATGACATAGATTTCATTGCTGAGTGATATTGCATTGTACGTAAGTACCACAACTTCTTTATCCATTTTTCACTTTCTGCGATATTGAACTTGTACCGTAAACGAGGTTCTTGTAAACAGAGCCGTCCCAAACTTTGGGGTGGCTGTGTCTTTTTGATTTTAATTTCCCTAAGCTATAGGACCATAAGTGGAAGTGCCCTAGGCTCTGTTGCTTTGTTTTTTAGATGTTTCAGGAAACACCATACACCTCTCCCGAGTGGCTGTTGGCAATTTACATCCCGCCCATCAGCATAACAAGGCTCCCAGTTCTCCATGGCCTGTCCTGCCTTTCTGGATTTTACACTTTTTTCAGATGGCCCTTTTGACCGGGGGGAAGTGAGACTTCATTGTAGTGCAGATTTCCTTTGCAAGCTTGCTTGGTTGGCCAAAAAGGGCGTATGCGTTTTTTCCTGAATATATTCAGGAAAAAACGCATACGCCCTTTTTGGCCAAGTGCATCATTGTGGACGTTCTGCCTCTTTTCCTATGCTTTAAATGCAATTCCAGTCTACCTCCTGAAATCGGTTTCCTGCAATTCTGCCCCGCTTTCAAGTCCTCTTGGCAGCCTTACTTCAGTATATTTTTGGACGATAGCTGTCATTTATAACTCTGCAGGTTTGTGAATTACAGTGCCCCTGAGCTCCTTTCTTCAACTCGCTTTCTTGTGAGCTGGCCGCAACACCGCAGGATTGCTTCAGGCCCTAATCTGGTTCCGGCACGGCACGCTGAGCCTTTGGTTAATTCCTCTTCCTGGTGGGAAATGAGAGTTAAATTTGCCCGTCCAGACACCTCCAGCTAGTCTCTCATTGGTTCTCCCTATTCCTGTTCATCTTCCGCAGAAATTGCAAACTGGGCCAAACAGGAGGTTAAAGGCACTGACTCTCCAAGTCGGGAGAGTGTTAGTAAAGCGTCTGGAATGTTGCACCCGAGTACCAGGGGACGAGAACTGAGACATATTGGAACACGTCTCCCGATCACACGGTTGATCATACTCTGGGTTCCACGTGCATGTTTTAGCTGAAGGAAGAATCCCTTAAACCTGGAGAGTTGAGACCCGTGGAATGGGTACCATGCAATATGACATCAAAGGGTCTTCATTTGCTCACCGAACCTCTCCAATCCTATCACTGCTGCGTTTATGCCCCTGTACACACGCTTGATTTTCTTTCAGAGACATAGCAATCCATAGGTTTTAAGATACTTACTAGTCAGGTACATTCTTAGGCGTTTAATATGGGGTGTTGAGTCCATTTCGTTGAGCAAGGAGTAGTTCTTGTCTATTCTATATTTGGCTTAAGGAACTTTATCTGTGCACATTTCAATCTCTGGTTTTATGCAGCACCCCAACTCACCTTTCCCCTTAAGCAAGCATAAGTTGGTTTTCTAAATTTGAGACCCTGTTCTGTTTTGTAATCCAGTTCCTGTGTAGCCAAGTTTACATCCCGTGTATTAGTGATATCTTATGATGTTTCTTTTTCTGTGTGACTTATTTCAGTTAGAATCATCATACCTGAATCCACTCATTATGCTGCTACGGGCCTGATGACATAGATTTCATTGCTGAGTGATATTGCATTGTACGTAAGTACCACAACTTCTTTATCCATTTTTCACTTTCTGCGCTATTGAACTTGTACCGTAAACGAGGTTCTTGTAAACAGAGCCGTCCCAAACTTTGGGGTGGCTGTGTCTTTTTGATTTTAATTTCCCTAAGCTATAGGACCATAAGTGGAAGTGCCCTAGGCTCTGTTGCTTTGTTTTTTAGATGTTTCAGGAAACACCATACACCTCTCCCGAGTGGCTCTTGGCAATTTACATCCCGCCCATCAGCATAACAAGGCTCCCAGTTCTCCATGGCCTGTCCTGCCTTTCTGGATTTTACACTTTTTTCAGATGGCCCTTTTGACCTGGGGGAAGTGAGACTTCATTGTAGTGCAGATTTCCTTTGCAAGCTTGCTTGGTTGGCCAAAAAGGGCGTATGCGTTTTTTCCTGAATATATTCAGGAAAAAACGCATACGCCCTTTTTGGCCAAGTGCATCATTGTGGACGTTCTGCCTCTTTTCCTATGCTTTAAATGCAATTCCAGTCTACCTCCTGAAATCGGTTTCCTGCAATTCTGCCCCGCTTTCAAGTCCTCTTGGCAGCCTTACTTCAGTATATTTTTGGACGATAGCTGTCATTTATAACTCTGCAGGTTTGTGAATTACAGTGCCCCTGAGCTCCTTTCTTCAACTCGCTTTCTTGTGAGCTGGCCGCAACACCGCAGGATTGCTTCAGGCCCTAATCTGGTTCCGGCACGGCACGCTGAGCCTTTGGTTAATTCCTCTTCCTGGTGGGAAATGAGAGTTAAATTTGCCCGTCCAGACACCTCCAGCTAGTCTCTCATTGGTTCTCCCTATTCCTGTTCATCTTCCGCAGAAATTGCAAACTGGGCCAAACAGGAGGTTAAAGGCACTGACTCTCCAAGTCGGGAGAGTGTTAGTAAAGCGTGTGGAATGTTGCACCCGAGTACCAGGGGACGAGAACTGAGACATATTGGAACACGTCTCCCGATCACACGGTTGATCATACTCTGGGTTCCACGTGCATGTTTTAGCTGAAGGCAGAATCCCTTAAACCTGGAGATTTGAGACCCGTGGAATGGGTACCATGCAATATGACTTCAAAGGGTCTTCATTTGCTCACCGAACGTCTCCAATCCTATCACTGCTGCGGTTATGCCCCTGTACACACGATTGATTTTCTTTCAGAGACATAGCAATCCATAGGTTTTAAGATACTTACTAGTCAGGTACATTCTTAGGCGTTTAATATGGGGTGTTGAGTCCATTTCGTTGAGCAAGGAGTAGTTCTTGTCTATTCCATATTTGGCTTAAGGAACTTTATCTGTGCTCATTTCAATCTCTGGTTTGATGCAGCACCCCAACTCACCTTTCCCCTTAAGCAAGCATAAGTTGGTTTTCTAAATTTGAGACCCTGTTCTGTTTTGTAATCCAGTTCCTGTGTAGCCAAGTTTACATTCCGTGTATTAGTGATATCTTATGATGTTTCTTTTTCTGTGTGACTTATTTCAGTTAGAATCATCATACCTGAATCCACTCATTATGCTGCTACGGGCCTGATGACATAGATTTCATTGCTGAGTGATATTGCATTGTACGTAAGTACCACAACTTCTTTATCCATTTTTCACTTTCTGCGATATTGAACTTGTACCGTAAACGAGGTTCTTGTAAACAGAGATTTCCCAAACTTTGGGGTGGCTGTGTCTTTTTGATTTTAATTTCCCTAAGCTATAGGACCATAAGTGGAAGTGCCCTAGGCTCTGTTGCTTTGTTTTTTAGATGTTTCAGGAAACACCATACACCTCTCCCGAGTGGCTGTTGGCAATTTACATCCCGCCCATCAGCATAACAAGGCTCCCAGTTCTCCATGGCCTGTCCTGCCTTTCTGGATTTTACACTTTTTCAGATGGCCCTTTTGACCGGGGGGAAGTGAGACTTCATTGTAGTGCAGATTTCCTTTGCAAGCTTGCTTGGTTGGCCAAAAAGGGCGTATGCGTTTTTTCCTGAATATATTCAGGAAAAAACGCATACGCCCTTTTTGGCCAAGTGCATCATTGTGGACGTTCTGCCTCTTTTCCTATGCTTTAAATGCAATTCCAGTCTACCTCCTGAAATCGGTTTCCTGCAATTCTGCCCCGCTTTCAAGTCCTCTTGGCAGCCTTACTTCAGTATATTTTTGGACGATAGCTGTCATTTATAACTCTGCAGGTTTGTGAATTACAGTGCCCCTGAGCTCCTTTCTTCAACTCGCTTTCTTGTGAGCTGGCCGCAACACCGCAGGATTGCTTCAGGCCCTAATCTGGTTCCGGCACGGCACGCTGAGCCTTTGGTTAATTCCTCTTCCTGGTGGGAAATGAGAGTTAAATTTGCCCGTCCAGACACCTCCAGCTAGTCTCTCATTGGTTCTCCCTATTCCTGTTCATCTTCCGCAGAAATTGCAAACTGGGCCAAACAGGAGGTTAAAGGCACTGACTCTCCAAGTCGGGAGAGTGTTAGTAAAGCGTCTGGAATGTTGCACCCGAGTACCAGGGGACGAGAACTGAGACATATTGGAACACGTCTCCCGATCACACGGTTGATCATACTCTGGGTTCCACGTGCATGTTTTAGCTGAAGGAAGAATCCCTTAAACCTGGAGAGTTGAGACCCGTGGAATGGGTACCATGCAATATGACTTCAAAGGGTCTTCATTTGCTCACCGAACCTCTCCAATCCTATCACTGCTGCGTTTATGCCCCTGTACACATGCTTGATTTTCTTTCAGAGACATAGCAGTGCATAGGTTTTAAGATACTTACTAGTCAGGTACATTCTTAGGCGTTTAATATGGGGTGTTGAGTCCATTTCGTTGAGCAAGGAGTAGTTCTTGTCTATTCTATATTTGGCTTAAGGAACTTTATCTGTGCTCATTTCAATCTCTGGTTTTATGCAGCACCCCAACTCACCTTTCCCCTTAAGCAAGCATAAGTTGGTTTTCTAAATTTGAGACACTGTTCTGTTTTGTAATCCAGTTCCTGTGTAGCCAAGTTTACATTCCGTGTATTAGTGATATCTTATGATGTTTCTTTTTCTGTGTGACTTATTTCAGTTAGAATCATCATACCTGAATCCACTCATTATGCTGCTACGGGCCTGATGACATAGATTTCATTGCTGAGTGATATTGCATTGTACGTAAGTACCACAACTTCTTTATCCATTTTTCACTTTCTGCGATATTGAACTTGTACCGTAAACGAGGTTCTTGTAAACAGAGCCGTCCCAAACTTTGGGGTGGCTGTGTCTTTTTTATTTTAATTTCCCTAAGCTATAGGACCATAAGTGGAAGTGCCCTAGGCTCTGTTGCTTTGTTTTTTAGATGTTTCAGGAAACACCATACACCTCTCCCGAGTGGCTGTTGGCAATTTACATCCCGCCCATCAGCATAACAAGGCTCCCAGTTCTCCATGGCCTGTCCTGCCTTTCTGGATTTTACACTTTTTTCAGATGGCCCTTTTGACCGGGGGGAAGTGAGACTTCATTGTAGTGCAGATTTCCTTTGCAAGCTTGCTTGGTTGGCCAAAAAGGGCGTATGCGTTTTTTCCTGAATATATTCAGGAAAAAACGCATACGCCCTTTTTGGCCAAGTGCATCATTGTGGACGTTCTGCCTCTTTTCCTATGCTTTAAATGCAATTCCAGTCTACCTCCTGAAATCGGTTTCCTGCAATTCTGCCCCGCTTTCAAGTCCTCTTGGCAGCCTTACTTCAGTATATTTTTGGACGATAGCTGTCATTTATAACTCTGCAGGTTTGTGAATTACAGTGCCCCTGAGCTCCTTTCTTCCACTCGCTTTCTTGTGAGCTGGCCGCAACACCGCAGGATTGCTTCAGGCCCTAATCTGGTTCCGGCACGGCACGCTGAGCCTTTGGTTAATTCCTCTTCCTGGTGGGAAATGAGAGTTAAATTTGCCCGTCCAGACACCTCCAGCTAGTCTCTCATTGGTTCTCCCTATTCCTGTTCATCTTCCGCAGAAATTGCAAACTGGGCCAAACAGGAGGTTAAAGGCACTGACTCTCCAAGTCGGGAGAGTGTTAGTAAAGCGTCTGGAATGTTGCACCCGAGTACCAGGGGACGAGAACTGAGACATATTGGAACACGTCTCCCGATCACACGGTTGATCATACTCTGGGTTCCACGTGCATGTTTTAGCTGAAGGAAGAATCCCTTAAACCTGGAGAGTTGAGACCCGTGGAATGGGTACCATGCAATATGACATCAAAGGGTCTTCATTTGCTCACCGAACCTCTCCAATCCTATCACTGCTGCGTTTATGCCCCTGTACACACGCTTGATTTTCTTTCAGAGACATAGCAATCCATAGGTTTTAAGATACTTACTAGTCAGGTACATTCTTAGGCGTTTAATATGGGGTGTTGAGTCCATTTCGTTGAGCAAGGAGTAGTTCTTGTCTATTCTATATTTGGCTTAAGGAACTTTATCTGTGCTCATTTCAATCTCTGGTTTTATGCAGCACCCCAACTCACCTTTCCCCTTAAGCAAGCATAAGTTGGTTTTCTAAATTTGAGACCCTGTTCTGTTTTGTAATCCAGTTCCTGTGTAGCCAAGTTTACATCCCGTGTATTAGTGATATCTTATGATGTTTCTTTTTCTGTGTGACTTATTTCAGTTAGAATCATCATACCTGAATCCACTCATTATGCTGCTACGGGCCTGATGACATAGATTTCATTGCTGAGTGATATTGCATTGTACGTAAGTACCACAACTTCTTTATCCATTTTTCACTTTCTGCGCTATTGAACTTGTACCGTAAACGAGGTTCTTGTAAACAGAGCCGTCCCAAACTTTGGGGTGGCTGTGTCTTTTTGATTTTAATTTCCCTAAGCTATAGGACCATAAGTGGAAGTGCCCTAGGCTCTGTTGCTTTGTTTTTTAGATGTTTCAGGAAACACCATACACCTCTCCCGAGTGGCTCTTGGCAATTTACATCCCGCCCATCAGCATAACAAGGCTCCCAGTTCTCCATGGCCTGTCCTGCCTTTCTGGATTTTACACTTTTTTCAGATGGCCCTTTTGACCTGGGGGAAGTGAGACTTCATTGTAGTGCAGATTTCCTTTGCAAGCTTGCTTGGTTGGCCAAAAAGGGCGTATGCGTTTTTTCCTGAATATATTCAGGAAAAAACGCATACGCCCTTTTTGGCCAAGTGCATCATTGTGGACGTTCTGCCTCTTTTCCTATGCTTTAAATGCAATTCCAGTCTACCTCCTGAAATTGGTTTCCTGCAATTCTGCCCCGCTTTCAAGTCCTCTTGGCAGCCTTACTTCAGTATATTTTTGGACGATAGCTGTCATTTATAACTCTGCAGGTTTGTGAATTACAGTGCCCCTGAGCTCCTTTCTTCAACTCGCTTTCTTGTGAGCTGGCCGCAACACCGCAGGATTGCTTCAGGCCCTAATCTGGTTCCGGCACGGCACGCTGAGCCTTTGGTTAATTCCTCTTCCTGGTGGGAAATGAGAGTTAAATTTGCCCGTCCAGACACCTCCAGCTAGTCTCTCATTGGTTCTCCCTATTCCTGTTCATCTTCCGCAGAAATTGCAAACTGGGCCAAACAGGAGGTTAAAGGCACTGACTCTCCAAGTCGGGAGAGTGTTAGTAAAGCGTGTGGAATGTTGCACCCGAGTACCAGGGGACGAGAACTGAGACATATTGGAACACGTCTCCCGATCACACGGTTGATCATACTCTGGGTTCCACGTGCATGTTTTAGCTGAAGGCAGAATCCCTTAAACCTGGAGATTTGAGACCCGTGGAATGGGTACCATGCAATATGACTTCAAAGGGTCTTCATTTGCTCACCGAACGTCTCCAATCCTATCACTGCTGCGGTTATGCCCCTGTACACACGATTGATTTTCTTTCAGAGACATAGCAATCCATAGGTTTTAAGATACTTACTAGTCAGGTACATTCTTAGGCGTTTAATATGGGGTGTTGAGTCCATTTCGTTGAGCAAGGAGTAGTTCTTGTCTATTCCATATTTGGCTTAAGGAACTTTATCTGTGCTCATTTCAATCTCTGGTTTGATGCAGCACCCCAACTCACCTTTCCCCTTAAGCAAGCATAAGTTGGTTTTCTAAATTTGAGACCCTGTTCTGTTTTGTAATCCAGTTCCTGTGTAGCCAAGTTTACATTCCGTGTATTAGTGATATCTTATGATGTTTCTTTTTCTGTGTGACTTATTTCAGTTAGAATCATCATACCTGAATCCACTCATTATGCTGCTACGGGCCTGATGACATAGATTTCATTGCTGAGTGATATTGCATTGTACGTAAGTACCACAACTTCTTTATCCATTTTTCACTTTCTGCGATATTGAACTTGTACCGTAAACGAGGTTCTTGTAAACAGAGCTTTCCCAAACTTTGGGGTGGCTGTGTCTTTTTGATTTTAATTTCCCTAAGCTATAGGACCATAAGTGGAAGTGCCCTAGGCTCTGTTGCTTTGTTTTTTAGATGTTTCAGGAAACACCATACACCTCTCCCGAGTGGCTGTTGGCAATTTACATCCCGCCCATCAGCATAACAAGGCTCCCAGTTCTCCATGGCCTGTCCTGCCTTTCTGGATTTTACACTTTTTCAGATGGCCCTTTTGACCGGGGGGAAGTGAGACTTCATTGTAGTGCAGATTTCCTTTGCAAGCTTGCTTGGTTGGCCAAAAAGGGCGTATGCGTTTTTTCCTGAATATATTCAGGAAAAAACGCATATGCCCTTTTTGTCCAAGTGCATCATTGTGGACGTTCTGCCTCTTTTCCTATGCTTTAAATGCAATTCCAGTCTACCTCCTGAAATCGGTTTCCTGCAATTCTGCCCCGCTTTCAAGTCCTCTTGGCAGCCTTACTTCAGTATATTTTTGGACGATAGCTGTCATTTATAACTCTGCAGGTTTGTGAATTACAGTGCCCCTGAGCTCCTTTCTTCAACTCGCTTTCTTGTGAGCTGGCCGCAACACCGCAGGATTGCTTCAGGCCCTAATCTGGTTCCGGCACGGCACGCTGAGCCTTTGGTTAATTCCTCTTCCTGGTGGGAAATGAGAGTTAAATTTGCCCGTCCAGACACCTCCAGCTAGTCTCTCATTGGTTCTCCCTATTCCTGTTCATCTTCCGCAGAAATTGCAAACTGGGCCAAACAGGAGGTTAAAGGCACTGACTCTCCAAGTCGGGAGAGTGTTAGTAAAGCGTCTGGAATGTTGCACCCGAGTACCAGGGGACGAGAACTGAGACATATTGGAACACGTCTCCCGATCACACGGTTGATCATACTCTGGGTTCCACGTGCATGTTTTAGCTGAAGGAAGAATCCCTTAAACCTGGAGAGTTGAGACCCGTGGAATGGGTACCATGCAATATGACTTCAAAGGGTCTTCATTTGCTCACCGAACCTCTCCAATCCTATCACTGCTGCGTTTATGCCCCTGTACACACGCTTGATTTTCTTTCAGAGACATAGCAATCCATAGGTTTTAAGATACTTACTAGTCAGGTACATTCTTAGGCGTTTAATATGGGGTGTTGAGTCCATTTCGTTGAGCAAGGAGTAGTTCTTGTCTATTCCATATTTGGCTTAAGGAACTTTATCTGTGCTCATTTCAATCTCTGGTTTGATGCAGCACCCCAACTCACCTTTCCCCTTAAGCAAGCATAAGTTGGTTTTCTAAATTTGAGACCCTGTTCTGTTTTGTAATCCAGTTCCTGTGTAGCCAAGTTTACATCCCGTGTATTAGTGATATCTTATGATGTTTCTTTTTCTGTGTGACTTATTTCAGTTAGAATCATCATACCTGAATCCACTCATTATGCTGCTACGGGCCTGATGACATAGATTTCATTGCTGAGTGATATTGCATTGTACGTAAGTACCACAACTTCTTTATCCATTTTTCACTTTCTGCGCTATTGAACTTGTACCGTAAACGAGGTTCTTGTAAACAGAGCCGTCCCAAACTTTGGGGTGGCTGTGTCTTTTTGATTTTAATTTCCCTAAGCTATAGGACCATAAGTGGAAGTGCCCTAGGCTCTGTTGCTTTGTTTTTTAGATGTTTCAGGAAACACCATACACCTCTCCCGAGTGGCTGTTGGCAATTTACATCCCGCCCATCAGCATAACAAGGCTCCCAGTTCTCCATGGCCTGTCCTGCCTTTCTGGATTTTACACTTTTTTCAGATGGCCCTTTTGACCGGGGGGAAGTGAGACTTCATTGTAGTGCAGATTTCCTTTGCAAGCTTGCTTGGTTGGCCAAAAAGGGCGTATGCGTTTTTTCCTGAATATATTCAGGAAAAAACGCATACGCCCTTTTTGGCCAAGCGCATCATTGTGGACGTTCTGCCTCTTTTCCTATGCTTTAAATGCAATTCCAGTCTACCTCCTGAAATCGGTTTCCTGCAATTCTGCCCCGCTTTCAAGTCCTCTTGGCAGCCTTACTTCAGTATATTTTTGGACGATAGCTGTCATTTATAACTCTGCAGGTTTGTGAATTACAGTGCCCCTGAGCTCCTTTCTTCAACTCGCTTTCTTGTGAGCTGGCCGCAACACCGCAGGATTGCTTCAGGCCCTAATCTGGTTCCGGCACGGCACGCTGAGCCTTTGGTTAATTCCTCTTCCTGGTGGGAAATGAGAGTTAAATTTGCCCGTCCAGACACCTCCAGCTAGTCTCTCATTGGTTCTCCCTATTCCTGTTCATCTTCCGCAGAAATTGCAAACTGGGCCAAACAGGAGGTTAAAGGCACTGACTCTCCAAGTCGGGAGAGTGTTAGTAAAGCGTCTGGAATGTTGCACCCGAGTACCAGGGGACGAGAACTGAGACATATTGGAACACGTCTCCCGATCACACGGTTGATCATACTCTGGGTTCCACGTGCATGTTTTAGCTGAAGGAAGAATCCCTTAAACCTGGAGAGTTGAGACCCGTGGAATGGGTACCATGCAATATGACATCAAAGGGTCTTCATTTGCTCACCGAACCTCTCCAATCCTATCACTGCTGCGTTTATGCCCCTGTACACACGCTTGATTTTCTTTCAGAGACATAGCAATCCATAGGTTTTAAGATACTTACTAGTCAGGTACATTCTTAGGCGTTTAATATGGGGTGTTGAGTCCATTTCGTTGAGCAAGGAGTAGTTCTTGTCTATTCTATATTTGGCTTAAGGAAATTTATCTGTGTTCATTTAAATCTCTGGTTTGATGCAGCACCCCAACTCACCTTTCCCCTTAAGCAAGCATAAGTTGGTTTTCTAAATTTGAGACCCTGTTCTGTTTTGTAATCCAGTTCCTGTGTAGCCAAGTTTACATCCCGTGTATTAGTGATATCTTATGATGTTTCTTTTTCTGTGTGACTTATTTCAGTTAGAATCATCATACCTGAATCCACTCATTATGCTGCTACGGGCCTGATGACATAGATTTCATTGCTGAGTGATATTGCATTGTACGTAAGTACCACAACTTCTTTATCCATTTTTCACTTTCTGCGATATTGAACTTGTACCGTAAACGAGGTTCTTGTAAACAGAGCCGTCCCAAACTTTGGGGTGGCTGTGTCTTTTTGATTTTAATTTCCCTAAGCTATAGGACCATAAGTGGAAGTGCCCTAGGCTCTGTTGCTTTGTTTTTTAGATGTTTCAGGAAACACCATACACCTCTCCCAAGTGGCTCTTGGCAATTTACATCCCGCCCATCAGCATAACAAGGCTCCCAGTTCTCCATGGCCTGTCCTGCCTTTCTGGATTTTACACTTTTTTCAGATGGCCCTTTTGACCGGGGGGAAGTGAGACTTCATTGTAGTGCAGATTTCCTTTGCAAGCTTGCTTGGTTGGCCAAAAAGGGCGTATGCGTTTTTTCCTGAATTCAGGAAAAAACGCATACGCCCTTTTTGGCCAAGTGCATCATTGTGGACGTTCTGCCTCTTTTCCTATGCTTTAAATGCAATTCCAGTCTACCTCCTGAAATCGGTTTCCTGCAATTCTGCCCCGCTTTCAAGTCCTCTTGGCAGCCTTACTTCAGTATATTTTTGGACGATAGCTGTCATTTATAACTCTGCAGGTTTGTGAATTACAGTGCCCCTGAGCTCCTTTCTTCAACTCGCTTTCTTGTGAGCTGGCCGCAACACCGCAGGATTGCTTCAGGCCCTAATCTGGTTCCGGCACGGCACGCTGAGCCTTTGGTTAATTCCTCTTCCTGGTGGGAAATGAGAGTTAAATTTGCCCGTCCAGACACCTCCAGCTAGTCTCTCATTGGTTCTCCCTATTCCTGTTCATCTTCCGCAGAAATTGCAAACTGGGCCAAACAGGAGGTTAAAGGCACTGACTCTCCAAGTCGGGAGAGTGTTAGTAAAGCGTCTGGAATGTTGCACCCGAGTACCAGGGGACGAGAACTGAGACATATTGGAACACGTCTCCCGATCACACGGTTGATCATACTCTGGGTTCCACGTGCATGTTTTAGCTGAAGGAAGAATCCCTTAAACCTGGAGAGTTGAGACCCGTGGAATGGGTACCATGCAATATGACATCAAAGGGTCTTCATTTGCTCACCGAACCTCTCCAATCCTATCACTGCTGCGTTTATGCCCCTGTACACACGCTTGATTTTCTTTCAGAGACATAGCAATCCATAGGTTTTAAGATACTTACTAGTCAGGTACATTCTTAGGCGTTTAATATGGGGTGTTGAGTCCATTTCGTTGAGCAAGGAGTAGTTCTTGTCTATTCTATATTTGGCTTAAGGAACTTTATCTGTGTTCATTTAAATCTCTGGTTTTATGCAGCACCCCAACTCACCTTTCCCCTTAAGCAAGCATAAGTTGGTTTTCTAAATTTGAGACCCTGTTCTGTTTTGTAATCCAGTTCCTGTGTAGCCAAGTTTACATCCCGTGTATTAGTGATATCTTATGATGTTTCTTTTTCTGTGTGACTTATTTCAGTTAGAATCATCATACCTGAATCCACTCATTATGCTGCTACGGGCCTGATGACATAGATTTCATTGCTGAGTGATATTGCATTGTACGTAAGTACCACAACTTCTTTATCCATTTTTCACTTTCTGCGATATTGAACTTGTACCGTAAACGAGGTTCTTGTAAACAGAGCCGTCCCAAACTTTGGGGTGGCTGTGTCTTTTTGATTTTAATTTCCCTAAGCTATAGGACCATAAGTGGAAGTGCCCTAGGCTCTGTTGCTTTGTTTTTTAGATGTTTCAGGAAACACCATACACCTCTCCCGAGTGGCTGTTGGCAATTTACATCCCGCCCATCAGCATAACAAGGCTCCCAGTTCTCCATGGCCTGTCCTGCCTTTCTGGATTTTACACTTTTTTCAGATGGCCCTTTTGACCGGGGGGAAGTGAGACTTCATTGTAGTGCAGATTTCCTTTGCAAGCTTGCTTGGTTGGCCAAAAAGGGCGTATGCGTTTTTTCCTGAATATATTCAGGAAAAAACGCATACGCCCTTTTTGGCCAAGCGCATCATTGTGGACGTTCTGCCTCTTTTCCTATGCTTTAAATGCAATTCCAGTCTACCTCCTGAAATCGGTTTCCTGCAATTCTGCCCCGCTTTCAAGTCCTCTTGGCAGCCTTACTTCAGTATATTTTTGGACGATAGCTGTCATTTATAACTCTGCAGGTTTGTGAATTACAGTGCCCCTGAGCTCCTTTCTTCAACTCGCTTTCTTGTGAGCTGGCCGCAACACCGCAGGATTGCTTCAGGCCCTAATCTGGTTCCGGCACGGCACGCTGAGCCTTTGGTTAATTCCTCTTCCTGGTGGGAAATGAGAGTTAAATTTGCCCGTCCAGACACCTCCACCTAGTCTCTCATTGGTTCTCCCTATTCCTGTTCATCTTCCGCAGAAATTGCAAACTGGGCCAAACAGGAGGTTAAAGGCACTGACTCTCCAAGTCGGGAGAGTGTTAGTAAAGCGTCTGGAATGTTGCACCCGAGTACCAGGGGACGAGAACTGAGACATATTGGAACACGTCTCCCGATCACACGGTTGATCATACTCTGGGTTCCACGTGCATGTTTTAGCTGAAGGAAGAATCCCTTAAACCTGGAGAGTTGAGACCCGTGGAATGGGTACCATGCAATATGACTTCAAAGGGTCTTCATTTGCTCACCGAACCTCTCCAATCCTATCACTGCTGCGTTTATGCCCCTGTACACACGCTTGATTTTCTTTCAGACACATAGCAATCCATAGGTTTTAAGATACTTACTAGTCAGGTACATTCTTAGGCGTTTAATATGGGGTGTTGAGTCCATTTCGTTGAGCAAGGAGTAGTTCTTGTCTATTCCATATTTGGCTTAAGGAACTTTATCTGTGCTCATTTCAATCTCTGGTTTTATGCAGCACCCCAACTCACCTTTCCCCTTAAGCAAGCATAAGTTGGTTTTCTAAATTTGAGACCCTGTTCTGTTTTGTAATCCAGTTCCTGTGTAGCGAAGTTTACATCCCGTGTATTAGTGATATCTTATGATGTTTCTTTTTCTGTGTGACTTATTTCAGTTAGAATCATCATACCTGAATCCACTCATTATGCTGCTACGGGCCTGATGACATAGATTTCATTGCTGAGTGATATTGCATTGTACGTAAGTACCACAACTTCTTTATCCATTTTTCACTTTCTGCGATATTGAACTTGTACCGTAAACGAGGTTCTTGTAAACAGAGCCGTCCCAAACTTTGGGGTGGCTGTGTCTTTTTGATTTTAATTTCCCTAAGCTATAGGACCATAAGTGGAAGTGCCCTAGGCTCTGTTGCTTTGTTTTTTAGATGTTTCAGGAAACACCATACACCTCTCCCGAGTGGCTGTTGGCAATTTACATCCCGCCCATCAGCATAACAAGGCTCCCAGTTCTCCATGGCCTGTCCTGCCTTTCTGGATTTTACACTTTTTTCAGATGGCCCTTTTGACCGGGGGGAAGTGAGACTTCATTGTAGTGCAGATTTCCTTTGCAAGCTTGCTTGGTTGGCCAAAAAGGGCGTATGCGTTTTTTCCTGAATATATTCAGGAAAAAACGCATACGCCCTTTTTGGCCAAGTGCATCATTGTGGACGTTCTGCCTCTTTTCCTATGCTTTAAATGCAATTCCAGTCTACCTCCTGAAATCGGTTTCCTGCAATTCTGCCCCGCTTTCAAGTCCTCTTGGCAGCCTTACTTCAGTATATTTTTGGACGATAGCTGTCATTTATAACTCTGCAGGTTTGTGAATTACAGTGCCCCTGAGCTCCTTTCTTCAACTCGCTTTCTTGTGAGCTGGCCGCAACACCGCAGGATTGCTTCAGGCCCTAATCTGGTTCCGGCACGGCACGCTGAGCCTTTGGTTAATTCCTCTTCCTGGTGGGAAATGAGAGTTAAATTTGCCCGTCCAGACACCTCCAGCTAGTCTCTCATTGGTTCTCCCTATTCCTGTTCATCTTCCGCAGAAATTGCAAACTGGGCCAAACAGGAGGTTAAAGGCACTGACTCTCCAAGTCGGGAGAGTGTTAGTAAAGCGTCTGGAATGTTGCACCCGAGTACCAGGGGACGAGAACTGAGACATATTGGAACACGTCTCCCGATCACACGGTTGATCATACTCTGGGTTCCACGTGCATGTTTTAGCTGAAGGAAGAATCCCTTAAACCTGGAGAGTTGAGACCCGTGGAATGGGTACCATGCAATATGACTTCAAAGGGTCTTCATTTGCTCACCGAACCTCTCCAATCCTATCACTGCTGCGTTTATGCCCCTGTACACATGCTTGATTTTCTTTCAGAGACATAGCAGTGCATAGGTTTTAAGATACTTACTAGTCAGGTACATTCTTAGGCGTTTAATATGGGGTGTTGAGTCCATTTCGTTGAGCAAGGAGTAGTTCTTGTCTATTCTATATTTGGCTTAAGGAACTTTATCTGTGCTCATTTCAATCTCTGGTTTTATGCAGCACCCCAACTCACCTTTCCCCTTAAGCAAGCATAAGTTGGTTTTCTAAATTTGAGACCCTGTTCTGTTTTGTAATCCAGTTCCTGTGTAGCCAAGTTTACATCCCGTGTATTAGTGATATCTTATGATGTTTCTTTTTCTGTGTGACTTATTTCAGTTAGAATCATCATACCTGAATCCACTCATTATGCTGCTACGGGCCTGATGACATAGATTTCATTGCTGAGTGATATTGCATTGTACGTAAGTACCACAACTTCTTTATCCATTTTTCACTTTCTGCGATATTGAACTTGTACCGTAAACGAGGTTCTTGTAAACAGAGCCGTCCCAAACTTTGGGGTGGCTGTGTCTTTTTGATTTTAATTTCCCTAAGCTATAGGACCATAAGTGGAAGTGCCCTAGGCTCTGTTGCTTTGTTTTTTAGATGTTTCAGGAAACACCATACACCTCTCCCGAGTGGCTGTTGGCAATTTACATCCCGCCCATCAGCATAACAAGGCTCCCAGTTCTCCATGGCCTGTCCTGCCTTTCTGGATTTTACACTTTTTTCAGATGGCCCTTTTGACCGGGGGGAAGTGAGACTTCATTGTAGTGCAGATTTCCTTTGCAAGCTTGCTTGGTTGGCCAAAAAGGGCGTATGCGTTTTTTCCTGAATATATTCAGGAAAAAACGCATACGCCCTTTTTGGCCAAGTGCATCATTGTGGACGTTCTGCCTCTTTTCCTATGCTTTAAATGCAATTCCAGTCTACCTCCTGAAATCGGTTTCCTGCAATTCTGCCCCGCTTTCAAGTCCTCTTGGCAGCCTTACTTCAGTATATTTTTGGACGATAGCTGTCATTTATAACTCTGCAGGTTTGTGAATTACAGTGCCCCTGAGCTCCTTTCTTCAACTCGCTTTCTTGTGAGCTGGCCGCAACACCGCAGGATTGCTTCAGGCCCTAATCTGGTTCCGGCACGGCACGCTGAGCCTTTGGTTAATTCCTCTTCCTGGTGGGAAATGAGAGTTAAATTTGCCCGTCCAGACACCTCCAGCTAGTCTCTCATTGGTTCTCCCTATTCCTGTTCATCTTCCGCAGAAATTGCAAACTGGGCCAAACAGGAGGTTAAAGGCACTGACTCTCCAAGTCGGGAGAGTGTTAGTAAAGCGTCTGGAATGTTGCACCCGAGTACCAGGGGACGAGAACTGAGACATATTGGAACACGTCTCCCGATCACACGGTTGATCATACTCTGGGTTCCACGTGCATGTTTTAGCTGAAGGAAGAATCCCTTAAACCTGGAGAGTTGAGACCCGTGGAATGGGTACCATGCAATATGACATCAAAGGGTCTTCATTTGCTCACCGAACCTCTCCAATCCTATCACTGCTGCGTTTATGCCCCTGTACACACGCTTGATTTTCTTTCAGAGACATAGCAATCCATAGGTTTTAAGATACTTACTAGTCAGGTACATTCTTAGGCGTTTAATATGGGGTGTTGAGTCCATTTCGTTGAGCAAGGAGTAGTTCTTGTCTATTCTATATTTGGCTTAAGGAACTTTATCTGTGTTCATTTAAATCTCTGGTTTGATGCAGCACCCCAACTCACCTTTCCCCTTAAGCAAGCATAAGTTGGTTTTCTAAATTTGAGACCCTGTTCTGTTTTGTAATCCAGTTCCTGTGTAGCCAAGTTTACATCCCGTGTATTAGTGATATCTTATGATGTTTCTTTTTCTGTGTGACTTATTTCAGTTAGAATCATCATACCTGAATCCACTCATTATGCTGCTACGGGCCTGATGACATAGATTTCATTGCTGAGTGATATTGCATTGTACGTAAGTACCACAACTTCTTTATCCATTTTTCACTTTCTGCGATATTGAACTTGTACCGTAAACGAGGTTCTTGTAAACAGAGCCGTCCCAAACTTTGGGGTGGCTGTGTCTTTTTGATTTTAATTTCCCTAAGCTATAGGACCATAAGTGGAAGTGCCCTAGGCTCTGTTGCTTTGTTTTTTAGATGTTTCAGGAAACACCATACACCTCTCCCGAGTGGCTGTTGGCAATTTACATCCCGCCCATCAGCATAACAAGGCTCCCAGTTCTCCATGGCCTGTCCTGCCTTTCTGGATTTTACACTTTTTTCAGATGGCCCTTTTGACCGGGGGGAAGTGAGACTTCATTGTAGTGCAGATTTCCTTTGCAAGCTTGCTTGGTTGGCCAAAAAGGGCGTATGCGTTTTTTCCTGAATATATTCAGGAAAAAACGCATACGCCCTTTTTGGCCAAGCGCATCATTGTGGACGTTCTGCCTCTTTTCCTATGCTTTAAATGCAATTCCAGTCTACCTCCTGAAATCGGTTTCCTGCAATTCTGCCCCGCTTTCAAGTCCTCTTGGCAGCCTTACTTCAGTATATTTTTGGACGATAGCTGTCATTTATAACTCTGCAGGTTTGTGAATTACAGTGCCCCTGAGCTCCTTTCTTCAACTCGCTTTCTTGTGAGCTGGCCGCAACACCGCAGGATTGCTTCAGGCCCTAATCTGGTTCCGGCACGGCACGCTGAGCCTTTGGTTAATTCCTCTTCCTGGTGGGAAATGAGAGTTAAATTTGCCCGTCCAGACACCTCCACCTAGTCTCTCATTGGTTCTCCCTATTCCTGTTCATCTTCCGCAGAAATTGCAAACTGGGCCAAACAGGAGGTTAAAGGCACTGACTCTCCAAGTCGGGAGAGTGTTAGTAAAGCGTCTGGAATGTTGCACCCGAGTACCAGGGGACGAGAACTGAGACATATTGGAACACGTCTCCCGATCACACGGTTGATCATACTCTGGGTTCCACGTGCATGTTTTAGCTGAAGGAAGAATCCCTTAAACCTGGAGAGTTGAGACCCGTGGAATGGGTACCATGCAATATGACTTCAAAGGGTCTTCATTTGCTCACCGAACCTCTCCAATCCTATCACTGCTGCGTTTATGCCCCTGTACACACGCTTGATTTTCTTTCAGACACATAGCAATCCATAGGTTTTAAGATACTTACTAGTCAGGTACATTCTTAGGCGTTTAATATGGGGTGTTGAGTCCATTTCGTTGAGCAAGGAGTAGTTCTTGTCTATTCCATATTTGGCTTAAGGAACTTTATCTGTGCTCATTTCAATCTCTGGTTTTATGCAGCACCCCAACTCACCTTTCCCCTTAAGCAAGCATAAGTTGGTTTTCTAAATTTGAGACCCTGTTCTGTTTTGTAATCCAGTTCCTGTGTAGCGAAGTTTACATCCCGTGTATTAGTGATATCTTATGATGTTTCTTTTTCTGTGTGACTTATTTCAGTTAGAATCATCATACCTGAATCCACTCATTATGCTGCTACGGGCCTGATGACATAGATTTCATTGCTGAGTGATATTGCATTGTACGTAAGTACCACAACTTCTTTATCCATTTTTCACTTTCTGCGATATTGAACTTGTACCGTAAACGAGGTTCTTGTAAACAGAGCCGTCCCAAACTTTGGGGTGGCTGTGTCTTTTTGATTTTAATTTCCCTAAGCTATAGGACCATAAGTGGAAGTGCCCTAGGCTCTGTTGCTTTGTTTTTTAGATGTTTCAGGAAACACCATACACCTCTCCCGAGTGGCTGTTGGCAATTTACATCCCGCCCATCAGCATAACAAGGCTCCCAGTTCTCCATGGCCTGTCCTGCCTTTCTGGATTTTACACTTTTTTCAGATGGCCCTTTTGACCGGGGGGAAGTGAGACTTCATTGTAGTGCAGATTTCCTTTGCAAGCTTGCTTGGTTGGCCAAAAAGGGCGTATGCGTTTTTTCCTGAATATATTCAGGAAAAAACGCATACGCCCTTTTTGGCCAAGTGCATCATTGTGGACGTTCTGCCTCTTTTCCTATGCTTTAAATGCAATTCCAGTCTACCTCCTGAAATCGGTTTCCTGCAATTCTGCCCCGCTTTCAAGTCCTCTTGGCAGCCTTACTTCAGTATATTTTTGGACGATAGCTGTCATTTATAACTCTGCAGGTTTGTGAATTACAGTGCCCCTGAGCTCCTTTCTTCAACTCGCTTTCTTGTGAGCTGGCCGCAACACCGCAGGATTGCTTCAGGCCCTAATCTGGTTCCGGCACGGCACGCTGAGCCTTTGGTTAATTCCTCTTCCTGGTGGGAAATGAGAGTTAAATTTGCCCGTCCAGACACCTCCAGCTAGTCTCTCATTGGTTCTCCCTATTCCTGTTCATCTTCCGCAGAAATTGCAAACTGGGCCAAACAGGAGGTTAAAGGCACTGACTCTCCAAGTCGGGAGAGTGTTAGTAAAGCGTCTGGAATGTTGCACCCGAGTACCACGGGACGAGAACTGAGACATATTGGAACACGTCTCCCGATCACACGGTTGATCATACTCTGGGTTCCACGTGCATGTTTTAGCTGAAGGAAGAATCCCTTAAACCTGGAGAGTTGAGACCCGTGGAATGGGTACCATGCAATATGACTTCAAAGGGTCTTCATTTGCTCACCGAACCTCTCCAATCCTATCACTGCTGCGTTTATGCCCCTGTACACATGCTTGATTTTCTTTCAGAGACATAGCAGTGCATAGGTTTTAAGATACTTACTAGTCAGGTACATTCTTAGGCGTTTAATATGGGGTGTTGAGTCCATTTCGTTGAGCAAGGAGTAGTTCTTGTCTATTCTATATTTGACTTAAGGAACTTTATCTGTGCTCATTTCAATCTCTGGTTTTATGCAGCACCCCAACTCACCTTTCCCCTTAAGCAAGCATAAGTTGGTTTTCTAAATTTGAGACCCTGTTCTGTTTTGTAATCCAGTTCCTGTGTAGCCAAGTTTACATCCCGTGTATTAGTGATATCTTATGATGTTTCTTTTTCTGTGTGACTTATTTCAGTTAGAATCATCATACCTGAATCCACTCATTATGCTGCTACGGGCCTGATGACATAGATTTCATTGCTGAGTGATATTGCATTGTACGTAAGTACCACAACTTCTTTATCCATTTTTCACTTTCTGCGATATTGAACTTGTACCGTAAACGAGGTTCTTGTAAACAGAGCCGTCCCAAACTTTGGGGTGGCTGTGTCTTTTTGATTTTAATTTCCCTAAGCTATAGGACCATAAGTGGAAGTGCCCTAGGCTCTGTTGCTTTGTTTTTTAGATGTTTCAGGAAACACCATACACCTCTCCCGAGTGGCTGTTGGCAATTTACATCCCGCCCATCAGCATAACAAGGCTCCCAGTTCTCCATGGCCTGTCCTGCCTTTCTGGATTTTACACTTTTTTCAGATGGCCCTTTTGACCGGGGGGAAGTGAGACTTCATTGTAGTGCAGATTTCCTTTGCAAGCTTGCTTGGTTGGCCAAAAAGGGCGTATGCGTTTTTTCCTGAATATATTCAGGAAAAAACGCATACGCCCTTTTTGGCCAAGTGCATCATTGTGGACGTTCTGCCTCTTTTCCTATGCTTTAAATGCAATTCCAGTCTACCTCCTGAAATCGGTTTCCTGCAATTCTGCCCCGCTTTCAAGTCCTCTTGGCAGCCTTACTTCAGTATATTTTTGGACGATAGCTGTCATTTATAACTCTGCAGGTTTGTGAATTACAGTGCCCCTGAGCTCCTTTCTTCAACTCGCTTTCTTGTGAGCTGGCCGCAACACCGCAGGATTGCTTCAGGCCCTAATCTGGTTCCGGCATGGCACGCTGAGCCTTTGGTTAATTCCTCTTCCTGGTGGGAAATGAGAGTTAAATTTGCCCGTCCAGACACCTCCAGCTAGTCTCTCATTGGTTCTCCCTATTCCTGTTCATCTTCCGCAGAAATTGCAAACTGGGCCAAACAGGAGGTTAAAGGCACTGACTCTCCAAGTCGGGAGAGTGTTAGTAAAGCGTCTGGAATGTTGCACCCGAGTACCAGGGGACGAGAACTGAGACATATTGGAACACGTCTCCCGATCACACGGTTGATCATACTCTGGGTTCCACGTGCATGTTTTAGCTGAAGGAAGAATCCCTTAAACCTGGAGAGTTGAGACCCGTGGAATGGGTACCATGCAATATGACATCAAAGGGTCTTCATTTGCTCACCGAACCTCTCCAATCCTATCACTGCTGCGTTTATGCCCCTGTACACACGCTTGATTTTCTTTCAGACACATAGCAATCCATAGGTTTTAAGATACTTACTAGTCAGGTACATTCTTAGGCGTTTAATATGGGGTGTTGAGTCCATTTCGTTGAGCAAGGAGTAGTTCTTGTCTATTCTATATTTGGCTTAAGGAACTTTATCTGTGTTCATTTAAATCTCTGGTTTTATGCAGCACCCCAACTCACCTTTCCCCTTAAGCAAGCATAAGTTGGTTTTCTAAATTTGAGACCCTGTTCTGTTTTGTAATCCAGTTCCTGTGTAGCCAAGTTTACATCCCGTGTATTAGTGATATCTTATGATGTTTCTTTTTCTGTGTGACTTATTTCAGTTAGAATCATCATACCTGAATCCACTCATTATGCTGCTACGGGCCTGATGACATAGATTTCATTGCTGAGTGATATTGCATTGTACGTAAGTACCACAACTTCTTTATCCATTTTTCACTTTCTGCGATATTGAACTTGTACCGTAAACGAGGTTCTTGTAAACAGAGCCGTCCCAAACTTTGGGGTGGCTGTGTCTTTTTGATTTTAATTTCCCTAAGCTATAGAACCATAAGTGGAAGTGCCCTAGGCTCTGTTGCTTTGTTTTTTAGATGTTTCAGGAAACACCATACACCTCTCCCGAGTGGCTGTTGGCAATTTACATCCCGCCCATCAGCATAACAAGGCTCCCAGTTCTCCATGGCCTGTCCTGCCTTTCTGGATTTTACACTTTTTTCAGATGGCCCTTTTGACCGGGGGGAAGTGAGACTTCATTGTAGTGCAGATTTCCTTTGCAAGCTTGCTTGGTTGGCCAAAAAGGGCGTATGCGTTTTTTCCTGAATATATTCAGGAAAAAACGCATACGCCCTTTTTGGCCAAGTGCATCATTGTGGACGTTCTGCCTCTTTTCCTATGCTTTAAATGCAATTCCAGTCTACCTCCTGAAATCGGTTTCCTGCAATTCTGCCCCGCTTTCAAGTCCTCTTGGCAGCCTTACTTCAGTATATTTTTGGACGATAGCTGTCATTTATAACTCTGCAGGTTTGTGAATTACAGTGCCCCTGAGCTCCTTTCTTCAACTCGCTTTCTTGTGAGCTGGCCGCAACACCGCAGGATTGCTTCAGGCCCTAATCTGGTTCCGGCACGGCACGCTGAGCCTTTGGTTAATTCCTCTTCCTGGTGGGAAATGAGAGTTAAATTTGCCCGTCCAGACACCTCCAGCTAGTCTCTCATTGGTTCTCCCTATTCCTGTTCATCTTCCGCAGAAATTGCAAACTGGGCCAAACAGGAGGTTAAAGGCACTGACTCTCCAAGTCGGGAGAGTGTTAGTAAAGCGTCTGGAATGTTGCACCCGAGTACCAGGGGACGAGAACTGAGACATATTGGAACACGTCTCCCGATCACACGGTTGATCATACTCTGGGTTCCACGTGCATGTTTTAGCTGAAGGAAGAATCCCTTAAACCTGGAGAGTTGAGACCCGTGGAATGGGTACCATGCAATATGACTTCAAAGGGTCTTCATTTGCTCACCGAACCTCTCCAATCCTATCACTGCTGCGTTTATGCCCCTGTACACATGCTTGATTTTTTTTCAGAGACATAGCAGTGCATAGGTTTTAAGATACTTACTAGTCAGGTACATTCTTAGGCGTTTAATATGGGGTGTTGAGTCCATTTCGTTGAGCAAGGAGTAGTTCTTGTCTATTCTATATTTGGCTTAAGGAACTTTATCTGTGCTCATTTCAATCTCTGGTTTTATGCAGCACCCCAACTCACCTTTCCCCTTAAGCAAGCATAAGTTGGTTTTCTAAATTTGAGACCCTGTTCTGTTTTGTAATCCAGTTCCTGTGTAGCCAAGTTTACATCCCGTGTATTAGTGATATCTTATGATGTTTCTTTTTCTGTGTGACTTATTTCAGTTAGAATCATCATACCTGAATCCACTCATTATGCTGCTACGGGCCTGATGACATAGATTTCATTGCTGAGTGATATTGCATTGTACGTAAGTACCACAACTTCTTTATCCATTTTTCACTTTCTGCGATATTGAACTTGTACCGTAAACGAGGTTCTTGTAAACAGAGCCGTCCCAAACTTTGGGGTGGCTGTGTCTTTTTGATTTTAATTTCCCTAAGCTATAGGACCATAAGTGGAAGTGCCCTAGGCTCTGTTGCTTTGTTTTTTAGATGTTTCAGGAAACACCATACACCTCTCCCGAGTGGCTGTTGGCAATTTACATCCCGCCCATCAGCATAACAAGGCTCCCAGTTCTCCATGGCCTGTCCTGCCTTTCTGGATTTTACACTTTTTTCAGATGGCCCTTTTGACCGGGGGGAAGTGAGACTTCATTGTAGTGCAGATTTCCTTTGCAAGCTTGCTTGGTTGGCCAAAAAGGGCGTATGCGTTTTTTCCTGAATATATTCAGGAAAAAACGCATACGCCCTTTTTGGCCAAGCGCATCATTGTGGACGTTCTGCCTCTTTTCCTATGCTTTAAATGCAATTCCAGTCTACCTCCTGAAATCGGTTTCCTGCAATTCTGCCCCGCTTTCAAGTCCTCTTGGCAGCCTTACTTCAGTATATTTTTGGACGATAGCTGTCATTTATAACTCTGCAGGTTTGTGAATTACAGTGCCCCTGAGCTCCTTTCTTCAACTCGCTTTCTTGTGAGCTGGCCGCAACACCGCAGGATTGCTTCAGGCCCTAATCTGGTTCCGGCACGGCACGCTGAGCCTTTGGTTAATTCCTCTTCCTGGTGGGAAATGAGAGTTAAATTTGCCCGTCCAGACACCTCCACCTAGTCTCTCATTGGTTCTCCCTATTCCTGTTCATCTTCCGCAGAAATTGCAAACTGGGCCAAACAGGAGGTTAAAGGCACTGACTCTCCAAGTCGGGAGAGTGTTAGTAAAGCGTCTGGAATGTTGCACCCGAGTACCAGGGGACGAGAACTGAGACATATTGGAACACGTCTCCCGATCACACGGTTGATCATACTCTGGGTTCCACGTGCATGTTTTAGCTGAAGGAAGAATCCCTTAAACCTGGAGAGTTGAGACCCGTGGAATGGGTACCATGCAATATGACTTCAAAGGGTCTTCATTTGCTCACCGAACCTCTCCAATCCTATCACTGCTGCGTTTATGCCCCTGTACACACGCTTGATTTTCTTTCAGACACATAGCAATCCATAGGTTTTAAGATACTTACTAGTCAGGTACATTCTTAGGCGTTTAATATGGGGTGTTGAGTCCATTTCGTTGAGCAAGGAGTAGTTCTTGTCTATTCCATATTTGGCTTAAGGAACTTTATCTGTGCTCATTTCAATCTCTGGTTTTATGCAGCACCCCAACTCACCTTTCCCCTTAAGCAAGCATAAGTTGGTTTTCTAAATTTGAGACCCTGTTCTGTTTTGTAATCCAGTTCCTGTGTAGCGAAGTTTACATCCCGTGTATTAGTGATATCTTATGATGTTTCTTTTTCTGTGTGACTTATTTCAGTTAGAATCATCATACCTGAATCCACTCATTATGCTGCTACGGGCCTGATGACATAGATTTCATTGCTGAGTGATATTGCATTGTACGTAAGTACCACAACTTCTTTATCCATTTTTCACTTTCTGCGATATTGAACTTGTACCGTAAACGAGGTTCTTGTAAACAGAGCCGTCCCAAACTTTGGGGTGGCTGTGTCTTTTTGATTTTAATTTCCCTAAGCTATAGGACCATAAGTGGAAGTGCCCTAGGCTCTGTTGCTTTGTTTTTTAGATGTTTCAGGAAACACCATACACCTCTCCCGAGTGGCTGTTGGCAATTTACATCCCGCCCATCAGCATAACAAGGCTCCCAGTTCTCCATGGCCTGTCCTGCCTTTCTGGATTTTACACTTTTTTCAGATGGCCCTTTTGACCGGGGGGAAGTGAGACTTCATTGTAGTGCAGATTTCCTTTGCAAGCTTGCTTGGTTGGCCAAAAAGGGCGTATGCGTTTTTTCCTGAATATATTCAGGAAAAAACGCATACGCCCTTTTTGGCCAAGTGCATCATTGTGGACGTTCTGCCTCTTTTCCTATGCTTTAAATGCAATTCCAGTCTACCTCCTGAAATCGGTTTCCTGCAATTCTGCCCCGCTTTCAAGTCCTCTTGGCAGCCTTACTTCAGTATATTTTTGGACGATAGCTGTCATTTATAACTCTGCAGGTTTGTGAATTACAGTGCCCCTGAGCTCCTTTCTTCAACTCGCTTTCTTGTGAGCTGGCCGCAACACCGCAGGATTGCTTCAGGCCCTAATCTGGTTCCGGCACGGCACGCTGAGCCTTTGGTTAATTCCTCTTCCTGGTGGGAAATGAGAGTTAAATTTGCCCGTCCAGACACCTCCAGCTAGTCTCTCATTGGTTCTCCCTATTCCTGTTCATCTTCCGCAGAAATTGCAAACTGGGCCAAACAGGAGGTTAAAGGCACTGACTCTCCAAGTCGGGAGAGTGTTAGTAAAGCGTCTGGAATGTTGCACCCGAGTACCAGGGGACGAGAACTGAGACATATTGGAACACGTCTCCCGATCACACGGTTGATCATACTCTGGGTTCCACGTGCATGTTTTAGCTGAAGGAAGAATCCCTTAAACCTGGAGAGTTGAGACCCGTGGAATGGGTACCATGCAATATGACTTCAAAGGGTCTTCATTTGCTCACCGAACCTCTCCAATCCTATCACTGCTGCGTTTATGCCCCTGTACACATGCTTGATTTTCTTTCAGAGACATAGCAGTGCATAGGTTTTAAGATACTTACTAGTCAGGTACATTCTTAGGCGTTTAATATGGGGTGTTGAGTCCATTTCGTTGAGCAAGGAGTAGTTCTTGTCTATTCTATATTTGGCTTAAGGAACTTTATCTGTGCTCATTTCAATCTCTGGTTTTATGCAGCACCCCAACTCACCTTTCCCCTTAAGCAAGCATAAGTTGGTTTTCTAAATTTGAGACCCTGTTCTGTTTTGTAATCCAGTTCCTGTGTAGCCAAGTTTACATCCCGTGTATTAGTGATATCTTATGATGTTTCTTTTTCTGTGTGACTTATTTCAGTTAGAATCATCATACCTGAATCCACTCATTATGCTGTTACGGGCCTGATGACATAGATTTCATTGCTGAGTGATATTGCATTGTACGTAAGTACCACAACTTCTTTATCCATTTTTCACTTTCTGCGATATTGAACTTGTACCGTAAACGAGGTTCTTGTAAACAGAGCCGTCCCAAACTTTGGGGTGGCTGTGTCTTTTTGATTTTAATTTCCCTAAGCTATAGGACCATAAGTGGAAGTGCCCTAGGCTCTGTTGCTTTGTTTTTTAGATGTTTCAGGAAACACCATACACCTCTCCCGAGTGGCTGTTGGCAATTTACATCCCGCCCATCAGCATAACAAGGCTCCCAGTTCTCCATGGCCTGTCCTGCCTTTCTGGATTTTACACTTTTTTCAGATGGCCCTTTTGACCGGGGGGAAGTGAGACTTCATTGTAGTGCAGATTTCCTTTGCAAGCTTGCTTGGTTGGCCAAAAAGGGCGTATGCGTTTTTTCCTGAATATATTCAGGAAAAAACGCATACGCCCTTTTTGGCCAAGTGCATCATTGTGGACGTTCTGCCTCTTTTCCTATGCTTTAAATGCAATTCCAGTCTACCTCCTGAAATCGGTTTCCTGCAATTCTGCCCCGCTTTCAAGTCCTCTTGGCAGCCTTACTTCAGTATATTTTTGGACGATAGCTGTCATTTATAACTCTGCAGGTTTGTGAATTACAGTGCCCCTGAGCTCCTTTCTTCAACTCGCTTTCTTGTGAGCTGGCCGCAACACCGCAGGATTGCTTCAGGCCCTAATCTGGTTCCGGCATGGCACGCTGAGCCTTTGGTTAATTCCTCTTCCTGGTGGGAAATGAGAGTTAAATTTGCCCGTCCAGACACCTCCAGCTAGTCTCTCATTGGTTCTCCCTATTCCTGTTCATCTTCCGCAGAAATTGCAAACTGGGCCAAACAGGAGGTTAAAGGCACTGACTCTCCAAGTCGGGAGAGTGTTAGTAAAGCGTCTGGAATGTTGCACCCGAGTACCAGGGGACGAGAACTGAGACATATTGGAACACGTCTCCCGATCACACGGTTGATCATACTCTGGGTTCCACGTGCATGTTTTAGCTGAAGGAAGAATCCCTTAAACCTGGAGAGTTGAGACCCGTGGAATGGGTACCATGCAATATGACATCAAAGGGTCTTCATTTGCTCACCGAACCTCTCCAATCCTATCACTGCTGCGTTTATGCCCCTGTACACACGCTTGATTTTCTTTCAGAGACATAGCAATCCATAGGTTTTAAGATACTTACTAGTCAGGTACATTCTTAGGCGTTTAATATGGGGTGTTGAGTCCATTTCGTTGAGCAAGGAGTAGTTCTTGTCTATTCTATATTTGGCTTAAGGAACTTTATCTGTGTTCATTTAAATCTCTGGTTTTATGCAGCACCCCAACTCACCTTTCCCCTTAAGCAAGCATAAGTTGGTTTTCTAAATTTGAGACCCTGTTCTGTTTTGTAATCCAGTTCCTGTGTAGCCAAGTTTACATCCCGTGTATTAGTGATATCTTATGATGTTTCTTTTTCTGTGTGACTTATTTCAGTTAGAATCATCATACCTGAATCCACTCATTATGCTGCTACGGGCCTGATGACATAGATTTCATTGCTGAGTGATATTGCATTGTACGTAAGTACCACAACTTCTTTATCCATTTTTCACTTTCTGCGATATTGAACTTGTTCCGTAAACGAGGTTCTTGTAAACAGAGCCGTCCCAAACTTTGGGGTGGCTGTGTCTTTTTGATTTTAATTTCCCTAAGCTATAGAACCATAAGTGGAAGTGCCCTAGGCTCTGTTGCTTTGTTTTTTAGATGTTTCAGGAAACACCATACACCTCTCCCGAGTGGCTGTTGGCAATTTACATCCCGCCCATCAGCATAACAAGGCTCCCAGTTCTCCATGGCCTGTCCTGCCTTTCTGGATTTTACACTTTTTTCAGATGGCCCTTTTGACCGGGGGGAAGTGAGACTTCATTGTAGTGCAGATTTCCTTTGCAAGCTTGCTTGGTTGGCCAAAAAGGGCGTATGCGTTTTTTCCTGAATATATTCAGGAAAAAACGCATACGCCCTTTTTGGCCAAGTGCATCATTGTGGACGTTCTGCCTCTTTTCCTATGCTTTAAATGCAATTCCAGTCTACCTCCTGAAATCGGTTTCCTGCAATTCTGCCCCGCTTTCAAGTCCTCTTGGCAGCCTTACTTCAGTATATTTTTGGACGATAGCTGTCATTTATAACTCTGCAGGTTTGTGAATTACAGTGCCCCTGAGCTCCTTTCTTCAACTCGCTTTCTTGTGAGCTGGCCGCAACACCGCAGGATTGCTTCAGGCCCTAATCTGGTTCCGGCACGGCACGCTGAGCCTTTGGTTAATTCCTCTTCCTGGTGGGAAATGAGAGTTAAATTTGCCCGTCCAGACACGTCCAGCTAGTCTCTCATTGGTTCTCCCTATTCCTGTTCATCTTCCGCAGAAATTGCAAACTGGGCCAAACAGGAGGTTAAAGGCACTGACTCTCCAAGTCGGGAGAGTGTTAGTAAAGCGTCTGGAATGTTGCACCCGAGTACCAGGGGACGAGAACTGAGACATATTGGAACACGTCTCCCGATCACACGGTTGATCATACTCTGGGTTCCACGTGCATGTTTTAGCTGAAGGAAGAATCCCTTAAACCTGGAGAGTTGAGACCCGTGGAATGGGTACCATGCAATATGACTTCAAAGGGTCTTCATTTGCTCACCGAACCTCTCCAATCCTATCACTGCTGCGTTTATGCCCCTGTACACATGCTTGATTTTCTTTCAGAGACATAGCAGTGCATAGGTTTTAAGATACTTACTAGTCAGGTACATTCTTAGGCGTTTAATATGGGGTGTTGAGTCCATTTCGTTGAGCAAGGAGTAGTTCTTGTCTATTCTATATTTGGCTTAAGGAACTTTATCTGTGCTCATTTCAATCTCTGGTTTTATGCAGCACCCCAACTCACCTTTCCCCTTAAGCAAGCATAAGTTGGTTTTCTAAATTTGAGACCCTGTTCTGTTTTGTAATCCAGTTCCTGTGTAGCCAAGTTTACATTCCGTGTATTAGTGATATCTTATGATGTTTCTTTTTCTGTGTGACTTATTTCAGTTAGAATCATCATACCTGAATCCACTCATTATGCTGCTACGGGCCTGATGACATAGATTTCATTGCTGAGTGATATTGCATTGTACGTAAGTACCACAACTTCTTTATCCATTTTTCACTTTCTGCGATATTGAACTTGTACCGTAAATGAGGTTCTTGTAAACAGAGCCGTCCCAAACTTTGGGGTGGCTGTGTCTTTTTGATTTTAATTTCCCTAAGCTATAGGACCATAAGTGGAAGTGCCCTAGGCTCTGTTGCTTTGTTTTTTAGATGTTTCAGGAAACACCATACACCTCTCCCGAGTGGCTGTTGGCAATTTACATCCCGCCCATCAGCATAACAAGGCTCCCAGTTCTCCATGGCCTGTCCTGCCTTTCTGGATTTTACACTTTTTTCAGATGGCCCTTTTGACCGGGGGGAAGTGAGACTTCATTGTAGTGCAGATTTCCTTTGCAAGCTTGCTTGGTTGGCCAAAAAGGGCGTATGCGTTTTTTCCTGAATATATTCAGGAAAAAACGCATACGCCCTTTTTGGCCAAGCGCATCATTGTGGACGTTCTGCCTCTTTTCCTATGCTTTAAATGCAATTCCAGTCTACCTCCTGAAATCGGTTTCCTGCAATTCTGCCCCGCTTTCAAGTCCTCTTGGCAGCCTTACTTCAGTATATTTTTGGACGATAGCTGTCATTTATAACTCTGCAGGTTTGTGAATTACAGTGCCCCTGAGCTCCTTTCTTCAACTCGCTTTCTTGTGAGCTGGCCGCAACACCGCAGGATTGCTTCAGGCCCTAATCTGGTTCCGGCACGGCACGCTGAGCCTTTGGTTAATTCCTCTTCCTGGTGGGAAATGAGAGTTAAATTTGCCCGTCCAGACACCTCCAGCTAGTCTCTCATTGGTTCTCCCTATTCCTGTTCATCTTCCGCAGAAATTGCAAACTGGGCCAAACAGGAGGTTAAAGGCACTGACTCTCCAAGTCGGGAGAGTGTTAGTAAAGCGTCTGGAATGTTGCACCCGAGTACCAGGGGACGAGAACTGAGACATATTGGAACACGTCTCCCGATCACACGGTTGATCATACTCTGGGTTCCACGTGCATGTTTTAGCTGAAGGAAGAATCCCTTAAACCTGGAGAGTTGAGACCCGTGGAATGGGTACCATGCAATATGACTTCAAAGGGTCTTCATTTGCTCACCGAACCTCTCCAATCCTATCACTGCTGCGTTTATGCCCCTGTACACACGCTTGATTTTCTTTCAGAGACATAGCAGTGCATAGGTTTTAAGATACTTACTAGTCAGGTACATTCTTAGGCGTTTAATATGGGGTGTTGAGTCCATTTCGTTGAGCAAGGAGTAGTTCTTGTCTATTCTATATTTGGCTTAAGGAACTTTATCTGTGCTCATTTCAATCTCTGGTTTTATGCAGCACCCCAACTCACCTTTCCCCTTAAGCAAGCATAAGTTGGTTTTCTAAATTTGAGACCCTGTTCTGTTTTGTAATCCAGTTCCTGTGTAGCCAAGTTTACATCCCGTGTATTAGTGATATCTTATGATGTTTCTTTTTCTGTGTGACTTATTTCAGTTAGAATCATCATACCTGAATCCACTCATTATGCTGCTACGGGCCTGATGACATAGATTTCATTGCTGAGTGATATTGCATTGTACGTAAGTACCACAACTTCTTTATCCATTTTTCACTTTCTGCGATATTGAACTTGTACCGTAAACGAGGTTCTTGTAAACAGAGCCGTCCCAAACTTTGGGGTGGCTGTGTCTTTTTGATTTTAATTTCCCTAAGCTATAGGACCATAAGTGGAAGTGCCCTAGGCTCTGTTGCTTTGTTTTTTAGATGTTTCAGGAAACACCATACACCTCTCCCGAGTGGCTGTTGGCAATTTACATCCCGCCCATCAGCATAACAAGGCTCCCAGTTCTCCATGGCCTGTCCTGCCTTTCTGGATTTTACACTTTTTTCAGATGGCCCTTTTGACCGGGGGGAAGTGAGACTTCATTGTAGTGCAGATTTCCTTTGCAAGCTTGCTTGGTTGGCCAAAAAGGGCGTATGCGTTTTTTCCTGAATATATTCAGGAAAAAACGCATACGCCCTTTTTGGCCAAGTGCATCATTGTGGACGTTCTGCCTCTTTTCCTATGCTTTAAATGCAATTCCAGTCTACCTCCTGAAATCGGTTTCCTGCAATTCTGCCCCGCTTTCAAGTCCTCTTGGCAGCCTTACTTCAGTATATTTTTGGACGATAGCTGTCATTTATAACTCTGCAGGTTTGTGAATTACAGTGCCCCTGAGCTCCTTTCTTCAACTCGCTTTCTTGTGAGCTGGCCGCAACACCGCAGGATTGCTTCAGGCCCTAATCTGGTTCCGGCACGGCACGCTGAGCCTTTGGTTAATTCCTCTTCCTGGTGGGAAATGAGAGTTAAATTTGCCCGTCCAGACACCTCCAGCTAGTCTCTCATTGGTTCTCCCTATTCCTGTTCATCTTCCGCAGAAATTGCAAACTGGGCCAAACAGGAGGTTAAAGGCACTGACTCTCCAAGTCGGGAGAGTGTTAGTAAAGCGTCTGGAATGTTGCACCCGAGTACCAGGGGACGAGAACTGAGACATATTGGAACACGTCTCCCGATCACACGGTTGATCATACTCTGGGTTCCACGTGCATGTTTTAGCTGAAGGAAGAATCCCTTAAACCTGGAGAGTTGAGACCCGTGGAATGGGTACCATGCAATATGACTTCAAAGGGTCTTCATTTGCTCACCGAACCTCTCCAATCCTATCACTGCTGCGTTTATGTCCCTGTACACACGCTTGATTTTCTTTCAGAGACATAGCAGTGCATAGGTTTTAAGATACTTACTAGTCAGGTACATTCTTAGGCGTTTAATATGGGGTGTTGAGTCCATTTCGTTGAGCAAGGAGTAGTTCTTGTCTATTCTATATTTGGCTTAAGGAACTTTATCTGTGCTCATTTCAATCTCTGGTTTTATGCAGCACCCCAACTCACCTTTCCCCTTAAGCAAGCATAAGTTGGTTTTCTAAATTTGAGACCCTGTTCTGTTTTGTAATCCAGTTCCTGTGTAGCCAAGTTTACATCCCGTGTATTAGTGATATCTTATGATGTTTCTTTTTCTGTGTGACTTATTTCAGTTAGAATCATCATACCTGAATCCACTCATTATGCTGCTACGGGCCTGATGACATAGATTTCATTGCTGAGTGATATTGCATTGTACGTAAGTACCACAACTTCTTTATCCATTTTTCACTTTCTGCGATATTGAACTTGTACCGTAAACGAGGTTCTTGTAAACAGAGCCGTCCCAAACTTTGGGGTGGCTGTGTCTTTTTGATTTTAATTTCCCTAAGCTATAGGACCATAAGTGGAAGTGCCCTAGGCTCTGTTGCTTTGTTTTTTAGATGTTTCAGGAAACACCATACACCTCTCCCGAGTGGCTGTTGGCAATTTACATCCCGCCCATCAGCATAACAAGGCTCCCAGTTCTCCATGGCCTGTCCTGCCTTTCTGGATTTTACACTTTTTTCAGATGGCCCTTTTGACCGGGGGGAAGTGAGACTTCATTGTAGTGCAGATTTCCTTTGCAAGCTTGCTTGGTTGGCCAAAAAGGGCGTATGCGTTTTTTCCTGAATATATTCAGGAAAAAACGCATACGCCCTTTTTGGCCAAGCGCATCATTGTGGACGTTCTGCCTCTTTTCCTATGCTTTAAATGCAATTCCAGTCTACCTCCTGAAATCGGTTTCCTGCAATTCTGCCCCGCTTTCAAGTCCTCTTGGCAGCCTTACTTCAGTATATTTTTGGACGATAGCTGTCATTTATAACTCTGCAGGTTTGTGAATTACAGTGCCCCTGAGCTCCTTTCTTCAACTCGCTTTCTTGTGAGCTGGCCGCAACACCGCAGGATTGCTTCAGGCCCTAATCTGGTTCCGGCACGGCACGCTGAGCCTTTGGTTAATTCCTCTTCCTGGTGGGAAATGAGAGTTAAATTTGCCCGTCCAGACACCTCCAGCTAGTCTCTCATTGGTTCTCCCTATTCCTGTTCATCTTCCGCAGAAATTGCAAACTGGGCCAAACAGGAGGTTAAAGGCACTGACTCTCCAAGTCGGGAGAGTGTTAGTAAAGCGTCTGGAATGTTGCACCCGAGTACCAGGGGACGAGAACTGAGACATATTGGAACACGTCTCCCGATCACACGGTTGATCATACTCTGGGTTCCACGTGCATGTTTTAGCTGAAGGAAGAATCCCTTAAACCTGGAGAGTTGAGACCCGTGGAATGGGTACCATGCAATATGACTTCAAAGGGTCTTCATTTGCTCACCGAACCTCTCCAATCCTATCACTGCTGCGTTTATGCCCCTGTACACACGCTTGATTTTCTTTCAGAGACATAGCAGTGCATAGGTTTTAAGATACTTACTAGTCAGGTACATTCTTAGGCGTTTAATATGGGGTGTTGAGTCCATTTCGTTGAGCAAGGAGTAGTTCTTGTCTATTCTATATTTGGCTTAAGGAACTTTATCTGTGCTCATTTCAATCTCTGGTTTTATGCAGCACCCCAACTCACCTTTCCCCTTAAGCAAGCATAAGTTGGTTTTCTAAATTTGAGACCCTGTTCTGTTTTGTAATCCAGTTCCTGTGTAGCCAAGTTTACATCCCGTGTATTAGTGATATCTTATGATGTTTCTTTTTCTGTGTGACTTATTTCAGTTAGAATCATCATACCTGAATCCACTCATTATGCTGCTACGGGCCTGATGACATAGATTTCATTGCTGAGTGATATTGCATTGTACGTAAGTACCACAACTTCTTTATCCA
This sequence comes from Leucopleurus acutus, assembly GCF_964270905.1. Taxonomy (NCBI): domain Eukaryota; kingdom Metazoa; phylum Chordata; class Mammalia; order Artiodactyla; family Delphinidae; genus Leucopleurus; species Leucopleurus acutus. Next base: position 344,310 of record NW_028139132.1, on the reverse strand, counting down.
TTTTTCACTTTCTGCGATATTGAACTTGTACCGTAAACGAGGTTCTTGTAAACAGAGCCGTCCCAAACTTTGGGGTGGCTGTGTCTTTTTGATTTTAATTTCCCTAAGCTATAGGACCATAAGTGGAAGTGCCCTAGGCTCTGTTGCTTTGTTTTTTAGATGTTTCAGGAAACACCATACACCTCTCCCGAGTGGCTGTTGGCAATTTACATCCCGCCCATCAGCATAACAAGGCTCCCAGTTCTCCATGGCCTGTCCTGCCTTTCTGGATTTTACACTTTTTTCAGATGGCCCTTTTGACCGGGGGGAAGTGAGACTTCATTGTAGTGCAGATTTCCTTTGCAAGCTTGCTTGGTTGGCCAAAAAGGGCGTATGCGTTTTTTCCTGAATATATTCAGGAAAAAACGCATACGCCCTTTTTGGCCAAGTGCATCATTGTGGACGTTCTGCCTCTTTTCCTATGCTTTAAATGCAATTCCAGTCTACCTCCTGAAATCGGTTTCCTGCAATTCTGCCCCGCTTTCAAGTCCTCTTGGCAGCCTTACTTCAGTATATTTTTGGACGATAGCTGTCATTTATAACTCTGCAGGTTTGTGAATTACAGTGCCCCTGAGCTCCTTTCTTCAACTCGCTTTCTTGTGAGCTGGCCGCAACACCGCAGGATTGCTTCAGGCCCTAATCTGGTTCCGGCACGGCACGCTGAGCCTTTGGTTAATTCCTCTTCCTGGTGGGAAATGAGAGTTAAATTTGCCCGTCCAGACACCTCCAGCTAGTCTCTCATTGGTTCTCCCTATTCCTGTTCATCTTCCGCAGAAATTGCAAACTGGGCCAAACAGGAGGTTAAAGGCACTGACTCTCCAAGTCGGGAGAGTGTTAGTAAAGCGTCTGGAATGTTGCACCCGAGTACCAGGGGACGAGAACTGAGACATATTGGAACACGTCTCCCGATCACACGGTTGATCATACTCTGGGTTCCACGTGCATGTTTTAGCTGAAGGAAGAATCCCTTAAACCTGGAGAGTTGAGACCCGTGGAATGGGTACCATGCAATATGACTTCAAAGGGTCTTCATTTGCTCACCGAACCTCTCCAATCCTATCACTGCTGCGTTTATGTCCCTGTACACACGCTTGATTTTCTTTCAGAGACATAGCAGTGCATAGGTTTTAAGATACTTACTAGTCAGGTACATTCTTAGGCGTTTAATATGGGGTGTTGAGTCCATTTCGTTGAGCAAGGAGTAGTTCTTGTCTATTCTATATTTGGCTTAAGGAACTTTATCTGTGCTCATTTCAATCTCTGGTTTTATGCAGCACCCCAACTCACCTTTCCCCTTAAGCAAGCATAAGTTGGTTTTCTAAATTTGAGACCCTGTTCTGTTTTGTAATCCAGTTCCTGTGTAGCCAAGTTTACATCCCGTGTATTAGTGATATCTTATGATGTTTCTTTTTCTGTGTGACTTATTTCAGTTAGAATCATCATACCTGAATCCACTCATTATGCTGCTACGGGCCTGATGACATAGATTTCATTGCTGAGTGATATTGCATTGTACGTAAGTACCACAACTTCTTTATCCATTTTTCACTTTCTGCGATATTGAACTTGTACCGTAAACGAGGTTCTTGTAAACAGAGCCGTCCCAAACTTTGGGGTGGCTGTGTCTTTTTGATTTTAATTTCCCTAAGCTATAGGACCATAAGTGGAAGTGCCCTAGGCTCTGTTGCTTTGTTTTTTAGATGTTTCAGGAAACACCATACACCTCTCCCAAGTGGCTCTTGGCAATTTACATCCCGCCCATCAGCATAACAAGGCTCCCAGTTCTCCATGGCCTGTCCTGCCTTTCTGGATTTTACACTTTTTTCAGATGGCCCTTTTGACCGGGGGGAAGTGAGACTTCATTGTAGTGCAGATTTCCTTTGCAAGCTTGCTTGGTTGGCCAAAAAGGGCGTATGCGTTTTTTCCTGAATATATTCAGGAAAAAACGCATACGCCCTTTTTGGCCAAGCGCATCATTGTGGACGTTCTGCCTCTTTTCCTATGCTTTAAATGCAATTCCAGTCTACCTCCTGAAATCGGTTTCCTGCAATTCTGCCCCGCTTTCAAGTCCTCTTGGCAGCCTTACTTCAGTATATTTTTGGACGATAGCTGTCATTTATAACTCTGCAGGTTTGTGAATTACAGTGCCCCTGAGCTCCTTTCTTCAACTCGCTTTCTTGTGAGCTGGCCGCAACACCGCAGGATTGCTTCAGGCCCTAATCTGGTTCCGGCACGGCACGCTGAGCCTTTGGTTAATTCCTCTTCCTGGTGGGAAATGAGAGTTAAATTTGCCCGTCCAGACACCTCCAGCTAGTCTCTCATTGGTTCTCCCTATTCCTGTTCATCTTCCGCAGAAATTGCAAACTGGGCCAAACAGGAGGTTAAAGGCACTGACTCTCCAAGTCGGGAGAGTGTTAGTAAAGCGTCTGGAATGTTGCACCCGAGTACCAGGGGACGAGAACTGAGACATATTGGAACACGTCTCCCGATCACACGGTTGATCATACTCTGGGTTCCACGTGCATGTTTTAGCTGAAGGAAGAATCCCTTAAACCTGGAGAGTTGAGACCCGTGGAATGGGTACCATGCAATATGACTTCAAAGGGTCTTCATTTGCTCACCGAACCTCTCCAATCCTATCACTGCTGCGTTTATGCCCCTGTACACACGCTTGATTTTCTTTCAGAGACATAGCAATCCATAGGTTTTAAGATACTTACTAGTCAGGTACATTCTTAGGCGTTTAATATGGGGTGTTGAGTCCATTTCGTTGAGCAAGGAGTAGTTCTTGGCTATTCCATATTTGGCTTAAGGAACTTTATCTGTGCTCATTTCAATCTCTGGTTTTATGCAGCACCCCAACTCACCTTTCCCCTTAAGCAAGCATAAGTTGGTTTTCTAAATTTGAGACCCTGTTCTGTTTTGTAATCCAGTTCCTGTGTAGCCAAGTTTACATCCCGTGTATTAGTGATATCTTATGATGTTTCTTTTTCTGTGTGACTTATTTCAGTTAGAATCATCATACCTGAATCCACTCATTATGCTGCTACGGGCCTGATGACATAGATTTCATTGCTGAGTGATATTGCATTGTACGTAAGTACCACAACTTCTTTATCCATTTTTCACTTTCTGCGATATTGAACTTGTACCGTAAACGAGGTTCTTGTAAACAGAGCCGTCCCAAACTTTGGGGTGGCTGTGTCTTTTTGATTTTAATTTCCCTAAGCTATAGGACCATAAGTGGAAGTGCCCTAGGCTCTGTTGCTTTGTTTTTTAGATGTTTCAGGAAACACCATACACCTCTCCCGAGTGGCTCTTGGCAATTTACATCCCGCCCATCAGCATAACATGGCTCCCAGTTCTCCATGGCCTGTCCTGCCTTTCTGGATTTTACACTTTTTTCAGATGGCCCTTTTGACCGGGGGGAAGTGAGACTTCATTGTAGTGCAGATTTCCTTTGCAAGCTTGCTTGGTTGGCCAAAAAGGGCGTATGCGTTTTTTCCTGAATATATTCAGGAAAAAACGCATATGCCCTTTTTGGCCAAGCGCATCATTGTGGACGTTCTGCCTCTTTTCCTATGCTTTAAATGCAATTCCAGTCTACCTCCTGAAATCGGTTTCCTGCAATTCTGCCCCGCTTTCAAGTCCTCTTGGCAGCCTTACTTCAGTATATTTTTGGACGATAGCTGTCATTTATAACTCTGCAGGTTTGTGAATTACAGTGCCCCTGAGCTCCTTTCTTCAACTCGCTTTCTTGTGAGCTGGCCGCAACACCGCAGGATTGCTTCAGGCCCTAATCTGGTTCCGGCACGGCACGCTGAGCCTTTGGTTAATTCCTCTTCCTGGTGGGAAATGAGAGTTAAATTTGCCCGTCCAGACACCTCCAGCTAGTCTCTCATTGGTTCTCCCTATTCCTGTTCATCTTCCTCAGAAATTGCAAATGGGCCAAACAGGAGGTTAAAGGCACTGACTCTCCAAGTCGGGAGAGTGTTAGTAAAGCGTGTGGAATGTTGCACCCGAGTACCAGGGGACGAGAACTGAGACATATTGGAACACGTCTCCCGATCACACGGTTGATCATACTCTGGGTTCCACGTGCATGTTTTAGCTGAAGGCAGAATCCCTTAAACCTGGAGAGTTGAGACCCGTGGAATGGGTACCATGCAATATGACTTCAAAGGGTCTTCATTTGCTCATCGAACGTCTCCAATCCTATCACTGCTGCGGTTATGCCCCTGTACACACGCTTGATTTTCTTTCAGAGACATAGCAATCCATAGGTTTTAAGATACTTACTAGTCAGGTACATTCTTAGGCGTTTAATATGGGGTGTTGAGTCCATTTCGTTGAGCAAGGAGTAGTTCTTGTCTATTCCATATTTGGCTTAAGGAACTTTATCTGTGCTCATTTCAATCTCTGGTTTGATGCAGCACCCCAACTCACCTTTCCCCTTAAGCAAGCATAAGTTGGTTTTCTAAATTTGAGACCCTGTTCTGTTTTGTAATCCAGTTCCTGTGTAGCCAAGTTTACATTCCGTGTATTAGTGATATCTTATGATGTTTCTTTTTCTGTGTGACTTATTTCAGTTAGAATCATCATACCTGAATCCACTCATTATGCTGCTACGGGCCTGATGACATAGATTTCATTGCTGAGTGATATTGCATTGTACGTAAGTACCACAACTTCTTTATCCATTTTTCACTTTCTGCGATATTGAACTTGTACCGTAAACGAGGTTCTTGTAAACAGAGCTTTCCCAAACTTTGGGGTGGCTGTGTCTTTTTGATTTTAATTTCCCTAAGCTATAGGACCATAAGTGGAAGTGCCCTAGGCTCTGTTGCTTTGTTTTTTAGATGTTTCAGGAAACACCATACACCTCTCCCGAGTGGCTGTTGGCAATTTACATCCCGCCCATCAGCATAACAAGGCTCCCAGTTCTCCATGGCCTGTCCTGCCTTTCTGGATTTTACACTTTTTCAGATGGCCCTTTTGACCGGGGGGAAGTGAGACTTCATTGTAGTGCAGATTTCCTTTGCAAGCTTGCTTGGTTGGCCAAAAAGGGCGTATGCGTTTTTTCCTGAATATATTCAGGAAAAAACGCATACGCCCTTTTTGTCCAAGTGCATCATTGTGGACGTTCTGCCTCTTTTCCTATGCTTTAAATTGAATTCCAGTCTACCTCCTGAAATCGGTTTCCTGCAATTCTGCCCCGCTTTCAAGTCCTCTTGGCAGCCTTACTTCAGTATATTTTTGGACGATAGCTGTCATTTATAACTCTGCAGGTTTGTGAATTACAGTGCCCCTGAGCTCCTTTCTTCAACTCGCTTTCTTGTGAGCTTGCCGCAACACCGCAGGATTGCTTCAGGCCCTAATCTGGTTCCGGCACGGCACGCTGAGCCTTTGGTTAATTCCTCTTCCTGGTGGGAAATGAGAGTTAAATTTGCCCGTCCAGACACCTCCAGCTAGTCTCTCATTGGTTCTCCCTATTCCTGTGCATCTTCCGCAGAAATTGCAAACTGGGCCAAACAGGAGGTTAAAGGCACTGACTCTCCAAGTCGGGAGAGTGTTAGTAAAGCGTCTGGAATGTTGCACCCGAGTACCAGGGGACGAGAACTGAGACATATTGGAACACGTCTCCCGATCACACGGTTGATCATACTCTGGGTTCCACGTGCATGTTTTAGCTGAAGGAAGAATCCCTTAAACCTGGAGAGTTGAGACCCGTGGAATGGGTACCATGCAATATGACTTCAAAGGGTCTTCATTTGCTCACAGAACCTCTCCAATCCTATCACTGCTGCGTTTATGCCCCTGTACACACGCTTGATTTTCTTTCAGAGACATAGCAATCCATAGGTTTTAAGATACTTACTAGTCAGGTACATTCTTAGGCGTTTAATATGGGGTGTTGAGTCCATTTCGTTGAGCAAGGAGTAGTTCTTGTCTATTCCATATTTGGCTTAAGGAACTTTATCTGTGCTCATTTCAATCTCTGGTTTGATGCAGCACCCCAACTCACCTTTCCCCTTAAGCAAGCATAAGTTGGTTTTCTAAATTTGAGACCCTGTTCTGTTTTGTAATCCAGTTCCTGTGTAGCCAAGTTTACATCCCGTGTATTAGTGATATCTTATGATGTTTCTTTTTCTGTGTGACTTATTTCAGTTAGAATCATCATACCTGAATCCACTCATTATGCTGCTACGGGCCTGATGACATAGATTTCATTGCTGAGTGATATTGCATTGTACGTAAGTACCACAACTTCTTTATCCATTTTTCACTTTCTGCGATATTGAACTTGTACCGTAAACGAGGTTCTTGTAAACAGAGCCGTCCCAAACTTTGGGGTGGCTGTGTCTTTTTGATTTTAATTTCCCTAAGCTATAGGACCATAAGTGGAAGTGCCCTAGGCTCTGTTGCTTTGTTTTTTAGATGTTTCAGGAAACACCATACACCTCTCCCGAGTGGCTGTTGGCAATTTACATCCCGCCCATCAGCATAACAAGGCTCCCAGTTCTCCATGGCCTGTCCTGCCTTTCTGGATTTTACACTTTTTTCAGATGGCCCTTTTGACCGGGGGGAAGTGAGACTTCATTGTAGTGCAGATTTCCTTTGCAAGCTTGCTTGGTTGGCCAAAAAGGGCGTATGCGTTTTTTCCTGAATATATTCAGGAAAAAACGCATACGCCCTTTTTGGCCAAGTGCATCATTGTGGACGTTCTGCCTCTTTTCCTATGCTTTAAATGCAATTCCAGTCTACCTCCTGAAATCGGTTTCCTGCAATTCTGCCCCGATTTCAAGTCCTCTTGGCAGCCTTACTTCAGTATATTTTTGGACGATAGCTGTCATTTATAACTCTGCAGGTTTGTTAATTACAGTGCCTCTTAACTCCATTCTTCAAGTCGCTTTCTTGTGAGCTGGCCGCAACACCGCAGGATTGCTTCAGGCCCTAATCTGGTTCCGGCACGGCACGCTGAGCCTTTGGTTAATTCCTCTTCCTGGTGGGAAATGAGAGTTAAATTTGCCCGTCCAGACACCTCCAGCTAGTCTCTCATTGGTTCTCCCTATTCCTGTTCATCTTCCGCAGAAATTGCAAACTGGGCCAAACAGGAGGTTAAAGGCACTGACTCTCCAAGTCGGGAGAGTGTTAGTAAAGCGTCTGGAATGTTGCACCCGAGTACCAGGGGACGAGAACTGAGACATATTGGAACACGTCTCCCGATCACACGGTTGATCATACTCTGGGTTCCACGTGCATGTTTTAGCTGAAGGAAGAATCCCTTAAACCTGGAGAGTTGAGACCCGTGGAATGGGTACCATGCAATATGACTTCAAAGGGTCTTCATTTGCTCACCGAACCTCTCCAATCCTATCACTGCTGCGTTTATGCCCCTGTACACACGCTTGATTTTCTTTCAGAGACATAGCAGTACATAGGTTTTAAGATACTTACTAGTCAGGTACATTCTTAGGCGTTTAATATGGGGTGTTGAGTCCATTTCGTTGAGCAAGGAGTAGTTCTTGTCTATTCTATATTTGGCTTAAGGAACTTTATCTGTGCTCATTTCAATCTCTGGTTTTATGCAGCACCCCAACTCACCTTTCCCCTTAAGCAAGCATAAGTTGGTTTTCTAAATTTGAGACCCTGTTCTGTTTTGTAATCCAGTTCCTGTGTAGCCAAGTTTACATTCCGTGTATTAGTGATATCTTATGATGTTTCTTTTTCTGTGTGACTTATTTCAGTTAGAATCATCATACCTGAATCCACTCATTATGATGCTACGGGCCTGATGACATAGATTTCATTGCTGAGTGATATTGCATTGTACGTAAGTACCACAACTTCTTTATCCATTTTTCACTTTCTGCGATATTGAACTTGTACCGTAAACGAGGTTCTTGTAAACAGAGCCGTCCCCAACTTTGGGGTGGCTGTGTCTTTTTGATTTTAATTTCCCTAAGCTATAGGACCATAAGTGGAAGTGCCCTAGGCTCTGTTGCTTTGTTTTTTAGATGTTTCAGGAAACACCATACACCTCTCCCGAGTGGCTGTTGGCAATTTACATCCCGCCCATCAGCATAACAAGGCTCCCAGTTCTCCATGGCCTGTCCTGCCTTTCTGGATTTTACACTTTTTTCAGATGGCCCTTTTGACCGGGGGGAAGTGAGACTTCATTGTAGTGCAGATTTCCTTTGCAAGCTTGCTTGGTTGGCCAAAAAGGGCGTATGCGTTTTTTCCTGAATATATTCAGGAAAAAACGCATACGCCCTTTTTGGCCAAGTGCATCATTGTGGACGTTCTGCCTCTTTTCCTATGCTTTAAATGCAATTCCAGTCTACCTCCTGAAATCGGTTTCCTGCAATTCTGCCCCGCTTTCAAGTCCTCTTGGCAGCCTTACTTCAGTATATTTTTGGACGATAGCTGTCATTTATAACTCTGCAGGTTTGTGAATTACAGTGCCCCTGAGCTCCTTTCTTCAACTCGCTTTCTTGTGAGCTGGCCGCAACACCGCAGGATTGCTTCAGGCCCTAATCTGGTTCCGGCACGGCACGCTGAGCCTTTGGTTAATTCCTCTTCCTGGTGGGAAATGAGAGTTAAATTTGCCCGTCCAGACACCTCCAGCTAGTCTCTCATTGGTTCTCCCTATTCCTGTTCATCTTCCGCAGAAATTGCAAACTGGGCCAAACAGGAGGTTAAAGGCACTGACTCTCCAAGTCGGGAGAGTGTTAGTAAAGCGTCTGGAATGTTGCACCCGAGTACCAGGGGACGAGAACTGAGACATATTGGAACACGTCTCCCGATCACACGGTTGATCATACTCTGGGTTCCACGTGCATGTTTTAGCTGAAGGAAGAATCCCTTAAACCTGGAGAGTTGAGACCCGTGGAATGGGTACCATGCAATATGACTTCAAAGGGTCTTCATTTGCTCACCGAACCTCTCCAATCCTATCACTGCTGCGTTTATGCCCCTGTACACACGCTTGATTTTCTTTCAGAGACATAGCAATCCATAGGTTTTAAGATACTTACTAGTCAGGTACATTCTTAGGCGTTTAATATGGGGTGTTGAGTCCATTTCGTTGAGCAAGGAGTAGTTCTTGTCTATTCCATATTTGGCTTAAGGAACTTTATCTGTGCTCATTTCAATCTCTGGTTTTATGCAGCACCCCAACTCACCTTTCCCCTTAAGCAAGCATAAGTTGGTTTTCTAAATTTGAGACCCTGTTCTGTTTTGTAATCCAGTTCCTGTGTAGCCAAGTTTACATCCCGTGTATTAGTGATATCTTATGATGTTTCTTTTTCTGTGTGACTTATTTCAGTTAGAATCATCATACCTGAATCCACTCATTATGCTGCTACGGGCCTGATGACATAGATTTCATTGCTGAGTGATATTGCATTGTACGTAAGTACCACAACTTCTTTATCCATTTTTCACTTTCTGCGATATTGAACTTGTACCGTAAACGAGGTTCTTGTAAACAGAGCCGTCCCAAACTTTGGGGTGGCTGTGTCTTTTTGATTTTAATTTCCCTAAGCTATAGGACCATAAGTGGAAGTGCCCTAGGCTCTGTTGCTTTGTTTTTTAGATGTTTCAGGAAACACCATACACCTCTCCCGAGTGGCTCTTGGCAATTTACATCCCGCCCATCAGCATAACAAGGCTCCCAGTTCTCCATGGCCTGTCCTGCCTTTCTGGATTTTACACTTTTTTCAGATGGCCCTTTTGACCGGGGGGAAGTGAGACTTCATTGTAGTGCAGATTTCCTTTGCAAGCTTGCTTGGTTGGCCAAAAAGGGCGTATGCGTTTTTTCCTGAATATATTCAGGAAAAAACGCATAGGCCCTTTTTGGCCAAGTGCATCATTGTGGACGTTCTGCCTCTTTTCCTATGCTTTAAATGCAATTCCAGTCTACCTCCTGAAATCGGTTTCCTGCAATTCTGCCCCGATTTCAAGTCCTCTTGGCAGCCTTACTTCAGTATATTTTTGGACGATAGCTGTCATTTATAACTCTGCAGGTTTGTTAATTACAGTGCCTCTTAACTCCATTCTTCAAGTCGCTTTCTTGTGAGCTGGCCGCAACACCGCAGGATTGCTTCAGGCCCTAATCTGGTTCCGGCACGGCACGCTGAGCCTTTGGTTAATTCCTCTTCCTGGTGGGAAATGAGAGTTAAATTTGCCCGTCCAGACACCTCCAGCTAGTCTCTCATTGGTTCTCCCTATTCCTGTTCATCTTCCGCAGAAATTGCAAACTGGGCCAAACAGGAGGTTAAAGGCACTGACTCTCCAAGTCGGGAGAGTGTTAGTAAAGCGTCTGGAATGTTGCACCCGAGTACCAGGGGACGAGAACTGAGACATATTGGAACACGTCTCCCGATCACACGGTTGATCATACTCTGGGTTCCACGTGCATGTTTTAGCTGAAGGAAGAATCCCTTAAACCTGGAGAGTTGAGACCCGTGGAATGGGTACCATGCAATATGACTTCAAAGGGTCTTCATTTGCTCACCGAACCTCTCCAATCCTATCACTGCTGCGTTTATGCCCCTGTACACACGCTTGATTTTCTTTCAGAGACATAGCAGTACATAGGTTTTAAGATACTTACTAGTCAGGTACATTCTTAGGCGTTTAATATGGGGTGTTGAGTCCATTTCGTTGAGCAAGGAGTAGTTCTTGTCTATTCTATATTTGGCTTAAGGAACTTTATCTGTGCTCATTTCAATCTCTGGTTTTATGCAGCACCCCAACTCACCTTTCCCCTTAAGCAAGCATAAGTTGGTTTTCTAAATTTGAGACCCTGTTCTGTTTTGTAATCCAGTTCCTGTGTAGCCAAGTTTACATTCCGTGTATTAGTGATATCTTATGATGTTTCTTTTTCTGTGTGACTTATTTCAGTTAGAATCATCATACCTGAATCCACTCATTATGATGCTACGGGCCTGATGACATAGATTTCATTGCTGAGTGATATTGCATTGTACGTAAGTACCACAACTTCTTTATCCATTTTTCACTTTCTGCGATATTGAACTTGTACCGTAAACGAGGTTCTTGTAAACAGAGCCGTCCCCAACTTTGGGGTGGCTGTGTCTTTTTGATTTTAATTTCCCTAAGCTATAGGACCATAAGTGGAAGTGCCCTAGGCTCTGTTGCTTTGTTTTTTAGATGTTTCAGGAAACACCATACACCTCTCCCGAGTGGCTGTTGGCAATTTACATCCCGCCCATCAGCATAACAAGGCTCCCAGTTCTCCATGGCCTGTCCTGCCTTTCTGGATTTTACACTTTTTTCAGATGGCCCTTTTGACCGGGGGGAAGTGAGACTTCATTGTAGTGCAGATTTCCTTTGCAAGCTTGCTTGGTTGGCCAAAAAGGGCGTATGCGTTTTTTCCTGAATATATTCAGGAAAAAACGCATACGCCCTTTTTGGCCAAGTGCATCATTGTGGACGTTCTGCCTCTTTTCCTATGCTTTAAATGCAATTCCAGTCTACCTCCTGAAATCGGTTTCCTGCAATTCTGCCCCGCTTTCAAGTCCTCTTGGCAGCCTTACTTCAGTATATTTTTGGACGATAGCTGTCATTTATAACTCTGCAGGTTTGTGAATTACAGTGCCCCTGAGCTCCTTTCTTCAACTCGCTTTCTTGTGAGCTGGCCGCAACACCGCAGGATTGCTTCAGGCCCTAATCTGGTTCCGGCACGGCACGCTGAGCCTTTGGTTAATTCCTCTTCCTGGTGGGAAATGAGAGTTAAATTTGCCCGTCCAGACACCTCCAGCTAGTCTCTCATTGGTTCTCCCTATTCCTGTTCATCTTCCGCAGAAATTGCAAACTGGGCCAAACAGGAGGTTAAAGGCACTGACTCTCCAAGTCGGGAGAGTGTTAGTAAAGCGTCTGGAATGTTGCACCCGAGTACCAGGGGACGAGAACTGAGACATATTGGAACACGTCTCCCGATCACACGGTTGATCATACTCTGGGTTCCACGTGCATGTTTTAGCTGAAGGAAGAATCCCTTAAACCTGGAGAGTTGAGACCCGTGGAATGGGTACCATGCAATATGACTTCAAAGGGTCTTCATTTGCTCACCGAACCTCTCCAATCCTATCACTGCTGCGTTTATGCCCCTGTACACACGCTTGATTTTCTTTCAGAGACATAGCAATCCATAGGTTTTAAGATACTTACTAGTCAGGTACATTCTTAGGCGTTTAATATGGGGTGTTGAGTCCATTTCGTTGAGCAAGGAGTAGTTCTTGTCTATTCCATATTTGGCTTAAGGAACTTTATCTGTGCTCATTTCAATCTCTGGTTTTATGCAGCACCCCAACTCACCTTTCCCCTTAAGCAAGCATAAGTTGGTTTTCTAAATTTGAGACCCTGTTCTGTTTTGTAATCCAGTTCCTGTGTAGCCAAGTTTACATCCCGTGTATTAGTGATATCTTATGATGTTTCTTTTTCTGTGTGACTTATTTCAGTTAGAATCATCATACCTGAATCCACTCATTATGCTGCTACGGGCCTGATGACATAGATTTCATTGCTGAGTGATATTGCATTGTACGTAAGTACCACAACTTCTTTATCCATTTTTCACTTTCTGCGCTATTGAACTTGTACCGTAAACGAGGTTCTTGTAAACAGAGCCGTCCCAAACTTTGGGGTGGCTGTGTCTTTTTGATTTTAATTTCCCTAAGCTATAGGACCATAAGTGGAAGTGCCCTAGGCTCTGTTGCTTTGTTTTTTAGATGTTTCAGGAAACACCATACACCTCTCCCGAGTGGCTCTTGGCAATTTACATCCCGCCCATCAGCATAACAAGGCTCCCAGTTCTCCATGGCCTGTCCTGCCTTTCTGGATTTTACACTTTTTTCAGATGGCCCTTTTGACCTGGGGGAAGTGAGACTTCATTGTAGTGCAGATTTCCTTTGCAAGCTTGCTTGGTTGGCCAAAAAGGGCGTATGCGTTTTTTCCTGAATATATTCAGGAAAAAACGCATACGCCCTTTTTGGCCAAGTGCATCATTGTGGACGTTCTGCCTCTTTTCCTATGCTTTAAATGCAATTCCAGTCTACCTCCTGAAATCGGTTTCCTGCAATTCTGCCCCGCTTTCAAGTCCTCTTGGCAGCCTTACTTCAGTATATTTTTGGACGATAGCTGTCATTTATAACTCTGCAGGTTTGTGAATTACAGTGCCCCTGAGCTCCTTTCTTCAACTCGCTTTCTTGTGAGCTGGCCGCAACACCGCAGGATTGCTTCAGGCCCTAATCTGGTTCCGGCACGGCACGCTGAGCCTTTGGTTAATTCCTCTTCCTGGTGGGAAATGAGAGTTAAATTTGCCCGTCCAGACACCTCCAGCTAGTCTCTCATTGGTTCTCCCTATTCCTGTTCATCTTCCGCAGAAATTGCAAACTGGGCCAAACAGGAGGTTAAAGGCACTGACTCTCCAAGTCGGGAGAGTGTTAGTAAAGCGTGTGGAATGTTGCACCCGAGTACCAGGGGACGAGAACTGAGACATATTGGAACACGTCTCCCGATCACACGGTTGATCATACTCTGGGTTCCACGTGCATGTTTTAGCTGAAGGCAGAATCCCTTAAACCTGGAGATTTGAGACCCTTGGAATGGGTACCATGCAATATGACTTCAAAGGGTCTTCATTTGCTCACCGAACCTCTCCAATCCTATCACTGCTGCGTTTATGCCCCTGTACACACGATTGATTTTCTTTCAGAGACATAGCAATCCATAGGTTTTAAGATACTTACTAGTCAGGTACATTCTTAGGCGTTTAATATGGGGTGTTGAGTCCATTTCGTTGAGCAAGGAGTAGTTCTTGTCTATTCCATATTTGGCTTAAGGAACTTTATCTGTGCTCATTTCAATCTCTGGTTTGATGCAGCACCCCAACTCACCTTTCCCCTTAAGCAAGCATAAGTTGGTTTTCTAAATTTGAGACCCTGTTCTGTTTTGTAATCCAGTTCCTGTGTAGCCAAGTTTACATTCCGTGTATTAGTGATATCTTATGATGTTTCTTTTTCTGTGTGACTTATTTCAGTTAGAATCATCATACCTGAATCCACTCATTATGCTGCTACGGGCCTGATGACATAGATTTCATTGCTGAGTGATATTGCATTGTACGTAAGTACCACAACTTCTTTATCCATTTTTCACTTTCTGCGATATTGAACTTGTACCGTAAACGAGGTTCTTGTAAACAGAGATTTCCCAAACTTTGGGGTGGCTGTGTCTTTTTGATTTTAATTTCCCTAAGCTATAGGACCATAAGTGGAAGTGCCCTAGGCTCTGTTGCTTTGTTTTTTAGATGTTTCAGGAAACACCATACACCTCTCCCGAGTGGCTGTTGGCAATTTACATCCCGCCCATCAGCATAACAAGGCTCCCAGTTCTCCATGGCCTGTCCTGCCTTTCTGGATTTTACACTTTTTCAGATGGCCCTTTTGACCGGGGGGAAGTGAGACTTCATTGTAGTGCAGATTTCCTTTGCAAGCTTGCTTGGTTGGCCAAAAAGGGCGTATGCGTTTTTTCCTGAATATATTCAGGAAAAAACGCATATGCCCTTTTTGTCCAAGTGCATCATTGTGGACGTTCTGCCTCTTTTCCTATGCTTTAAATGCAATTCCAGTCTACCTCCTGAAATCGGTTTCCTGCAATTCTGCCCCGCTTTCAAGTCCTCTTGGCAGCCTTACTTCAGTATATTTTTGGACGATAGCTGTCATTTATAACTCTGCAGGTTTGTGAATTACAGTGCCCCTGAGCTCCTTTCTTCAACTCGCTTTCTTGTGAGCTGGCCGCAACACCGCAGGATTGCTTCAGGCCCTAATCTGGTTCCGGCACGGCACGCTGAGCCTTTGGTTAATTCCTCTTCCTGGTGGGAAATGAGAGTTAAATTTGCCCGTCCAGACACCTCCACCTAGTCTCTCATTGGTTCTCCCTATTCCTGTTCATCTTCCGCAGAAATTGCAAACTGGGCCAAACAGGAGGTTAAAGGCACTGACTCTCCAAGTCGGGAGAGTGTTAGTAAAGCGTCTGGAATGTTGCACCCGAGTACCAGGGGACGACAACTGAGACATATTGGAACACGTCTCCCGATCACACGGTTGATCATACTCTGGGTTCCACGTGCATGTTTTAGCTGAAGGAAGAATCCCTTAAACCTGGAGAGTTGAGACCCGTGGAATGGGTACCATGCAATATGACTTCAAAGGGTCTTCATTTGCTCACCGAACCTCTCCAATCCTATCACTGCTGCGTTTATGCCCCTGTACACACGCTTGATTTTCTTTCAGAGACATAGCAATCCATAGGTTTTAAGATACTTACTAGTCAGGTACATTCTTAGGCGTTTAATATGGGGTGTTGAGTCCATTTCGTTGAGCAAGGAGTAGTTCTTGTCTATTCCATATTTGGCTTAAGGAACTTTATCTGTGCTCATTTCAATCTCTGGTTTGATGCAGCACCCCAACTCACCTTTCCCCTTAAGCAAGCATAAGTTGGTTTTCTAAATTTGAGACCCTGTTCTGTTTTGTAATCCAGTTCCTGTGTAGCCAAGTTTACATCCCGTGTATTAGTGATATCTTATGATGTTTCTTTTTCTGTGTGACTTAT
The DNA here is from genome assembly GCF_964270905.1 of Leucopleurus acutus. Classification (NCBI taxonomy): domain Eukaryota; kingdom Metazoa; phylum Chordata; class Mammalia; order Artiodactyla; family Delphinidae; genus Leucopleurus; species Leucopleurus acutus. The sequence goes on along the minus strand of NW_028139132.1, from coordinate 328,629 downwards.
TTCAGTTAGAATCATCATACCTGAATCCACTCATTATGCTGCTACGGGCCTGATGACATAGATTTCATTGCTGAGTGATATTGCATTGTACGTAAGTACCACAACTTCTTTATCCATTTTTCACTTTCTGCGATATTGAACTTGTACCGTAAACGAGGTTCTTGTAAACAGAGATTTCCCAAACTTTGGGGTGGCTGTGTCTTTTTGATTTTAATTTCCCTAAGCTATAGGACCATAAGTGGAAGTGCCCTAGGCTCTGTTGCTTTGTTTTTTAGATGTTTCAGGAAACACCATACACCTCTCCCGAGTGGCTGTTGGCAATTTACATCCCGCCCATCAGCATAACAAGGCTCCCAGTTCTCCATGGCCTGTCCTGCCTTTCTGGATTTTACACTTTTTCAGATGGCCCTTTTGACCGGGGGGAAGTGAGACTTCATTGTAGTGCAGATTTCCTTTGCAAGCTTGCTTGGTTGGCCAAAAAGGGCGTATGCGTTTTTTCCTGAATATATTCAGGAAAAAACGCATACGCCCTTTTTGTCCAAGTGCATCATTGTGGACGTTCTGCCTCTTTTCCTATGCTTTAAATGCAATTCCAGTCTACCTCCTGAAATCGGTTTCCTGCAATTCTGCCCCGCTTTCAAGTCCTCTTGGCAGCCTTACTTCAGTATATTTTTGGACGATAGCTGTCATTTATAACTCTGCAGGTTTGTGAATTACAGTGCCCCTGAGCTCCTTTCTTCAACTCGCTTTCTTGTGAGCTGGCCGCAACACCGCAGGATTGCTTCAGGCCCTAATCTGGTTCCGGCACGGCACGCTGAGCCTTTGGTTAATTCCTCTTCCTGGTGGGAAATGAGAGTTAAATTTGCCCGTCCAGACACCTCCACCTAGTCTCTCATTGGTTCTCCCTATTCCTGTTCATCTTCCGCAGAAATTGCAAACTGGGCCAAACAGGAGGTTAAAGGCACTGACTCTCCAAGTCGGGAGAGTGTTAGTAAAGCGTCTGGAATGTTGCACCCGAGTACCAGGGGACGAGAACTGAGACATATTGGAACACGTCTCCCGATCACACGGTTGATCATACTCTGGGTTCCACGTGCATGTTTTAGCTGAAGGAAGAATCCCTTAAACCTGGAGAGTTGAGACCCGTGGAATGGGTACCATGCAATATGACTTCAAAGGGTCTTCATTTGCTCACCGAACCTCTCCAATCCTATCACTGCTGCGTTTATGCCCCTGTACACACGCTTGATTTTCTTTCAGAGACATAGCAATCCATAGGTTTTAAGATACTTACTAGTCAGGTACATTCTTAGGCGTTTAATATGGGGTGTTGAGTCCATTTCGTTGAGCAAGGAGTAGTTCTTGTCTATTCCATATTTGGCTTAAGGAACTTTATCTGTGCTCATTTCAATCTCTGGTTTGATGCAGCACCCCAACTCACCTTTCCCCTTAAGCAAGCATAAGTTGGTTTTCTAAATTTGAGACCCTGTTCTGTTTTGTAATCCAGTTCCTGTGTAGCCAAGTTTACATTCCGTGTATTAGTGATATCTTATGATGTTTCTTTTTCTGTGTGACTTATTTCAGTTAGAATCATCATACCTGAATCCACTCATTATGCTGCTACGGGCCTGATGACATAGATTTCATTGCTGAGTGATATTGCATTGTACGTAAGTACCACAACTTCTTTATCCATTTTTCACTTTCTGCGATATTGAACTTGTACCGTAAACGAGGTTCTTGTAAACAGAGATTTCCCAAACTTTGGGGTGGCTGTGTCTTTTTGATTTTAATTTCCCTAAGCTATAGGACCATAAGTGGAAGTGCCCTAGGCTCTGTTGCTTTGTTTTTTAGATGTTTCAGGAAACACCATACACCTCTCCCGAGTGGCTGTTGGCAATTTACATCCCGCCCATCAGCATAACAAGGCTCCCAGTTCTCCATGGCCTGTCCTGCCTTTCTGGATTTTACACTTTTTCAGATGGCCCTTTTGACCGGGGGGAAGTGAGACTTCATTGTAGTGCAGATTTCCTTTGCAAGCTTGCTTGGTTGGCCAAAAAGGGCGTATGCGTTTTTTCCTGAATATATTCAGGAAAAAATGCATACGCCCTTTTTGGCCAAGTGCATCATTGTGGACGTTCTGCCTCTTTTCCTATGCTTTAAATGCAATTCCAGTCTACCTCCTGAAATCGGTTTCCTGCAATTCTGCCCCGCTTTCAAGTCCTCTTGGCAGCCTTACTTCAGTATATTTTTGGACGATAGCTGTCATTTATAACTCTGCAGGTTTGTGAATTACAGTGCCCCTGAGCTCCTTTCTTCAACTCGCTTTCTTGTGAGCTGGCCGCAACACCGCAGGATTGCTTCAGGCCCTAATCTGGTTCCGGCACGGCACGCTGAGCCTTTGGTTAATTCCTCTTCCTGGTGGGAAATGAGAGTTAAATTTGCCCGTCCAGACACCTCCACCTAGTCTCTCATTGGTTCTCCCTATTCCTGTTCATCTTCCGCAGAAATTGCAAACTGGGCCAAACAGGAGGTTAAAGGCACTGACTCTCCAAGTCGGGAGAGTGTTAGTAAAGCGTCTGGAATGTTGCACCCGAGTACCAGGGGACGAGAACTGAGACATATTGGAACACGTCTCCCGATCACACGGTTGATCATACTCTGGGTTCCACGTGCATGTTTTAGCTGAAGGAAGAATCCCTTAAACCTGGAGAGTTGAGACCCGTGGAATGGGTACCATGCAATATGACTTCAAAGGGTCTTCATTTGCTCACCGAACCTCTCCAATCCTATCACTGCTGCGTTTATGCCCCTGTACACACGCTTGATTTTCTTTCAGAGACATAGCAATCCATAGGTTTTAAGATACTTACTAGTCAGGTACATTCTTAGGCGTTTAATATGGGGTGTTGAGTCCATTTCGTTGAGCAAGGAGTAGTTCTTGTCTATTCCATATTTGGCTTAAGGAACTTTATCTGTGCTCATTTCAATCTCTGGTTTGATGCAGCACCCCAACTCACCTTTCCCCTTAAGCAAGCATAAGTTGGTTTTCTAAATTTGAGACCCTGTTCTGTTTTGTAATCCAGTTCCTGTGTAGCCAAGTTTACATCCCGTGTATTAGTGATATCTTATGATGTTTCTTTTTCTGTGTGACTTATTTCAGTTAGAATCATCATACCTGAATCCACTCATTATGCTGCTACGGGCCTGATGACATAGATTTCATTGCTGAGTGATATTGCATTGTACGTAAGTACCACAACTTCTTTATCCATTTTTCACTTTCTGCGATATTGAACTTGTACCGTAAACGAGGTTCTTGTAAACAGAGCCGTCCCAAACTTTGGGGTGGCTGTGTCTTTTTGATTTTAATTTCCCTAAGCTATAGGACCATAAGTGGAAGTGCCCTAGGCTCTGTTGCTTTGTTTTTTAGATGTTTCAGGAAACACCATACACCTCTCCCGAGTGGCTGTTGGCAATTTACATCCCGCCCATCAGCATAACAAGGCTCCCAGTTCTCCATGGCCTGTCCTGCCTTTCTGGATTTTACACTTTTTTCAGATGGCCCTTTTGACCGGGGGGAAGTGAGACTTCATTGTAGTGCAGATTTCCTTTGCAAGCTTGCTTGGTTGGCCAAAAAGGGCGTATGCGTTTTTTCCTGAATATATTCAGGAAAAAACGCATACGCCCTTTTTGGCCAAGTGCATCATTGTGGACGTTCTGCCTCTTTTCCTATGCTTTAAATGCAATTCCAGTCTACCTCCTGAAATCGGTTTCCTGCAATTCTGCCCCGCTTTCAAGTCCTCTTGGCAGCCTTACTTCAGTATATTTTTGGACGATAGCTGTCATTTATAACTCTGCAGGTTTGTGAATTACAGTGCCCCTGAGCTCCTTTCTTCAACTCGCTTTCTTGTGAGCTGGCCGCAACACCGCAGGATTGCTTCAGGCCCTAATCTGGTTCCGGCACGGCACGCTGAGCCTTTGGTTAATTCCTCTTCCTGGTGGGAAATGAGAGTTAAATTTGCCCGTCCAGACACCTCCAGCTAGTCTCTCATTGGTTCTCCCTATTCCTGTTCATCTTCCGCAGAAATTGCAAACTGGGCCAAACAGGAGGTTAAAGGCACTGACTCTCCAAGTCGGGAGAGTGTTAGTAAAGCGTCTGGAATGTTGCACCCGAGTACCAGGGGACGAGAACTGAGACATATTGGAACACGTCTCCCGATCACACGGTTGATCATACTCTGGGTTCCACGTGCATGTTTTAGCTGAAGGAAGAATCCCTTAAACCTGGAGAGTTGAGACCCGTGGAATGGGTACCATGCAATATGACATCAAAGGGTCTTCATTTGCTCACCGAACCTCTCCAATCCTATCACTGCTGCGTTTATGCCCCTGTACACACGCTTGATTTTCTTTCAGAGACATAGCAATCCATAGGTTTTAAGATACTTACTAGTCAGGTACATTCTTAGGCGTTTAATATGGGGTGTTGAGTCCATTTCGTTGAGCAAGGAGTAGTTCTTGTCTATTCTATATTTGGCTTAAGGAAATTTATCTGTGTTCATTTAAATCTCTGGTTTGATGCAGCACCCCAACTCACCTTTCCCCTTAAGCAAGCATAAGTTGGTTTTCTAAATTTGAGACCCTGTTCTGTTTTGTAATCCAGTTCCTGTGTAGCCAAGTTTACATCCCGTGTATTAGTGATATCTTATGATGTTTCTTTTTCTGTGTGACTTATTTCAGTTAGAATCATCATACCTGAATCCACTCATTATGCTGCTACGGGCCTGATGACATAGATTTCATTGCTGAGTGATATTGCATTGTACGTAAGTACCACAACTTCTTTATCCATTTTTCACTTTCTGCGATATTGAACTTGTACCGTAAACGAGGTTCTTGTAAACAGAGCCGTCCCAAACTTTGGGGTGGCTGTGTCTTTTTGATTTTAATTTCCCTAAGCTATAGGACCATAAGTGGAAGTGCCCTAGGCTCTGTTGCTTTGTTTTTTAGATGTTTCAGGAAACACCATACACCTCTCCCAAGTGGCTCTTGGCAATTTACATCCCGCCCATCAGCATAACAAGGCTCCCAGTTCTCCATGGCCTGTCCTGCCTTTCTGGATTTTACACTTTTTTCAGATGGCCCTTTTGACCGGGGGGAAGTGAGACTTCATTGTAGTGCAGATTTCCTTTGCAAGCTTGCTTGGTTGGCCAAAAAGGGCGTATGCGTTTTTTCCTGAATTCAGGAAAAAACGCATACGCCCTTTTTGGCCAAGTGCATCATTGTGGACGTTCTGCCTCTTTTCCTATGCTTTAAATGCAATTCCAGTCTACCTCCTGAAATCGGTTTCCTGCAATTCTGCCCCGCTTTCAAGTCCTCTTGGCAGCCTTACTTCAGTATATTTTTGGACGATAGCTGTCATTTATAACTCTGCAGGTTTGTGAATTACAGTGCCCCTGAGCTCCTTTCTTCAACTCGCTTTCTTGTGAGCTGGCCGCAACACCGCAGGATTGCTTCAGGCCCTAATCTGGTTCCGGCACGGCACGCTGAGCCTTTGGTTAATTCCTCTTCCTGGTGGGAAATGAGAGTTAAATTTGCCCGTCCAGACACCTCAGGCTAGTCTCTCATTGGTTCTCCCTATTCCTGTTCATCTTCCGCAGAAATTGCAAACTGGGCCAAACAGGAGGTTAAAGGCACTGACTCTCCAAGTCGGGAGAGTGTTAGTAAAGCGTCTGGAATGTTGCACCCGAGTACCAGGGGACGAGAACTGAGACATATTGGAACACGTCTCCCGATCACACGGTTGATCATACTCTGGGTTCCACGTGCATGTTTTAGCTGAAGGAAGAATCCCTTAAACCTGGAGAGTTGAGACCCGTGGAATGGGTACCATGCAATATGACATCAAAGGGTCTTCATTTGCTCACCGAACCTCTCCAATCCTATCACTGCTGCGTTTATGCCCCTGTACACACGCTTGATTTTCTTTCAGAGACATAGCAATCCATAGGTTTTAAGATACTTACTAGTCAGGTACATTCTTAGGCGTTTAATATGGGGTGTTGAGTCCATTTCGTTGAGCAAGGAGTAGTTCTTGTCTATTCTATATTTGGCTTAAGGAACTTTATCTGTGTTCATTTAAATCTCTGGTTTGATGCAGCACCCCAACTCACCTTTCCCCTTAAGCAAGCATAAGTTGGTTTTCTAAATTTGAGACCCTGTTCTGTTTTGTAATCCAGTTCCTGTGTAGCCAAGTTTACATCCCGTGTATTAGTGATATCTTATGATGTTTCTTTTTCTGTGTGACTTATTTCAGTTAGAATCATCATACCTGAATCCACTCATTATGCTGCTACGGGCCTGATGACATAGATTTCATTGCTGAGTGATATTGCATTGTACGTAAGTACCACAACTTCTTTATCCATTTTTCACTTTCTGCGATATTGAACTTGTACCGTAAACGAGGTTCTTGTAAACAGAGCCGTCCCAAACTTTGGGGTGGCTGTGTCTTTTTGATTTTAATTTCCCTAAGCTATAGGACCATAAGTGGAAGTGCCCTAGGCTCTGTTGCTTTGTTTTTTAGATGTTTCAGGAAACACCATACACCTCTCCCGAGTGGCTGTTGGCAATTTACATCCCGCCCATCAGCATAACAAGGCTCCCAGTTCTCCATGGCCTGTCCTGCCTTTCTGGATTTTACACTTTTTTCAGATGGCCCTTTTGACCGGGGGGAAGTGAGACTTCATTGTAGTGCAGATTTCCTTTGCAAGCTTGCTTGGTTGGCCAAAAAGGGCGTATGCGTTTTTTCCTGAATATATTCAGGAAAAAACGCATACGCCCTTTTTGGCCAAGTGCATCATTGTGGACGTTCTGCCTCTTTTCCTATGCTTTAAATGCAATTCCAGTCTACCTCCTGAAATCGGTTTCCTGCAATTCTGCCCCGCTTTCAAGTCCTCTTGGCAGCCTTACTTCAGTATATTTTTGGACGATAGCTGTCATTTATAACTCTGCAGGTTTGTGAATTACAGTGCCCCTGAGCTCCTTTCTTCAACTCGCTTTCTTGTGAGCTGGCCGCAACACCGCAGGATTGCTTCAGGCCCTAATCTGGTTCCGGCACGGCACGCTGAGCCTTTGGTTAATTCCTCTTCCTGGTGGGAAATGAGAGTTAAATTTGCCCGTCCAGACACCTCCACCTAGTCTCTCATTGGTTCTCCCTATTCCTGTTCATCTTCCGCAGAAATTGCAAACTGGGCCAAACAGGAGGTTAAAGGCACTGACTCTCCAAGTCGGGAGAGTGTTAGTAAAGCGTCTGGAATGTTGCACCCGAGTACCAGGGGACGAGAACTGAGACATATTGGAACACGTCTCCCGATCACACGGTTGATCATACTCTGGGTTCCACGTGCATGTTTTAGCTGAAGGAAGAATCCCTTAAACCTGGAGAGTTGAGACCCGTGGAATGGGTACCATGCAATATGACTTCAAAGGGTCTTCATTTGCTCACCGAACCTCTCCAATCCTATCACTGCTGCGTTTATGCCCCTGTACACACGCTTGATTTTCTTTCAGAGACATAGCAATCCATAGGTTTTAAGATACTTACTAGTCAGGTACATTCTTAGGCGTTTAATATGGGGTGTTGAGTCCATTTCGTTGAGCAAGGAGTAGTTCTTGTCTATTCCATATTTGGCTTAAGGAACTTTATCTGTGCTCATTTCAATCTCTGGTTTGATGCAGCACCCCAACTCACCTTTCCCCTTAAGCAAGCATAAGTTGGTTTTCTAAATTTGAGACCCTGTTCTGTTTTGTAATCCAGTTCCTGTGTAGCCAAGTTTACATCCCGTGTATTAGTGATATCTTATGATGTTTCTTTTTCTGTGTGACTTATTTCAGTTAGAATCATCATACCTGAATCCACTCATTATGCTGCTACGGGCCTGATGACATAGATTTCATTGCTGAGTGATATTGCATTGTACGTAAGTACCACAACTTCTTTATCCATTTTTCACTTTCTGCGATATTGAACTTGTACCGTAAACGAGGTTCTTGTAAACAGAGCCGTCCCAAACTTTGGGGTGGCTGTGTCTTTTTGATTTTAATTTCCCTAAGCTATAGGACCATAAGTGGAAGTGCCCTAGGCTCTGTTGCTTTGTTTTTTAGATGTTTCAGGAAACACCATACACCTCTCCCGAGTGGCTGTTGGCAATTTACATCCCGCCCATCAGCATAACAAGGCTCCCAGTTCTCCATGGCCTGTCCTGCCTTTCTGGATTTTACACTTTTTTCAGATGGCCCTTTTGACCGGGGGGAAGTGAGACTTCATTGTAGTGCAGATTTCCTTTGCAAGCTTGCTTGGTTGGCCAAAAAGGGCGTATGCGTTTTTTCCTGAATATATTCAGGAAAAAACGCATACGCCCTTTTTGGCCAAGTGCATCATTGTGGACGTTCTGCCTCTTTTCCTATGCTTTAAATGCAATTCCAGTCTACCTCCTGAAATCGGTTTCCTGCAATTCTGCCCCGCTTTCAAGTCCTCTTGGCAGCCTTACTTCAGTATATTTTTGGACGATAGCTGTCATTTATAACTCTGCAGGTTTGTGAATTACAGTGCCCCTGAGCTCCTTTCTTCAACTCGCTTTCTTGTGAGCTGGCCGCAACACCGCAGGATTGCTTCAGGCCCTAATCTGGTTCCGGCACGGCACGCTGAGCCTTTGGTTAATTCCTCTTCCTGGTGGGAAATGAGAGTTAAATTTGCCCGTCCAGACACCTCCAGCTAGTCTCTCATTGGTTCTCCCTATTCCTGTTCATCTTCCGCAGAAATTGCAAACTGGGCCAAACAGGAGGTTAAAGGCACTGACTCTCCAAGTCGGGAGAGTGTTAGTAAAGCGTCTGGAATGTTGCACCCGAGTACCAGGGGACGAGAACTGAGACATATTGGAACACGTCTCCCGATCACACGGTTGATCATACTCTGGGTTCCACGTGCATGTTTTAGCTGAAGGAAGAATCCCTTAAACCTGGAGAGTTGAGACCCGTGGAATGGGTACCATGCAATATGACATCAAAGGGTCTTCATTTGCTCACCGAACCTCTCCAATCCTATCACTGCTGCGTTTATGCCCCTGTACACACGCTTGATTTTCTTTCAGAGACATAGCAATCCATAGGTTTTAAGATACTTACTAGTCAGGTACATTCTTAGGCGTTTAATATGGGGTGTTGAGTCCATTTCGTTGAGCAAGGAGTAGTTCTTGTCTATTCTATATTTGGCTTAAGGAAATTTATCTGTGTTCATTTAAATCTCTGGTTTGATGCAGCACCCCAACTCACCTTTCCCCTTAAGCAAGCATAAGTTGGTTTTCTAAATTTGAGACCCTGTTCTGTTTTGTAATCCAGTTCCTGTGTAGCCAAGTTTACATCCCGTGTATTAGTGATATCTTATGATGTTTCTTTTTCTGTGTGACTTATTTCAGTTAGAATCATCATACCTGAATCCACTCATTATGCTGCTACGGGCCTGATGACATAGATTTCATTGCTGAGTGATATTGCATTGTACGTAAGTACCACAACTTCTTTATCCATTTTTCACTTTCTGCGATATTGAACTTGTACCGTAAACGAGGTTCTTGTAAACAGAGCCGTCCCAAACTTTGGGGTGGCTGTGTCTTTTTGATTTTAATTTCCCTAAGCTATAGGACCATAAGTGGAAGTGCCCTAGGCTCTGTTGCTTTGTTTTTTAGATGTTTCAGGAAACACCATACACCTCTCCCAAGTGGCTCTTGGCAATTTACATCCCGCCCATCAGCATAACAAGGCTCCCAGTTCTCCATGGCCTGTCCTGCCTTTCTGGATTTTACACTTTTTTCAGATGGCCCTTTTGACCGGGGGGAAGTGAGACTTCATTGTAGTGCAGATTTCCTTTGCAAGCTTGCTTGGTTGGCCAAAAAGGGCGTATGCGTTTTTTCCTGAATTCAGGAAAAAACGCATACGCCCTTTTTGGCCAAGTGCATCATTGTGGACGTTCTGCCTCTTTTCCTATGCTTTAAATGCAATTCCAGTCTACCTCCTGAAATCGGTTTCCTGCAATTCTGCCCCGCTTTCAAGTCCTCTTGGCAGCCTTACTTCAGTATATTTTTGGACGATAGCTGTCATTTATAACTCTGCAGGTTTGTGAATTACAGTGCCCCTGAGCTCCTTTCTTCAACTCGCTTTCTTGTGAGCTGGCCGCAACACCGCAGGATTGCTTCAGGCCCTAATCTGGTTCCGGCACGGCACGCTGAGCCTTTGGTTAATTCCTCTTCCTGGTGGGAAATGAGAGTTAAATTTGCCCGTCCAGACACCTCAGGCTAGTCTCTCATTGGTTCTCCCTATTCCTGTTCATCTTCCGCAGAAATTGCAAACTGGGCCAAACAGGAGGTTAAAGGCACTGACTCTCCAAGTCGGGAGAGTGTTAGTAAAGCGTCTGGAATGTTGCACCCGAGTACCAGGGGACGAGAACTGAGACATATTGGAACACGTCTCCCGATCACACGGTTGATCATACTCTGGGTTCCACGTGCATGTTTTAGCTGAAGGAAGAATCCCTTAAACCTGGAGAGTTGAGACCCGTGGAATGGGTACCATGCAATATGACATCAAAGGGTCTTCATTTGCTCACCGAACCTCTCCAATCCTATCACTGCTGCGTTTATGCCCCTGTACACACGCTTGATTTTCTTTCAGAGACATAGCAATCCATAGGTTTTAAGATACTTACTAGTCAGGTACATTCTTAGGCGTTTAATATGGGGTGTTGAGTCCATTTCGTTGAGCAAGGAGTAGTTCTTGTCTATTCTATATTTGGCTTAAGGAACTTTATCTGTGTTCATTTAAATCTCTGGTTTGATGCAGCACCCCAACTCACCTTTCCCCTTAAGCAAGCATAAGTTGGTTTTCTAAATTTGAGACCCTGTTCTGTTTTGTAATCCAGTTCCTGTGTAGCCAAGTTTACATCCCGTGTATTAGTGATATCTTATGATGTTTCTTTTTCTGTGTGACTTATTTCAGTTAGAATCATCATACCTGAATCCACTCATTATGCTGCTACGGGCCTGATGACATAGATTTCATTGCTGAGTGATATTGCATTGTACGTAAGTACCACAACTTCTTTATCCATTTTTCACTTTCTGCGATATTGAACTTGTACCGTAAACGAGGTTCTTGTAAACAGAGCCGTCCCAAACTTTGGGGTGGCTGTGTCTTTTTGATTTTAATTTCCCTAAGCTATAGGACCATAAGTGGAAGTGCCCTAGGCTCTGTTGCTTTGTTTTTTAGATGTTTCAGGAAACACCATACACCTCTCCCGAGTGGCTGTTGGCAATTTACATCCCGCCCATCAGCATAACAAGGCTCCCAGTTCTCCATGGCCTGTCCTGCCTTTCTGGATTTTACAATTTTTTCAGATGGCCCTTTTGACCGGGGGGAAGTGAGACTTCATTGTAGTGCAGATTTCCTTTGCAAGCTTGCTTGGTTGGCCAAAAAGGGCGTATGCGTTTTTTCCTGAATATATTCAGGAAAAAACGCATACGCCCTTTTTGGCCAAGTGCATCATTGTGGACGTTCTGCCTCTTTTCCTATGCTTTAAATGCAATTCCAGTCTACCTCCTGAAATCGGTTTCCTGCAATTCTGCCCCGCTTTCAAGTCCTCTTGGCAGCCTTACTTCAGTATATTTTTGGACGATAGCTGTCATTTATAACTCTGCAGGTTTGTGAATTACAGTGCCCCTGAGCTCCTTTCTTCAACTCGCTTTCTTGTGAGCTGGCCGCAACACCGCAGGATTGCTTCAGGCCCTAATCTGGTTCCGGCACGGCACGCTGAGCCTTTGGTTAATTCCTCTTCCTGGTGGGAAATGAGAGTTAAATTTGCCCGTCCAGACACCTCCACCTAGTCTCTCATTGGTTCTCCCTATTCCTGTTCATCTTCCGCAGAAATTGCAAACTGGGCCAAACAGGAGGTTAAAGGCACTGACTCTCCAAGTCGGGAGAGTGTTAGTAAAGCGTCTGGAATGTTGCACCCGAGTACCAGGGGACGAGAACTGAGACATATTGGAACACGTCTCCCGATCACACGGTTGATCATACTCTGGGTTCCACGTGCATGTTTTAGCTGAAGGAAGAATCCCTTAAACCTGGAGAGTTGAGACCCGTGGAATGGGTACCATGCAATATGACTTCAAAGGGTCTTCATTTGCTCACCGAACCTCTCCAATCCTATCACTGCTGCGTTTATGCCCCTGTACACACGCTTGATTTTCTTTCAGACACATAGCAATCCATAGGTTTTAAGATACTTACTAGTCAGGTACATTCTTAGGCGTTTAATATGGGGTGTTGAGTCCATTTCGTTGAGCAAGGAGTAGTTCTTGTCTATTCCATATTTGGCTTAAGGAACTTTATCTGTGCTCATTTCAATCTCTGGTTTTATGCAGCACCCCAACTCACCTTTCCCCTTAAGCAAGCATAAGTTGGTTTTCTAAATTTGAGACCCTGTTCTGTTTTGTAATCCAGTTCCTGTGTAGCCAAGTTTACATCCCGTGTATTAGTGATATCTTATGATGTTTCTTTTTCTGTGTGACTTATTTCAGTTAGAATCATCATACCTGAATCCACTCATTATGCTGCTACGGGCCTGATGACATAGATTTCATTGCTGAGTGATATTGCATTGTACGTAAGTACCACAACTTCTTTATCCATTTTTCACTTTCTGCGATATTGAACTTGTACCGTAAACGAGGTTCTTGTAAACAGAGCCGTCCCAAACTTTGGGGTGGCTGTGTCTTTTTGATTTTAATTTCCCTAAGCTATAGGACCATAAGTGGAAGTGCCCTAGGCTCTGTTGCTTTGTTTTTTAGATGTTTCAGGAAACACCATACACCTCTCCCGAGTGGCTCTTGGCAATTTACATCCCGCCCATCAGCATAACAAGGCTCCCAGTTCTCCATGGCCTGTCCTGCCTTTCTGGATTTTACACTTTTTTCAGATGGCCCTTTTGACCGGGGGGAAGTGAGACTTCATTGTAGTGCAGATTTCCTTTGCAAGCTTGCTTGGTTGGCCAAAAAGGGCGTATGCGTTTTTTCCTGAATATATTCAGGAAAAAACGCATATGCCCTTTTTGGCCAAGCGCATCATTGTGGACGTTCTGCCTCTTTTCCTATGCTTTAAATGCAATTCCAGTCTACCTCCTGAAATCGGTTTCCTGCAATTCTGCCCCGCTTTCAAGTCCTCTTGGCAGCCTTACTTCAGTATATTTTTGGACGATAGCTGTCATTTATAACTCTGCAGGTTTGTGAATTACAGTGCCCCTGAGCTCCTTTCTTCAACTCGCTTTCTTGTGAGCTGGCCGCAACACCGCAGGATTGCTTCAGGCCCTAATCTGGTTCCGGCACGGCACGCTGAGCCTTTGGTTAATTCCTCTTCCTGGTGGGAAATGAGAGTTAAATTTGCCCGTCCAGACACCTCCAGCTAGTCTCTCATTGGTTCTCCCTATTCCTGTTCATCTTCCTCAGAAATTGCAAATGGGCCAAACAGGAGGTTAAAGGCACTGACTCTCCAAGTCGGGAGAGTGTTAGTAAAGCGTGTGGAATGTTGCACCCGAGTACCAGGGGACGAGAACTGAGACATATTGGAACACGTCTCCCGATCACACGGTTGATCATACTCTGGGTTCCACGTGCATGTTTTAGCTGAAGGCAGAATCCCTTAAACCTGGAGAGTTGAGACCCGTGGAATGGGTACCATGCAATATGACTTCAAAGGGTCTTCATTTGCTCACCGAACCTCTCCAATCCTATCACTGCTGCGTTTATGACCCTGTACACACGATTGATTTTCTTTCAGAGACATAGCAATCCATAGGTTTTAAGATACTTACTAGTCAGGTACATTCTTAGGCGTTTAATATGGGGTGTTGAGTCCATTTCGTTGAGCAAGGAGTAGTTCTTGTCTATTCCATATTTGGCTTAAGGAACTTTATCTGTGCTCATTTCAATCTCTGGTTTGATGCAGCACCCCAACTCACCTTTCCCCTTAAGCAAGCATAAGTTGGTTTTCTAAATTTGAGACCCTGTTCTGTTTTGTAATCCAGTTCCTGTGTAGCCAAGTTTACATTCCGTGTATTAGTGATATCTTATGATGTTTCTTTTTCTGTGTGACTTATTTCAGTTAGAATCATCATACCTGAATCCACTCATTATGCTGCTACGGGCCTGATGACATAGATTTCATTGCTGAATGATATTGCATTGTACGTAAGTACCACAACTTCTTTATCCATTTTTCACTTTCTGCGATATTGAACTTGTACCGTAAACGAGGTTCTTGTAAACAGAGCTTTCCCAAACTTTGGGGTGGCTGTGTCTTTTTGATTTTAATTTCCCTAAGCTATAGGACCATAAGTGGAAGTGCCCTAGGCTCTGTTGCTTTGTTTTTTAGATGTTTCAGGAAACACCATACACCTCTCCCGAGTGGCTGTTGGCAATTTACATCCCGCCCATCAGCATAACAAGGCTCCCAGTTCTCCATGGCCTGTCCTGCCTTTCTGGATTTTACACTTTTTCAGATGGCCCTTTTGACCGGGGGGAAGTGAGACTTCATTGTAGTGCAGATTTCCTTTGCAAGCTTGCTTGGTTGGCCAAAAAGGGCGTATGCGTTTTTTCCTGAATATATTCAGGAAAAAACGCATACGCCCTTTTTGTCCAAGTGCATCATTGTGGACGTTCTGCCTCTTTTCCTATGCTTTAAATGCAATTCCAGTCTACCTCCTGAAATCGGTTTCCTGCAATTCTGCCCCGCTTTCAAGTCCTCTTGGCAGCCTTACTTCAGTATATTTTTGGACGATAGCTGTCATTTATAACTCTGCAGGTTTGTGAATTACAGTGCCCCTGAGCTCCTTTCTTCAACTCGCTTTCTTGTGAGCTGGCCGCAACACCGCAGGATTGCTTCAGGCCCTAATCTGGTTCCGGCACGGCACGCTGAGCCTTTGGTTAATTCCTCTTCCTGGTGGGAAATGAGAGTTAAATTTGCCCGTCCAGACACCTCCAGCTAGTCTCTCATTGGTTCTCCCTATTCCTGTTCATCTTCCGCAGAAATTGCAAACTGGGCCAAACAGGAGGTTAAAGGCACTGACTCTCCAAGTCGGGAGAGTGTTAGTAAAGCGTCTGGAATGTTGCACCCGAGTACCAGGGGACGAGAACTGAGACATATTGGAACACGTCTCCCGATCACACGGTTGATCATACTCTGGGTTCCACGTGCATGTTTTAGCTGAAGGAAGAATCCCTTAAACCTGGAGAGTTGAGACCCGTGGAATGGGTACCATGCAATATGACTTCAAAGGGTCTTCATTTGCTCACCGAACCTCTCCAATCCTATCACTGCTGCGTTTATGCCCCTGTACACACGCTTGATTTTCTTTCAGAGACATAGCAATCCATAGGTTTTAAGATACTTACTAGTCAGGTACATTCTTAGGCGTTTAATATGGGGTGTTGAGTCCATTTCGTTGAGCAAGGAGTAGTTCTTGTCTATTCCATATTTGGCTTAAGGAACTTTATCTGTGCTCATTTCAATCTCTGGTTTTATGCAGCACCCCAACTCACCTTTCCCCTTAAGCAAGCATAAGTTGGTTTTCTAAATTTGAGACCCTGTTCTGTTTTGTAATCCAGTTCCTGTGTAGCCAAGTTTACATCCCGTGTATTAGTGATATCTTATGATGTTTCTTTTTCTGTGTGACTTATTTCAGTTAGAATCATCATACCTGAATCCACTCATTATGCTGCTACGGGCCTGATGACATAGATTTCATTGCTGAGTGATATTGCATTGTACGTAAGTACCACAACTTCTTTATCCATTTTTCACTTTCTGCGATATTGAACTTGTACCGTAAACGAGGTTCTTGTAAACAGAGCCGTCCCAAACTTTGGGGTGGCTGTGTCTTTTTGATTTTAATTTCCCTAAGCTATAGGACCATAAGTGGAAGTGCCCTAGGCTCTGTTGCTTTGTTTTTTAGATGTTTCAGGAAACACCATACACCTCTCCCGAGTGGCTCTTGGCAATTTACATCCCGCCCATCAGCATAACAAGGCTCCCAGTTCTCCATGGCCTGTCCTGCCTTTCTGGATTTTACACTTTTTTCAGATGGCCCTTTTGACCGGGGGGAAGTGAGACTTCATTGTAGTGCAGATTTCCTTTGCAAGCTTGCTTGGTTGGCCAAAAAGGGCGTATGCGTTTTTTCCTGAATATATTCAGGAAAAAACGCATATGCCCTTTTTGGCCAAGCGCATCATTGTGGACGTTCTGCCTCTTTTCCTATGCTTTAAATGCAATTCCAGTCTACCTCCTGAAATCGGTTTCCTGCAATTCTGCCCCGCTTTCAAGTCCTCTTGGCAGCCTTACTTCAGTATATTTTTGGACGATAGCTGTCATTTATAACTCTGCAGGTTTGTGAATTACAGTGCCCCTGAGCTCCTTTCTTCAACTCGCTTTCTTGTGAGCTGGCCGCAACACCGCAGGATTGCTTCAGGCCCTAATCTGGTTCCGGCACGGCACGCTGAGCCTTTGGTTAATTCCTCTTCCTGGTGGGAAATGAGAGTTAAATTTGCCCGTCCAGACACCTCCAGCTAGTCTCTCATTGGTTCTCCCTATTCCTGTTCATCTTCCTCAGAAATTGCAAATGGGCCAAACAGGAGGTTAAAGGCACTGACTCTCCAAGTCGGGAGAGTGTTAGTAAAGCGTGTGGAATGTTGCACCCGAGTACCAGGGGACGAGAACTGAGACATATTGGAACACGTCTCCCGATCACACGGTTGATCATACTCTGGGTTCCACGTGCATGTTTTAGCTGAAGGCAGAATCCCTTAAACCTGGAGAGTTGAGACCCGTGGAATGGGTACCATGCAATATGACTTCAAAGGGTCTTCATTTGCTCACCGAACCTCTCCAATCCTATCACTGCTGCGTTTATGCCCCTGTACACACGATTGATTTTCTTTCAGAGACATAGCAATCCATAGGTTTTAAGATACTTACTAGTCAGGTACATTCTTAGGCGTTTAATATGGGGTGTTGAGTCCATTTCGTTGAGCAAGGAGTAGTTCTTGTCTATTCCATATTTGGCTTAAGGAACTTTATCTGTGCTCATTTCAATCTCTGGTTTGATGCAGCACCCCAACTCACCTTTCCCCTTAAGCAAGCATAAGTTGGTTTTCTAAATTTGAGACCCTGTTCTGTTTTGTAATCCAGTTCCTGTGTAGCCAAGTTTACATTCCGTGTATTAGTGATATCTTATGATGTTTCTTTTTCTGTGTGACTTATTTCAGTTAGAATCATCATACCTGAATCCACTCATTATGCTGCTACGGGCCTGATGACATAGATTTCATTGCTGAATGATATTGCATTGTACGTAAGTACCACAACTTCTTTATCCATTTTTCACTTTCTGCGATATTGAACTTGTACCGTAAACGAGGTTCTTGTAAACAGAGCTTTCCCAAACTTTGGGGTGGCTGTGTCTTTTTGATTTTAATTTCCCTAAGCTATAGGACCATAAGTGGAAGTGCCCTAGGCTCTGTTGCTTTGTTTTTTAGATGTTTCAGGAAACACCATACACCTCTCCCGAGTGGCTGTTGGCAATTTACATCCCGCCCATCAGCATAACAAGGCTCCCAGTTCTCCATGGCCTGTCCTGCCTTTCTGGATTTTACACTTTTTCAGATGGCCCTTTTGACCGGGGGGAAGTGAGACTTCATTGTAGTGCAGATTTCCTTTGCAAGCTTGCTTGGTTGGCCAAAAAGGGCGTATGCGTTTTTTCCTGAATATATTCAGGAAAAAACGCATACGCCCTTTTTGGCCAAGTGCATCATTGTGGACGTTCTGCCTCTTTTCCTATGCTTTAAATGCAATTCCAGTCTACCTCCTGAAATCGGTTTCCTGCAATTCTGCCCCGCTTTCAAGTCCTCTTGGCAGCCTTACTTCAGTATATTTTTGGACGATAGCTGTCATTTATAACTCTGCAGGTTTGTGAATTACAGTGCCCCTGAGCTCCTTTCTTCAACTCGCTTTCTTGTGAGCTGGCCGCAACACCGCAGGATTGCTTCAGGCCCTAATCTGGTTCCGGCACGGCACGCTGAGCCTTTGGTTAATTCCTCTTCCTGGTGGGAAATGAGAGTTAAATTTGCCCGTCCAGACACCTCCAGCTAGTCTCTCATTGGTTCTCCCTATTCCTGTTCATCTTCCGCAGAAATTGCAAACTGGGCCAAACAGGAGGTTAAAGGCACTGACTCTCCAAGTCGGGAGAGTGTTAGTAAAGCGTCTGGAATGTTGCACCCGAGTACCAGGGGACGAGAACTGAGACATATTGGAACACGTCTCCCGATCACACGGTTGATCATACTCTGGGTTCCACGTGCATGTTTTAGCTGAAGGAAGAATCCCTTAAACCTGGAGAGTTGAGACCCGTGGAATGGGTACCATGCAATATGACTTCAAAGGGTCTTCATTTGCTCACCGAACCTCTCCAATCCTATCACTGCTGCGTTTATGCCCCTGTACACACGCTTGATTTTCTTTCAGAGACATAGCAATCCATAGGTTTTAAGATACTTACTAGTCAGGTACATTCTTAGGCGTTTAATATGGGGTGTTGAGTCCATTTCGTTGAGCAAGGAGTAGTTCTTGTCTATTCCATATTTGGCTTAAGGAACTTTATCTGTGCTCATTTCAATCTCTGGTTTTATGCAGCACCCCAACTCACCTTTCCCCTTAAGCAAGCATAAGTTGGTTTTCTAAATTTGAGACCCTGTTCTGTTTTGTAATCCAGTTCCTGTGTAGCCAAGTTTACATCCCGTGTATTAGTGATATCTTATGATGTTTCTTTTTCTGTGTGACTTATTTCAGTTAGAATCATCATACCTGAATCCACTCATTATGCTGCTACGGGCCTGATGACATAGATTTCATTGCTGAGTGATATTGCATTGTACGTAAGTACCACAACTTCTTTATCCATTTTTCACTTTCTGCGATATTGAACTTGTACCGTAAACGAGGTTCTTGTAAACAGAGCCGTCCCAAACTTTGGGGTGGCTGTGTCTTTTTGATTTTAATTTCCCTAAGCTATAGGACCATAAGTGGAAGTGCCCTAGGCTCTGTTGCTTTGTTTTTTAGATGTTTCAGGAAACACCATACACCTCTCCCGAGTGGCTCTTGGCAATTTACATCCCGCCCATCAGCATAACAAGGCTCCCAGTTCTCCATGGCCTGTCCTGCCTTTCTGGATTTTACACTTTTTTCAGATGGCCCTTTTGACCGGGGGGAAGTGAGACTTCATTGTAGTGCAGATTTCCTTTGCAAGCTTGCTTGGTTGGCCAAAAAGGGCGTATGCGTTTTTTCCTGAATATATTCAGGAAAAAACGCATACGCCCTTTTTGTCCAAGTGCATCATTGTGGACGTTCTGCCTCTTTTCCTATGCTTTAAATGCAATTCCAGTCTACCTCCTGAAATCGGTTTCCTGCAATTCTGCCCCGCTTTCAAGTCCTCTTGGCAGCCTTACTTCAGTATATTTTTGGACGATAGCTGTCATTTATAACTCTGCAGGTTTGTGAATTACAGTGCCCCTGAGCTCCTTTCTTCAACTCGCTTTCTTGTGAGCTGGCCGCAACACCGCAGGATTGCTTCAGGCCCTAATCTGGTTCCGGCACGGCACGCTGAGCCTTTGGTTAATTCCTCTTCCTGGTGGGAAATGAGAGTTAAATTTGCCCGTCCAGACACCTCCAGCTAGTCTCTCATTGGTTCTCCCTATTCCTGTTCATCTTCCTCAGAAATTGCAAATGGGCCAAACAGGAGGTTAAAGGCACTGACTCTCCAAGTCGGGAGAGTGTTAGTAAAGCGTGTGGAATGTTGCACCCGAGTACCAGGGGACGAGAACTGAGACATATTGGAACACGTCTCCCGATCACACGGTTGATCATACTCTGGGTTCCACGTGCATGTTTTAGCTGAAGGCAGAATCCCTTAAACCTGGAGAGTTGAGACCCGTGGAATGGGTACCATGCAATATGACTTCAAAGGGTCTTCATTTGCTCACCGAACCTCTCCAATCCTATCACTGCTGCGTTTATGCCCCTGTACACACGATTGATTTTCTTTCAGAGACATAGCAATCCATAGGTTTTAAGATACTTACTAGTCAGGTACATTCTTAGGCGTTTAATATGGGGTGTTGAGTCCATTTCGTTGAGCAAGGAGTAGTTCTTGTCTATTCCATATTTGGCTTAAGGAACTTTATCTGTGCTCATTTCAATCTCTGGTTTGATGCAGCACCCCAACTCACCTTTCCCCTTAAGCAAGCATAAGTTGGTTTTCTAAATTTGAGACCCTGTTCTGTTTTGTAATCCAGTTCCTGTGTAGCCAAGTTTACATTCCGTGTATTAGTGATATCTTATGATGTTTCTTTTTCTGTGTGACTTATTTCAGTTAGAATCATCATACCTGAATCCACTCATTATGCTGCTACGGGCCTGATGACATAGATTTCATTGCTGAATGATATTGCATTGTACGTAAGTACCACAACTTCTTTATCCATTTTTCACTTTCTGCGATATTGAACTTGTACCGTAAACGAGGTTCTTGTAAACAGAGCTTTCCCAAACTTTGGGGTGGCTGTGTCTTTTTGATTTTAATTTCCCTAAGCTATAGGACCATAAGTGGAAGTGCCCTAGGCTCTGTTGCTTTGTTTTTTAGATGTTTCAGGAAACACCATACACCTCTCCCAAGTGGCTGTTGGCAATTTACATCCCGCCCATCAGCATAACAAGGCTCCCAGTTCTCCATGGCCTGTCCTGCCTTTCTGGATTTTACACTTTTTTCAGATGGCCCTTTTGACCGGGGGGAAGTGAGACTTCATTGTAGTGCAGATTTCCTTTGCAAGCTTGCTTGGTTGGCCAAAAAGGGCGTATGCGTTTTTTCCTGAATATATTCAGGAAAAAACGCATACGCCCTTTTTGGCCAAGTGCATCATTGTGGACGTTCTGCCTCTTTTCCTATGCTTTAAATGCAATTCCAGTCTACCTCCTGAAATCGGTTTCCTGCAATTCTGCCCCGCTTTCAAGTCCTCTTGGCAGCCTTACTTCAGTATATTTTTGGACGATAGCTGTCATTTATAACTCTGCAGGTTTGTGAATTACAGTGCCCCTGAGCTCCTTTCTTCAACTCGCTTTCTTGTGAGCTGGCCGCAACACCGCAGGATTGCTTCAGGCCCTAATCTGGTTCCGGCACGGCACGCTGAGCCTTTGGTTAATTCCTCTTCCTGGTGGGAAATGAGAGTTAAATTTGCCCGTCCAGACACCTCCAGCTAGTCTCTCATTGGTTCTCCCTATTCCTGTTCATCTTCCGCAGAAATTGCAAACTGGGCCAAACAGGAGGTTAAAGGCACTGACTCTCCAAGTCGGGAGAGTGTTAGTAAAGCGTCTGGAATGTTGCACCCGAGTACCAGGGGACGAGAACTGAGACATATTGGAACACGTCTCCCGATCACACGGTTGATCATACTCTGGGTTCCACGTGCATGTTTTAGCTGAAGGAAGAATCCCTTAAACCTGGAGAGTTGAGACCCGTGGAATGGGTACCATGCAATATGACTTCAAAGGGTCTTCATTTGCTCACCGAACCTCTCCAATCCTATCACTGCTGCGTTTATGCCCCTGTACACACGCTTGATTTTCTTTCAGAGACATAGCAATCCATAGGTTTTAAGATACTTACTAGTCAGGTACATTCTTAGGCGTTTAATATGGGGTGTTGAGTCCATTTCGTTGAGCAAGGAGTAGTTCTTGTCTATTCCATATTTGGCTTAAGGAACTTTATCTGTGCTCATTTCAATCTCTGGTTTTATGCAGCACCCCAACTCACCTTTCCCCTTAAGCAAGCATAAGTTGGTTTTCTAAATTTGAGACCCTGTTCTGTTTTGTAATCCAGTTCCTGTGTAGCCAAGTTTACATCCCGTGTATTAGTGATATCTTATGATGTTTCTTTTTCTGTGTGACTTATTTCAGTTAGAATCATCATACCTGAATCCACTCATTATGCTGCTATGGGCCTGATGACATAGATTTCATTGCTGAGTGATATTGAATTGTACGTAAGTACCACAACTTCTTTATCCATTTTTCACTTTCTGCGATATTGAACTTGTACCGTAAACGAGGTTCTTGTAAACAGAGCCATCCCAAACTTTGGGGTGGCTGTGTCTTTTTGATTTTAATTTCCCTAAGCTATAGGACCATAAGTGGAAGTGCCCTAGGCTCTGTTGCTTTGTTTTTTAGATGTTTCAGGAAACACCATACACCTCTCCCGAGTGGCTGTTGGCAATTTACATCCCGCCCATCAGCATAACAAGGCTCCCAGTTCTCCATGGCCTGTCCTGCCTTTCTGGATTTTACACTTTTTTCAGATGGCCCTTTTGACCGGGGGGAAGTGAGACTTCATTGTAGTGCAGATTTCCTTTGCAAGCTTGCTTGGTTGGCCAAAAAGGGCGTATGCGTTTTTTCCTGAATATATTCAGGAAAAAACGCATACGCCCTTTTTGGCCAAGTGCATCATTGTGGACGTTCTGCCTCTTTT
The DNA here is from genome assembly GCF_964270905.1 of Leucopleurus acutus. NCBI lineage: Eukaryota > Metazoa > Chordata > Mammalia > Artiodactyla > Delphinidae > Leucopleurus > Leucopleurus acutus. Next base: position 305,951 of record NW_028139132.1, on the reverse strand, counting down.
CCTATGCTTTACATGCAATTCCAGTGTACCTCCTGAAATCGGTTTCCTGCAATTCTGCCCCGCTTTCAACTCCTCTTGGCAGCCTAATTCAATATATTTTTGGAAGATAGCTGTCATTTATAACTCTGCAGGTTTGTGAATTACAGTGCCCCTGAGCTCCTTTCTTCAACTCGCTTTCTTGAGAGCTGGCCGCAACACCGCAGGATTGCTTCAGGCCCTAATCTGGTTCCGGCACGGCACGCTGAGCCTTTGGTTAATTCCTCTTCCTGGTGGGAAATGAGAGTTAAATTTGCCCGTCCAGACACCTCCAGCTAGTCTCTCATTGGTTCTCCCTATTCCTGTTCATCTTCCTCAGAAATTGCAAATGGGCCAAACAGGAGGTTAAAGGCACTGACTCTCCAAGTCGGGAGAGTGTTAGTAAAGCGTCTGGAATGTTGCACCCGAGTACCAGGGGACGAGAACTGAGACATATTGGAACACGTCTCCCGATCACACGGTTGATCATACTCTGGGTTCCACGTGCATGTTTTAGCTGAAGGCAGAATCCCTTAAACCTGGAGAGTTGAGACCCGTGGAATGGGTACCATGCAATATGACTTCAAAGGGTCTTCATTTGCTCACCGAACGTCTCCAATCCTATCACTGCTGCGTTTATGCCCCTGTACACACGATTGATTTTCTTTCAGAGACATAGCAATCCATAGGTTTTAAGATACTTACTAGTCAGGTACATTCTTAGGCGTTTAATATGGGGTGTTGAGTCCATTTCGTTGAGCAAGGAGTAGTTCTTGTCTATTCCATATTTGGCTTAAGGAACTTTATCTGTGCTCATTTCAATCTCTGGTTTGATGCAGCACCCCAACTCACCTTTCCCCTTAAGCAAGCATAAGTTGGTTTTCTAAATTTGAGACCCTGTTCTGTTTTGTAATCCAGTTCCTGTGTAGCCAAGTTTACATTCCGTGTATTAGTGATATCTTATGATGTTTCTTTTTCTGTGTGACTTATTTCAGTTAGAATCATCATACCTGAATCCACTCATTATGCTGCTACGGGCCTGATGACATAGATTTCATTGCTGAGTGATATTGCATTGTACGTAAGTACCACAACTTCTTTATCCATTTTTCACTTTCTGCGATATTGAACTTGTACCGTAAACGAGGTTCTTGTAAACAGAGATTTCCCAAACTTTGGGGTGGCTGTGTCTTTTTGATTTTAATTTCCCTAAGCTATAGGACCATAAGTGGAAGTGCCCTAGGCTCTGTTGCTTTGTTTTTTAGATGTTTCAGGAAACACCATACACCTCTCCCGAGTGGCTGTTGGCAATTTACATCCCGCCCATCAGCATAACAAGGCTCCCAGTTCTCCATGGCCTGTCCTGCCTTTCTGGATTTTACACTTTTTCAGATGGCCCTTTTGACCGGGGGGAAGTGAGACTTCATTGTAGTGCAGATTTCCTTTGCAAGCTTGCTTGGTTGGCCAAAAAGGGCGTATGCGTTTTTTCCTGAATATATTCAGGAAAAAACGCATACGCCCTTTTTGTCCAAGTGCATCATTGTGGACGTTCTGCCTCTTTTCCTATGCTTTAAATGCAATTCCAGTCTACCTCCTGAAATCGGTTTCCTGCAATTCTGCCCCGCTTTCAAGTCCTCTTGGCAGCCTTACTTCAGTATATTTTTGGACGATAGCTGTCATTTATAACTCTGCAGGTTTGTGAATTACAGTGCCCCTGAGCTCCTTTCTTCAACTCGCTTTCTTGTGAGCTGGCCGCAACACCGCAGGATTGCTTCAGGCCCTAATCTGGTTCCGGCACGGCACGCTGAGCCTTTGGTTAATTCCTCTTCCTGGTGGGAAATGAGAGTTAAATTTGCCCGTCCAGACACCTCCAGCTAGTCTCTCATTGGTTCTCCCTATTCCTGTTCATCTTCCGCAGAAATTGCAAACTGGGCCAAACAGGAGGTTAAAGACACTGACTCTCCAAGTCGGGAGAGTGTTAGTAAAGCGTCTGGAATGTTGCACCCGAGTACCAGGGGACGAGAACTGAGACATATTGGAACACGTCTCCCGATCACATGGTTGATCATACTCTGGGTTCCACGTGCATGTTTTAGCTGAAGGAAGAATCCCTTAAACCTGGAGAGTTGAGACCCGTGGAATGGGTACCATGCAATATGACTTCAAAGGGTCTTCATTTGCTCACCAAACCTCTCCAATCCTATCACTGCTGCGTTTATGCCCCTGTACACACGCTTGATTTCCTTTCAGAGACATAGCAATCCATAGGTTTTAAGACACTTACTAGTCAGCTACATTCTTAGGCGTTTAATATGGGGTGTTGAGTCCATTTCGTTGAGCAAGGAGTAGTTCTTGTCTATTCCATATTTGGCTTAAGGAACTTTATCTGTGCTCATTTCAATCTCTGGTTTGATGCAGCACCCCAACTCACCTTTCCCCTTAAGCAAGCATAAGTTGGTTTTCTAAATTTGAGACCCTGTTCTGTTTTGTAATCCAGTTCCTGTGTAGCCAAGTTTACATTCCGTGTATTAGTGATATCTTATGATGTTTCTTTTTCTGTGTGACTTATTTCAGTTAGAATCATCATACCTGAATCCACTCATTATGCTGCTACGGGCCTGATGACATAGATTTCATTGCTGAGTGATATTGCATTGTACGTAAGTACCACAACTTCTTTATCCATTTTTCACTTTCTGCGATATTGAACTTGTACCTTAAACGAGGTTCTTGTAAACAGAGCTGTCCCAAACTTTGGGGTGGCTGTGTCTTTTTGATTTTAATTTCCCTAAGCTATAGGACCATAAGTGGAAGTGCCCTAGGCTCTGTTGCTTTGTTTTTTAGATGTTTCAGGAAACACCATACACCTCTCCCGAGTGGCTGTTGGCAATTTACATCCCGCCCATCAGCATAACAAGGCTCCCAGTTCTCCATGGCCTGTCCTGCCTTTCTTGATTTTACACTTTTTTCAGATGGCCCCTTTGACTGGCGGGAAGTGAGACTTCATTGTAGTGCAGATTTCCTTTGCAAGCTTGCTTGGTTGGCCAAAAAGGGCGTATGCGTTTTTTCCTGCACGAAAATACGCATGCGCCCTTTTTGGCCAAGTGCATCATTGTGGACCTTCTGCCTCTTTTCCTATGCTTTAAATGCAATTCCAGTCTACCTCCTGAAATCGGTTTCCTGCAATTCTGCCCCGCTTTCAAGTCCTCTTGGCAGCCTTACTTCAGTATATTTTTGGACGATAGCTGTCATTTATAACTCTGCAGGTTTGTGAATTACAGTGCCCCTGAGCTCCTTTCTTCAACTCGCTTTCTTGTGAGCTGGCCGCAACACCGCAGGATTGCTTCAGGCCCTAATCTGGTTCCGGCACGGCACGCTGAGCCTTTGGTTAATTCCTCTTCCTGGTGGGAAATGAGAGTTAAATTTGCCCGTCCAGACACCTCCAGCTAGTCTCTCATTGGTTCTCCCTATTCCTGTTCATCTTCCGCAGAAATTGCAAACTGGGCCAAACAGGAGGTTAAAGGCACTGACTCTCCAAGTCGGGAGAGTGTTAGTAAAGCGTCTGGAATGTTGCACCCGAGTACCAGGGGACGAGAACTGAGACATATTGGAACACGTCTCCCGATCACACGGTTGATCATACTCTGGGTTCCACGTGCATGTTTTAGCTGAAGGAAGAATCCCTTAAACCTGGAGAGTTGAGACCCGTGGAATGGGTACCATGCAATATGACTTCAAAGGGTCTTCATTTGCTCACCGAACCTCTCCAATCCTATCACTGCTGCGTTTATGCCCCTGTACACCCGCTTGATTTTCTTTCAGAGACATAGCAATCCATAGGTTTTAAGATACTTACTAGTCAGGTACATTCTTAGGCGTTTAATATGGGGTGTTGAGTCCATTTCGTTGAGCAAGGAGTAGTTCTTGTCTATTCTATATGTGGCTTAAGGAACTTTATCTGTGCTCATTTCAATCTCTGGTTTTATGCAGCACCCCAACTCACCTTTCCCCTTAAGCAAGCATAAGTTGGTTTTCTAAATTTGAGACCCTGTTCTGTTTTGTAATCCAGTTCCTGTGTAGCCAAGTTTACATTCCGTGTATTAGTGATATCTTATGATGTTTCTTTTTCTGTGTGACTTATTTCAGTTAGAATCATCATACCTGAATCCACTCATTATGCTGCTACGGGCCTGATGACATAGATTTCATTGCTGAGTGATATTGCATTGTACGTAAGTACCACAACTTCTTTATCCATTTTTCACTTTCTGCGATATTGAACTTGTACCGTAAACGAGGTTCTTGTAAACAGAGCCGTCCCAAACTTTGGGGTGGCTGTGTCTTTTTGATTTTAATTTCCCTAAGCTATAGGACCATAAGTGGAAGTGCCCTAGGCTCTGTTGCTTTGTTTTTTAGATGTTTCAGGAAACACCATACACCTCTCCCGAGTGGCTCTTGGCAATTTACATCCCGCCCATCAGCATAACAAGGCTCCCAGTTCTCCATGGCCTGTCCTGCCTTTCTTGATTTTACACTTTTTTCAGATGGCCCCTTTGACTGGCGGGAAGTGAGACTTCATTGTAGTGCAGATTTCCTTTGCAAGCTTGCTTGGTTGGCCAAAAAGGGCGTATGCGTTTTTTCCTGCACGAAAATACGCATGCGCCCTTTTTGGCCAAGTGCATCATTGTGGACGTTCTGCCTCTTTTCCTATGCTTTAAATGCAATTCCAGTCTACCTCCTGAAATCGGTTTCCTGCAATTCTGCCCCGCTTTCAAGTCCTCTTGGCAGCCTTACTTCAGTATATTTTTGGATGATAGCTGTCATTTATAACTCTGCAGGTTTGTGAATTACAGTGCCCCTGAGCTCCTTTCTTCAACTCGCTTTCTTGTGAGCTGGCCGCAACACCGCAGGATTGCTTCAGGCCCTAATCTGGTTCCGGCACGGCACGCTGAGCCTTTGGTTAATTCCTCTTCCTGGTGGGAAATGAGAGTTCAATTTGCCCGTCCAGACACCTCCAGCTAGTCTCTCATTGGTTCTCCCTATTCCTGTTCATCTTCCGCAGAAATTGCAAACTGGGCCAAACAGGAGGTTAAAGGCACTGACTCTCCAAGTCGGGAGAGTGTTAGTAAAGCGTCTGGAATGTTGCACCCGAGTACCAGGGGACGAGAACTGAGACATATTGGAACACGTCTCCCGATCACACGGTTGATCATACTCTGGGTTCCACGTGCATGTTTTAGCTGAAGGAAGAATCCCTTAAACCTGGAGAGTTGAGACCCGTGGAATGGGTACCATGCAATATGACTTCAAAGGGTCTTCATTTGCTCACCGAACCTCTCCAATCCTATCACTGCTGCGTTTATGCCCCTGTACACACGCTTGATTTTCTTTCAGAGACATAGCAATCCATAGGTTTTAAGATACTTACTAGTCAGGTACATTCTTAGGCGTTTAATATGGGGTGTTGAGTCCATTTCGTTGAGCAAGGAGTAGTTCTTGTCTATTCCATATTTGGCTTAAGGAACTTTATCTGTGCTCATTTCAATCTCTGGTTTGATGCAGCACCCCAACTCACCTTTCCCCTTAAGCAAGCATAAGTTGGTTTTCTAAATTTGAGACCCTGTTCTGTTTTGTAATCCAGTTCCTGTGTAGCCAAGTTTACATCCCGTGTATTAGTGATATCTTATGATGTTTCTTTTTCTGTGTGACTTATTTCAGTTAGAATCATCATACCTGAATCCACTCATTATGCTGCTACGGGCCTGATGACATAGATTTCATTGCTGAGTGATATTGCATTGTACGTAAGTACCACAACTTCTTTATCCATTTTTCACTTTCTGCGATATTGAACTTGTACCGTAAACGAGGTTCTTGTAAACAGAGCCGTCCCAAACTTTGGGGTGGCTGTGTCTTTTTGATTTTAATTTCCCTAAGCTATAGGACCATAAGTGGAAGTGCCCTAGGCTCTGTTGCTTTGTTTTTTAGATGTTTCAGGAAACACCATACACCTCTCCCGAGTGGCTGTTGGCAATTTACATCCCGCCCATCAGCATAACAAGGCTCCCAGTTCTCCATGGCCTGTCCTGCCTTTCTGGATTTTACACTTTTTTCAGATGTCCCTTTTGACCAGGGGGAAGTGAGACTTCATTGTAGTGCAGATTTCCTTTGCAAGCTTGCTTGGTTGGCCAAAAAGGGCGTATGCGTTTTTTCCTGAATATATTCAGGAAAAAACGCATACGCCCTTTTTGGCCAAGTGCATCATTGTGGACGTTCTGCCTCTTTTCCTATGCTTTAAATGTAATTCCAGTCTACCTCCTGAAATCGGTTTCCTGCAATTCTGCCCCGCTTTCAAGTCCTCTTGGCAGCCTTACTTCAGTATATTTTTGGACGATAGCTGTCATTTATAACTCTGCAGGTTTGTGAATTACAGTGCCCCTGAGCTCCTTTCTTCAACTCGCTTTCTTGTGAGCTGGCCGCAACACCGCAAGATTGCTTCAGGCCCTAATCTGGTTCCGGCACGGCACGCTGAGCCTTTGGTTAATTCCTCTTCCTGGTGGGAAATGAGAGTTAAATTTGCCCGTCCAGACACCTCCAGCTAGTCTCTCATTGGTTCTCCCTATTCCTGTTCATCTTCCGCAGAAATTGCAAACTGGGCCAAACAGGAGGTTAAAGGCACTGACTCTCCAAGTCGGGAGAGTGTTAGTAAAGCGTCTGGAATGTTGCACCCGAGTACCAGGGGACGAGAACTGAGACATATTGGAACACGTCTCCCGATCACACGGTTGATCATACTCTGGGTTCCACGTGCAAGTTTTAGCTGGAGGAAGAATCCCTTAAACCTGGAGAGTTGAGACCCGTGGAATGGGTACCATGCAATATGACTTCAAAGGGTCTTCATTTGCTCACCGAACCTCTCCAATCCTATCACTGCTGCATTTATGCCCCTGTACACACGCTTGATTTTCTTTCAGACACATAGCAATCCATAGGTTTTAAGATACTTACTAGTCAGGTACATTCTTAGGCGTTTAATATGGGGTGTTGAGTCCATTTCGTTGAGCAAGGAGTAGTTCTTGTCTATTCCATATTTGGCTTAAGGAACTTTATCTGTGCTCATTTCAATCTCTGGTTTGATGCAGCACCCCAACTCACCTTTCCCCTTAAGCAAGCATAAGTTGGTTTTCTAAATTTGAGACCCTGTTCTGTTTTGTAATCCAGTTCCTGTGTAGCCAAGTTTACATTCCGTGTATTAGTGATATCTTATGATGTTTCTTTTTCTGTGTGACTTATTTCAGTTAGAATCATCATACCTGAATCCACTCATTATGCTGCTACGGGCCTGATGACATAGATTTCATTGCTGAGTGATATTGCATTGTACGTAAGTACCACAACTTCTTTATCCATTTTTCACTTTCTGCGATATTGAACTTGTACCTTAAACGAGGTTCTTGTAAACAGAGCTGTCCCAAACTTTGGGGTGGCTGTGTCTTTTTGATTTTAATTTCCCTAAGCTATAGGACCATAAGTGGAAGTGCCCTAGGCTCTGTTGCTTTGTTTTTTAGATGTTTCAGGAAACACCATACACCTCTCCCGAGTGGCTGTTGGCAATTTACATCCCGCCCATCAGCATAACAAGGCTCCCAGTTCTCCATGGCCTGTCCTGCCTTTCTTGATTTTACACTTTTTTCAGATGGCCCCTTTGACTGGCGGGAAGTGAGACTTCATTGTAGTGCAGATTTCCTTTGCAAGCTTGCTTGGTTGGCCAAAAAGGGCGTATGCGTTTTTTCCTGCACGAAAATACGCATGCGCCCTTTTTGGCCAAGTGCATCATTGTGGACGTTCTGCCTCTTTTCCTATGCTTTAAATGCAATTCCAGTCTACCTCCTGAAATCGGTTTCCTGCAATTCTGCCCCGCTTTCAAGTCCTCTTGGCAGCCTTACTTCAGTATATTTTTGGACGATAGCTGTCATTTATAACTCTGCAGGTTTGTGAATTACAGTGCCCCTGAGCTCCTTTCTTCAACTCGCTTTCTTGTGAGCTGGCCGCAACACCGCAGGATTGCTTCAGGCCCTAATCTGGTTCCGGCACGGCACGCTGAGCCTTTGGTTAATTCCTCTTCCTGGTGGGAAATGAGAGTTAAATTTGCCCGTCCAGACACCTCCAGCTAGTCTCTCATTGGTTCTCCCTATTCCTGTTCATCTTCCGCAGAAATTGCAAACTGGGCCAAACAGGAGGTTAAAGGCACTGACTCTCCAAGTCGGGAGAGTGTTAGTAAAGCGTCTGGAATGTTGCACCCGAGTACCAGGGGACGAGAACTGAGACATATTGGAACACGTCTCCCGATCACACGGTTGATCATACTCTGGGTTCCACGTGCATGTTTTAGCTGAAGGAAGAATCCCTTAAACCTGGAGAGTTGAGACCCGTGGAATGGGTACCATGCAATATGACTTCAAAGGGTCTTCATTTGCTCACCGAACCTCTCCAATCCTATCACTGCTGCGTTTGTGCCCCTGTACACCCGCTTGATTTTCTTTCAGAGACATAGCAATCCATAGGTTTTAAGATACTTACTAGTCAGGTACATTCTTAGGCGTTTAATATGGGGTGTTGAGTCCATTTCGTTGAGCAAGGAGTAGTTCTTGTCTATTCCATATTTGGCTTAAGGAACTTTATCTGTGCTCATTTCAATCTCTGGTTTTATGCAGCACCCCAACTCACCTTTCCCCTTAAGCAAGCATAAGTTGGTTTTCTAAATTTGAGACCCTGTTCTGTTTTGTAATCCAGTTCCTGTGTAGCCAAGTTTACATCCCGTGTATTAGTGATATCTTATGATGTTTCTTTTTCTGTGTGACTTATTTCAGTTAGAATCATCATACCTGAATCCACTCATTATGCTGCTACGGGCCTGATGACATAGATTTCATTGCTGAGTGATATTGCATTGTACGTAAGTACCACAACTTCTTTATCCATTTTTCACTTTCTGCGATATTGAACTTGTACCGTAAACGAGGTTCTTGTAAACAGAGCCGTCCCAAACTTTGGGGTGGCTGTGTCTTTTTGATTTTAATTTCCCTAAGCTATAGGACCATAAGTGGAAGTGCCCTAGGCTCTGTTGCTTTGTTTTTTAGATGTTTCAGGAAATACCATACACCTCTCCCGAGTGGCTGTTGGCAATTTACATCCCGCCCATCAGCATAACAAGGCTCCCAGTTCTCCATGGCCTGTCCTGCCTTTCTGGATTTTACACTTTTTTCAGATGTCCCTTTTGACCAGGGGGAAGTGAGACTTCATTGTAGTGCAGATTTCCTTTGCAAGCTTGCTTGGTTGGCCAAAAAGGGCGTATGCGTTTTTTCCTGAATATATTCAGGAAAAAACGCATACGCCCTTTTTGGCCAAGTGCATCATTGTGGACGTTCTGCCTCTTTTCCTATGCTTTAAATGCAATTCCAGTCTACCTCCTGAAATCGGTTTCCTGCAATTCTGCCCCGCTTTCAAGTCCTCTTGGCAGCCTTACTTCAGTATATTTTTGGACGATAGCTGTCATTTATAACTCTGCAGGTTTGTGAATTACAGTGCCCCTGAGCTCCTTTCTTCAACTCGCTTTCTTGTGAGCTGGCCGCAACACCGCAGGATTGCTTCAGGCCCTAATCTGGTTCCGGCACGGCACGCTGAGCCTTTGGTTAATTCCTCTTCCTGGTGGGAAATGAGAGTTAAATTTGCCCGTCCAGACACCTCCAGCTAGTCTCTCATTGGTTCTCCCTATTCCTGTTCATCTTCCGCAGAAATTGCAAACTGGGCCAAACAGGAGGTTAAAGGCACTGACTCTCCAAGTCGGGAGAGTGTTAGTAAAGCGTCTGGAATGTTGCACCCGAGTACCAGGGGACGAGAACTGAGACATATTGGAACACGTCTCCCGATCACACGGTTGATCATACTCTGGGTTCCACGTGCAAGTTTTAGCTGGAGGAAGAATCCCTTAAACCTGGAGAGTTGAGACCCGTGGAATGGGTACCATGCAATATGACTTCAAAGGGTCTTCATTTGCTCACCGAACCTCTCCAATCCTATCACTGCTGCGTTTGTGCCCCTGTACACCCGCTTGATTTTCTTTCAGAGACATAGCAATCCATAGGTTTTAAGATACTTACTAGTCAGGTACATTCTTAGGCGTTTAATATGGGGTGTTGAGTCCATTTCGTTGAGCAAGGAGTAGTTCTTGTCTATTCCATATTTGGCTTAAGGAACTTTATCTGTGCTCATTTCAATCTCTGGTTTTATGCAGCACCCCAACTCACCTTTCCCCTTAAGCAAGCATAAGTTGGTTTTCTAAATTTGAGACCCTGTTCTGTTTTGTAATCCAGTTCCTGTGTAGCCAAGTTTACATCCCGTGTATTAGTGATATCTTATGATGTTTCTTTTTCTGTGTGACTTATTTCAGTTAGAATCATCATACCTGAATCCACTCATTATGCTGCTACGGGCCTGATGACATAGATTTCATTGCTGAGTGATATTGCATTGTACGTAAGTACCACAACTTCTTTATCCATTTTTCACTTTCTGCGATATTGAACTTGTACCGTAAACGAGGTTCTTGTAAACAGAGCCGTCCCAAACTTTGGGGTGGCTGTGTCTTTTTGATTTTAATTTCCCTAAGCTATAGGACCATAAGTGGAAGTGCCCTAGGCTCTGTTGCTTTGTTTTTTAGATGTTTCAGGAAACACCATACACCTCTCCCGAGTGGCTGTTGGCAATTTACATCCCGCCCATCAGCATAACAAGGCTCCCAGTTCTCCATGGCCTGTCCTGCCTTTCTGGATTTTACACTTTTTTCAGATGTCCCTTTTGACCAGGGGGAAGTGAGACTTCATTGTAGTGCAGATTTCCTTTGCAAGCTTGCTTGGTTGGCCAAAAAGGGCGTATGCGTTTTTTCCTGAATATATTCAGGAAAAAACGCATACGCCCTTTTTGGCCAAGTGCATCATTGTGGACGTTCTGCCTCTTTTCCTATGCTTTAAATGCAATTCCAGTCTACCTCCTGAAATCGGTTTCCTGCAATTCTGCCCCGCTTTCAAGTCCTCTTGGCAGCCTTACTTCAGTATATTTTTGGACGATAGCTGTCATTTATAACTCTGCAGGTTTGTGAATTACAGTGCCCCTGAGCTCCTTTCTTCAACTCGCTTTCTTGTGAGCTGGCCGCAACACCGCAGGATTGCTTCAGGCCCTAATCTGGTTCCGGCACGGCACGCTGAGCCTTTGGTTAATTCCTCTTCCTGGTGGGAAATGAGAGTTAAATTTGCCCGTCCAGACACCTCCAGCTAGTCTCTCATTGGTTCTCCCTATTCCTGTTCATCTTCCGCAGAAATTGCAAACTGGGCCAAACAGGAGGTTAAAGGCACTGACTCTCCAAGTCGGGAGAGTGTTAGTAAAGCGTCTGGAATGTTGCACCCGAGTACCAGGGGACGAGAACTGAGACATATTGGAACACGTCTCCCGATCACACGGTTGATCATACTCTGGGTTCCACGTGCAAGTTTTAGCTGGAGGAAGAATCCCTTAAACCTGGAGAGTTGAGACCCGTGGAATGGGTACCATGCAATATGACTTCAAAGGGTCTTCATTTGCTCACCGAACCTCTCCAATCCTATCACTGCTGCGTTTATGCCCCTGTACACACGCTTGATTTTCTTTCAGAGACATAGCAATCCATAGGTTTTAAGATACTTACTAGTCAGGTACATTCTTAGGCGTTTAATATGGGGTGTTGAGTCCATTTCGTTGAGCAAGGAGTAGTTCTTGTCTATTCCATATTTGGCTTAAGGAACTTTATCTGTGCTCATTTCAATCTCTGGTTTTATGCAGCACCCCAACTCACCTTTCCCCTTAAGCAAGCATAAGTTGGTTTTCTAAATTTGAGACCCTGTTCTGTTTTGTAATCCAGTTCCTGTGTAGCCAAGTTTACATCCCGTGTATTAGTGATATCTTATGATGTTTCTTTTTCTGTGTGACTTATTTCAGTTAGAATCATCATACCTGAATCCACTCATTATGCTGCTACGGGCCTGATGACATAGATTTCATTGCTGAGTGATATTGCATTGTACGTAAGTACCACAACTTCTTTATCCATTTTTCACTTTCTGCGATATTGAACTTGTACCGTAAACGAGGTTCTTGTAAACAGAGCCGTCCCAAACTTTGGGGTGGCTGTGTCTTTTTGATTTTAATTTCCCTAAGCTATAGGACCATAAGTGGAAGTGCCCTAGGCTCTGTTGCTTTGTTTTTTAGATGTTTCAGGAAACACCATACACCTCTCCCGAGTGGCTGTTGGCAATTTACATCCCGCCCATCAACATAACAAGGCTCCCAGTTCTCCATGGCCTGTCCTGCCTTTCTGGATTTTACACTTTTTTCAGATGGCCGTTTTGACCGGGGGGAAGTGAGACTTCATTGTAGTGCAGATTTCCTTTGCAAGCTTGCTTGGTTGGCCAAAAAGGGCGTATGGGTTTTTCCCTGAATATATTCAGGAAAAAACGCATACGCCCTTTTTGGCCAAGTGCATCATTGTGGACGTTCTGCCACTTTTCCTATGCTTTAAATGCAATTCCAGTCTACCTCCTGAAATCGGTTTCCTGCAATTCTGCCCCGCTTTCAAGTCCTCTTGGCAGCCTTACTTCAGTATATTTTTGGACGATAGCTGTCATTTATAACTCTGCAGGTTTGTGAATTACAGTGCCCCTGAGCTCCTTTCTTCAACTCGCTTTCTTGTGAGCTGGCCGCAACACCGCAGGATTGCTTCAGGCCCTAATCTGGTTCCGGCACGGCACGCTGAGCCTTTGGTTAATTCCTCTTCCTGGTGGGAAATGAGAGTTAAATTTGCCCGTCCAGACACCTCCACCTAGTCTCTCATTGGTTCTCCCTATTCCTGTTCATCTTCCGCAGAAATTGCAAACTGGGCCAAACAGGAGGTTAAAGGCACTGACTCTCCAAGTCGGGAGAGTGTTAGTAAAGCGTGTGGAATGTTGCACCCGAGTACCAGGGGACGAGAACTGAGACATATTGGAACACGTCTCCCGATCACACGGTTGATCATACTCTGGGTTCCACGTGCATGTTTTAGCTGAAGGCAGAATCCCTTAAACCTGGAGAGTTGAGACCCGTGGAATGGGTACCATGCAATATGACTTCAAAGGGTCTTCATTTGCTCACCGAACGTCTCCAATCCTATCACTGCTGCGTTTATGCCCCTGTACACACGATTGATTTTCTTTCAGAGACATAGCAATCCATAGGTTTTAAGATACTTACTAGTCAGGTACATTCTTAGGCGTTTAATATGGGGTGTTGAGTCCATTTCGTTGAGCAAGGAGTAGTTCTTGTCTATTCCATATTTGGCTTAAGGAACTTTATCTGTGCTCATTTCAATCTCTGGTTTGATGCAGCACCCCAACTCACCTTTCCCCTTAAGCAAGCATAAGTTGGTTTTCTAAATTTGAGACCCTGTTCTGTTTTGTAATGCAGTTCCTGTGTAGCCAAGTTTACATTCCGTGTATTAGTGATATCTTATGATGTTTCTTTTTCTGTGTGACTTATTTCAGTTAGAATCATCATACCTGAATCCACTCATTATGCTGCTACGGGCCTGATGACATAGATTTCATTGCTGAGTGATATTGCATTGTACGTAAGTACCACAACTTCTTTATCCATTTTTCACTTTCTGCGATATTGAACTTGTACCGTAAACGAGGTTCTTGTAAACAGAGATTTCCCAAACTTTGGGGTGGCTGTGTCTTTTTGATTTTAATTTCCCTAAGCTATAGGACCATAAGTGGAAGTGCCCTAGGCTCTGTTGCTTTGTTTTTTAGATGTTTCAGGAAACACCATACACCTCTCCCGAGTGGCTGTTGGCAATTTACATCCCGCCCATCAGCATAACAAGGCTCCCAGTTCTCCATGGCCTGTCCTGCCTTTCTGGATTTTACACTTTTTCAGATGGCCCTTTTGACCGGGGGGAAGTGAGACTTCATTGTAGTGCAGATTTCCTTTGCAAGCTTGCTTGGTTGGCCAAAAAGGGCGTATGCGTTTTTTCCTGAATATATTCAGGAAAAAACGCATACGCCCTTTTTGTCCAAGTGCATCATTGTGGACGTTCTGCCTCTTTTCCTATGCTTTAAATGCAATTCCAGTCTACCTCCTGAAATCGGTTTCCTGCAATTCTGCCCCGCTTTCAAGTCCTCTTGGCAGCCTTACTTCAGTATATTTTTGGACGATAGCTGTCATTTATAACTCTGCAGGTTTGTGAATTACAGTGCCCCTGAGCTCCTTTCTTCAACTCGCTTTCTTGTGAGCTGGCCGCAACACCGCAGGATTGCTTCAGGCCCTAATCTGGTTCCGGCACGGCACGCTGAGCCTTTGGTTAATTCCTCTTCCTGGTGGGAAATGAGAGTTAAATTTGCCCGTCCAGACACCTCCAGCTAGTCTCTCATTGGTTCTCCCTATTCCTGTTCATCTTCCGCAGAAATTGCAAACTGGGCCAAACAGGAGGTTAAAGACACTGACTCTCCAAGTCGGGAGAGTGTTAGTAAAGCGTCTGGAATGTTGCACCCGAGTACCAGGGGACGAGAACTGAGACATATTGGAACACGTCTCCCGATCACACGGTTGATCATACTCTGGGTTCCACGTGCATGTTTTAGCTGAAGGAAGAATCCCTTAAACCTGGAGAGTTGAGACCCGTGGAATGGGTACCATGCAATATGACTTCAAAGGGTCTTCATTTGCTCACCAAACCTCTCCAATCCTATCACTGCTGCGTTTATGCCCCTGTACACACGCTTGATTTCCTTTCAGAGACATAGCAATCCATAGGTTTTAAGATACTTACTAGTCAGCTACATTCTTAGGCGTTTAATATGGGGTGTTGAGTCCATTTCGTTGAGCAAGGAGTAGTTCTTGTCTATTCCATATTTGGCTTAAGGAACTTTATCTGTGCTCATTTCAATCTCTGGTTTGATGCAGCACCCCAACTCACCTTTCCCCTTAAGCAAGCATAAGTTGGTTTTCTAAATTTGAGACCCTGTTCTGTTTTGTAATCCAGTTCCTGTGTAGCCAAGTTTACATTCCGTGTATTAGTGATATCTTATGATGTTTCTTTTTCTGTGTGACTTATTTCAGTTAGAATCATCATACCTGAATCCACTCATTATGCTGCTACGGGCCTGATGACATAGATTTCATTGCTGAGTGATATTGCATTGTACGTAAGTACCACAACTTCTTTATCCATTTTTCACTTTCTGCGATATTGAACTTGTACCTTAAACGAGGTTCTTGTAAACAGAGCTGTCCCAAACTTTGGGGTGGCTGTGTCTTTTTGATTTTAATTTCCCTAAGCTATAGGACCATAAGTGGAAGTGCCCTAGGCTCTGTTGCTTTGTTTTTTAGATGTTTCAGGAAACACCATACACCTCTCCCGAGTGGCTGTTGGCAATTTACATCCCGCCCATCAGCATAACAAGGCTCCCAGTTCTCCATGGCCTGTCCTGCCTTTCTTGATTTTACACTTTTTTCAGATTGCCCCTTTGACTGGCGGGAAGTGAGACTTCATTGTAGTGCAGATTTCCTTTGCAAGCTTGCTTGGTTGGCCAAAAAGGGCGTATGCGTTTTTTCCTGCACGAAAATACGCATGCGCCCTTTTTGGCCAAGTGCATCATTGTGGACCTTCTGCCTCTTTTCCTATGCTTTAAATGCAATTCCAGTCTACCTCCTGAAATCGGTTTCCTGCAATTCTGCCCCGCTTTCAAGTCCTCTTGGCAGCCTTACTTCAGTATATTTTTGGACGATAGCTGTCATTTATAACTCTGCAGGTTTGTGAATTACAGTGCCCCTGAGCTCCTTTCTTCAACTCGCTTTCTTGTGAGCTGGCCGCAACACCGCAGGATTGCTTCAGGCCCTAATCTGGTTCCGGCACGGCACGCTGAGCCTTTGGTTAATTCCTCTTCCTGGTGGGAAATGAGAGTTAAATTTGCCCGTCCAGACACCTCCAGCTAGTCTCTCATTGGTTCTCCCTATTCCTGTTCATCTTCCGCAGAAATTGCAAACTGGGCCAAACAGGAGGTTAAAGGCACTGACTCTCCAAGTCGGGAGAGTGTTAGTAAAGCGTCTGGAATGTTGCACCCGAGTACCAGGGGACGAGAACTGAGACATATTGGAACACGTCTCCCGATCACACGGTTGATCATACTCTGGGTTCCACGTGCATGTTTTAGCTGAAGGAAGAATCCCTTAAACCTGGAGAGTTGAGACCCGTGGAATGGGTACCATGCAATATGACTTCAAAGGGTCTTCATTTGCTCACCGAACCTCTCCAATCCTATCACTGCTGCGTTTGTGCCCCTGTACACCCGCTTGATTTTCTTTCAGAGACATAGCAATCCATAGGTTTTAAGATACTTACTAGTCAGGTACATTCTTAGGCGTTTAATATGGGGTGTTGAGTCCATTTCGTTGAGCAAGGAGTAGTTCTTGTCTATTCTATATGTGGCTTAAGGAACTTTATCTGTGCTCATTTCAATCTCTGGTTTTATGCAGCACCCCAACTCACCTTTCCCCTTAAGCAAGCATAAGTTGGTTTTCTAAATTTGAGACCCTGTTCTGTTTTGTAATCCAGTTCCTGTGTAGCCAAGTTTACATCCCGTGTATTAGTGATATCTTATGATGTTTCTTTTTCTGTGTGACTTATTTCAGTTAGAATCATCATACCTGAATCCACTCATTATGCTGCTACGGGCCTGATGACATAGATTTCATTGCTGAGTGATATTGCATTGTACGTAAGTACCACAACTTCTTTATCCATTTTTCACTTTCTGCGATATTGAACGTGTACCGTAAACGAGGTTCTTGTAAACAGAGCCGTCCCAAACTTTGGGGTGGCTGTGTCTTTTTGATTTTAATTTCCCTAAGCTATAGGACCATAAGTGGAAGTGCCCTAGGCTCTGTTGCTTTGTTTTTTAGATGTTTCAGGAAACACCATACACCTCTCCCGAGTGGCTCTTGGCAATTTACATCCCGCCCATCAGCATAACAAGGCTCCCAGTTCTCCATGGCCTGTCCTGCCTTTCTGGATTTTACACTTTTTTCAGATGGCCCTTTTGACCGGGGGGAAGTGAGACTTCATTGTAGTGCAGATTTCCTTTGCAAGCTTGCTTGGTTGGCCAAAAAGGGCATATGCGTTTTTTCCTGAATATATTCAGGAAAAAACGCATACGCCCTTTTTGGCCAAGTGCATCATTGTGGACGTTCTGCCTCTTTTCCTATGCTTTAAATGCAATTCCAGTCTACCTCCTGAAATCGGTTTCCTGCAATTCTGCCCCGCTTTCAAGTCCTCTTGGCAGCCTTACTTCAGTATATTTTTGGACGATAGCTGTCATTTATAACTCTGCAGGTTTGTGAATTACAGTGCCCCTGAGCTCCTTTCTTCAACTCGCTTTCTTGTGAGCTGGCCGCAACACCGCAGGATTGCTTCAGGCCCTAATCTGGTTCCGGCACGGCACGCTGAGCCTTTGGTTAATTCCTCTTCCTGGTGGGAAATGAGAGTTAAATTTGCCCGTCCAGACACCTCCACCTAGTCTCTCATTGGTTCTCCCTATTCCTGTTCATCTTCCGCAGAAATTGCAAACTGGGCCAAACAGGAGGTTAAAGGCACTGACTCTCCAAGTCGGGAGAGTGTTAGTAAAGCGTGTGGAATGTTGCACCCGAGTACCAGGGGACGAGAACTGAGACATATTGGAACACGTCTCCCGATCACACGGTTTATCATACTCTGGGTTCCACGTGCATGTTTTAGCTGAAGGAAGAATCCCTTAAACCTGGAGAGTTGAGACCCGTGGAATGGGTACCATGCAATATGACTTCAAAGGGTCTTCATTTGCTAACCGAAACTCTCCAATCCTATCACTGCTGCGTTTATGCCCCTGTACACACGCTTGATTTTCTTTCAGAGACATAGCAATCCATAGGTTTTAAGATACTTACTAGTCAGGTACATTCTTAGGCGTTTAATATGGGGTGTTGAGTCCATTTCGTTGAGCAAGGAGTAGTTCTTGTCTATTCCATATTTGGCTTAAGGAACTTTATCTGTGCTCATTTCAATCTCTGGTTTTATGCAGCACCCCAACTCACCTTTCCCCTTAAGCAAGCATAAGTTGGTTTTCTAAATTTGAGACCCTGTTCTGTTTTGTAATCCAGTTCCTGTGTAGCCAAGTTTACATTCCGTGTATTAGTGATATCTTATGATGTTTCTTTTTCTGTGTGACTTATTTCAGTTAGAATCATCATACCTGAATCCACTCATTATGCTGCTACGGGCCTGATGACATAGATTTCATTGCTGAGTGATATTGCATTGTACGTAAGTACCACAACTTCTTTATCCATTTTTCACTTTCTGCGATATTGAACTTGTACCGTAAACGAGGTTCTTGTAAACAGAGCCGTCCCAAACTTTGGGGTGGCTGTGTCTTTTTGATTTTAATTTCCCTAAGCTATAGGACCATAAGTGGAAGTGCCCTAGGCTCTGTTGCTTTGTTTTTTAGATGTTTCAGGAAACACCATACACCTCTCCCGAGTGGCTGTTGGCAATTTACATCCCGCCCATCAGCATAACAAGGCTCCCAGTTCTCCATGGCCTGTCCTGCCTTTCTGGATTTTACACTTTTTTCAGATGTCCCTTTTGACCAGGGGGAAGTGAGACTTCATTGTAGTGCAGATTTCCTTTGCAAGCTTGCTTGGTTGGCCAAAAAGGGCGTATGCGTTTTTTCCTGAATATATTCAGGAAAAAACGCATACGCCCTTTTTGGCCAAGCGCATCATTGTGGACGTTCTGCCTCTTTTCCTATGCTTTAAATGCAATTCCAGTCTACCTCCTGAAATCGGTTTCCTGCAATTCTGCCCCGCTTTCAAGTCCTCTTGGCAGCCTTACTTCAGTATATTTTTGGACGATAGCTGTCATTTATAACTCTGCAGGTTTGTGAATTACAGTGCCCCTGAGCTCCTTTCTTCAACTCGCTTTCTTGTGAGCTGGCCGCAACACCGCAGGATTGCTTCAGGCCCTAATCTGGTTCCGGCACGGCACGCTGAGCCTTTGGTTAATTCCTCTTCCTGGTGGGAAATGAGAGTTAAATTTGCCCGTCCAGACACCTCCAGCTAGTCTCTCATTGGTTCTCCCTATTCCTGTTCATCTTCCGCAGAAATTGCAAACTGGGCCAAACAGGAGGTTAAAGGCACTGACTCTCCAAGTCGGGAGAGTGTTAGTAAAGCGTCTGGAATGTTGCACCCGAGTACCAGGGGACGAGAACTGAGACATATTGGAACACGTCTCCCGATCACACGGTTGATCATACTCTGGGTTCCATGTGCAAGTTTTAGCTGGAGGAAGAATCCCTTAAACCTGGAGAGTTGAGACCCGTGGAATGGGTACCATGCAATATGACTTCAAAGGGTCTTCATTTGCTCACCGAACCTCTCCAATCCTATCACTGCTGCGTTTATGCCCCTGTACACACGCTTGATTTTCTTTCAGACACATAGCAATCCATAGGTTTTAAGATACTTACTAGTCAGGTACATTCTTAGGCGTTTAATATGGGGTGTTGAGTCCATTTCGTTGAGCAAGGAGTAGTTCTTGTCTATTCCATATTTGGCTTAAGGAACTTTATCTGTGCTCATTTCAATCTCTGGTTTGATGCAGCACCCCAACTCACCTTTCCCCTTAAGCAAGCATAAGTTGGTTTTCTAAATTTGAGACCCTGTTCTGTTTTGTAATCCAGTTCCTGTGTAGCCAAGTTTACATTCCGTGTATTAGTGATATCTTATGATGTTTCTTTTTCTGTGTGACTTATTTCAGTTAGAATCATCATACCTGAATCCACTCATTATGCTGCTACGGGCCTGATGACATAGATTTCATTGCTGAGTGATATTGCATTGTACGTAAGTACCACAACTTCTTTATCCATTTTTCACTTTCTGTGATATTGAACTTGTACCTTAAACGAGGTTCTTGTAAACAGAGCTGTCCCAAACTTTGGGGTGGCTGTGTCTTTTTGATTTTAATTTCCCTAAGCTATAGGACCATAAGTGGAAGTGCCCTAGGCTCTGTTGCTTTGTTTTTTAGATGTTTCAGGAAACACCATACACCTCTCCCGAGTGGCTGTTGGCAATTTACATCCCGCCCATCAGCATAACAAGGCTCCCAGTTCTCCATGGCCTGTCCTGCCTTTCTTGATTTTACACTTTTTTCAGATGGCCCCTTTGACTGGCGGGAAGTGAGACTTCATTGTAGTGCAGATTTCCTTTGCAAGCTTGCTTGGTTGGCCAAAAAGGGCGTATGCGTTTTTTCCTGCACGAAAATACGCATGCGCCCTTTTTGGCCAAGTGCATCATTGTGGACGTTCTGCCTCTTTTCCTATGCTTTAAATGCAATTCCAGTCTACCTCCTGAAATCGGTTTCCTGCAATTCTGCCCCGCTTTCAAGTCCTCTTGGCAGCCTTACTTCAGTATATTTTTGGACGATAGCTGTCATTTATAACTCTGCAGGTTTGTGAATTACAGTGCCCCTGAGCTCCTTTCTTCAACTCGCTTTCTTGTGAGCTGGCCGCAACACCGCAGGATTGCTTCAGGCCCTAATCTGGTTCCGGCACGGCACGCTGAGCCTTTGGTTAATTCCTCTTCCTGGTGGGAAATGAGAGTTAAATTTGCCCGTCCAGACACCTCCAGCTAGTCTCTCATTGGTTCTCCCTATTCCTGTTCATCTTCCGCAGAAATTGCAAACTGGGCCAAACAGGAGGTTAAAGGCACTGACTCTCCAAGTCGGGAGAGTGTTAGTAAAGCGTCTGGAATGTTGCACCCGAGTACCAGGGGACGAGAACTGAGACATATTGGAACACGTCTCCCGATCACACGGTTGATCATACTCTGGGTTCCACGTGCATGTTTTAGCTGAAGGAAGAATCCCTTAAACCTGGAGAGTTGAGACCCGTGGAATGGGTACCATGCAATATGACTTCAAAGGGTCTTCATTTGCTCACCGAACCTCTCCAATCCTATCACTGCTGCGTTTGTGCCCCTGTACACCCGCTTGATTTTCTTTCAGAGACATAGCAATCCATAGGTTTTAAGATACTTACTAGTCAGGTACATTCTTAGGCGTTTAATATGGGGTGTTGAGTCCATTTCGTTGAGCAAGGAGTAGTTCTTGTCTATTCTATATGTGGCTTAAGGAACTTTATCTGTGCTCATTTCAATCTCTGGTTTTATGCAGCACCCCAACTCACCTTTCCCCTTAAGCAAGCATAAGTTGGTTTTCTAAATTTGAGACCCTGTTCTGTTTTGTAATCCAGTTCCTGTGTAGCCAAGTTTACATCCCGTGTATTAGTGATATCTTATGATGTTTCTTTTTCTGTGTGACTTATTTCAGTTAGAATCATCATACCTGAATCCACTCATTATGCTGCTATGGGCCTGATGACATAGATATCATTGCTGAGTGATATGGCATTGTACGTAAGTACCACAACTTCTTTATCCATTTTTCACTTTCTGTGATATTGAACTTGTACCGTAAATGAGGTTCTTGTAAAAAGAGCCGTCCCAAACTTTGGGGTGGCTGTGTCTTTTTGATTTTAATTTCCCTAAGCTATAGGACCATAAGTGGAAGTGCCCTAGGCTCTGTTGCTTTGTTTTTTAGATGTTTCAGGAAACACCATACACCTCTCCCGAGTGGCTCTTGGCAATTTACATCCCGCCCATCAGCATAACAAGGCTCCCAGTTCTCCATGGCCTGTCCTGCCTTTCTGGATTTTACACTTTTTTCAGATGGCCCTTTTGACCGGGGGGAAGTGAGACTTCATTGTAGTGCAGATTTCCTTTGCAAGCTTGCTTGGTTGGCCAAAAAGGGCGTATGCGTTTTTTCCTGAATATATTCAGGAAAAAACGCATACGCCCTTTTTGGCCAAGTGCATCATTGTGGACGTTCTGCCTCTTTTCCTATGCTTTAAATGCAATTCCAGTCTACCTCCTGAAATCGGTTTCCTGCAATTCTGCCCCGCTTTCAAGTCCTCTTGGCAGCCTTACTTCAGTATATTTTTGGATGATAGCTGTCATTTATAACTCTGCAGGTTTGTGAATTACAGTGCCCCTGAGCTCCTTTCTTCAACTCGCTTTCTTGTGAGCTGGCCGCAACACCGCAGGATTGCTTCAGGCCCTAATCTGGTTCCGGCACGGCACGCTGAGCCTTTGGTTAATTCCTCTTCCTGGTGGGAAATGAGAGTTCAATTTGCCCGTCCAGACACCTCCAGCTAGTCTCTCATTGGTTCTCCCTATTCCTGTTCATCTTCCGCAGAAATTGCAAACTGGGCCAAACAGGAGGTTAAAGGCACTGACTCTCCAAGTCGGGAGAATGTTAGTAAAGCGTCTGGAATGTTGCACCCGAGTACCAGGGGACGAGAACTGAGACATATTGGAACACGTCTCCCGATCACACGGTTGATCATACTCTGGGTTCCACGTGCATGTTTTAGCTGAAGGAAGAATCCCTTAAACCTGGAGAGTTGAGACCCGTGGAATGGGTACCATGCAATATGACTTCAAAGGGTCTTCATTTGCTCACCGAAACTCTCCAATCCTATCACTGCTGCGTTTATGCCCCTGTACACACGCTTGATTTTCTTTCAGAGACATAGCAATCCATAGGTTTTAAGATACTTACTAGTCAGGTACATTCTTAGGCGTTTAATATGGGGTGTTGAGTCCATTTCGTTGAGCAAGGAGTAGTTCTTGTCTATTCCATATTTGGCTTAAGGAACTTTATCTGTGCTCATTTCAATCTCTGGTTTGATGCAGCACCCCAACTCACCTTTCCCCTTAAGCAAGCATAAGTTGGTTTTCTAAATTTGAGACCCTGTTCTGTTTTGTAATCCAGTTCCTGTGTAGCCAAGTTTACATCCCGTGTATTAGTGATATCTTATGATGTTTCTTTTTCTGTGTGACTTATTTCAGTTAGAATCATCATACCTGAATCCACTCATTATGCTGCTACGGGCCTGATGACATAGATTTCATTGCTGAGTGATATTGCATTGTACGTAAGTACCACAACTTCTTTATCCATTTTTCACTTTCTGCGATATTGAACTTGTACCGTAAACGAGGTTCTTGTAAACAGAGCCGTCCCAAACTTTGGGGTGGCTGTGTCTTTTTGATTTTAATTTCCCTAAGCTATAGGACCATAAGTGGAAGTGCCCTAGGCTCTGTTGCTTTGTTTTTTAGATGTTTCAGGAAACACCATACACCTCTCCCGAGTGGCTGTTGGCAATTTACATCCCGCCCATCAACATAACAAGGCTCCCAGTTCTCCATGGCCTGTCCTGCCTTTCTGGATTTTACACTTTTTTCAGATGGCCCTTTTGACCGGGGGGAAGTGAGACTTCATTGTAGTGCAGATTTCCTTTGCAAGCTTGCTTGGTTGGCCAAAAAGGGCGTATGGGTTTTTTCCTGAATATATTCAGGAAAAAACGCATACGCCCTTTTTGGCCAAGTGCATCATTGTGGACGTTCTGCCTCTTTTCCTATGCTTTAAATGCAATTCCAGTCTACCTCCTGAAATCGGTTTCCTGCAATTCTGCCCCGCTTTCAAGTCCTCTTGGCAGCCTTACTTCAGTATATTTTTGGACGATAGCTGTCATTTATAACTCTGCAGGTTTGTGAATTACAGTGCCCCTGAGCTCCTTTCTTCAACTCGCTTTCTTGTGAGCTGGCCGCAACACCGCAGGATTGCTTCAGGCCCTAATCTGGTTCCGGCACGGCACGCTGAGCCTTTGGTTAATTCCTCTTCCTGGTGGGAAATGAGAGTTAAATTTGCCCGTCCAGACACCTCCACCTAGTCTCTCATTGGTTCTCCCTATTCCTGTTCATCTTCCGCAGAAATTGCAAACTGGGCCAAACAGGAGGTTAAAGGCACTGACTCTCCAAGTCGGGAGAGTGTTAGTAAAGCGTCT
This sequence comes from Leucopleurus acutus, assembly GCF_964270905.1. Lineage (NCBI taxonomy): Eukaryota > Metazoa > Chordata > Mammalia > Artiodactyla > Delphinidae > Leucopleurus > Leucopleurus acutus. Next base: position 281,865 of record NW_028139132.1, on the reverse strand, counting down.
GGAATGTTGCACCCGAGTACCAGGGGACGAGAACTGAGACATATTGGAACACGTCTCCCGATCACACGGTTAATCATACTCTGGGTTCCACGTGCATGTTTTACCTGAAGGCAGAATCCCATAAACCTGGAGAGTTGAGACCCGTGGAATGGGTACCATGCAATATGACTTCAAAGGGTCTTCATTTGCTCACAGAACCTCTCCAATCCTATCACTGCTGCGTTTATGCGCCTGTACACACGCTTGATTTTCTTTCAGAGACATAGCAATCCATAGGTTTTAAGATACTTACTAGTCAGGTACATTCTTAGGCGTTTAATATGGGGTGTTGAGTCCATTTCGTTGAGCAAGGAGTAGTTCTTGTCTATTCCATATTTGGCTTAAGGAACTTTATCTGTGCTCATTTCAATCTCTGGTTTTATGCAGCACCCCAACTCACCTTTCCCCTTAAGCAAGCATAAGTTGGTTTTCTAAATTTGAGACCCTGTTCTGTTTTGTAATCCAGTTCCTGTGTAGCCAAGTTTACATCCCGTGTATTAGTGATATCTTATGATGTTTCTTTTTCTGTGTGACTTATTTCAGTTAGAATCATCATACCTGAATCCACTCATTATGCTGCTACGGGCCTGATGACATAGATTTCATTGCTGAGTGATATTGCATTGTACGTAAGTACCACAACTTCTTTATCCATTTTTCACTTTCTGCGATATTGAACTTGTACCGTAAACGAGGTTCTTGTAAACAGAGCCGTCCCAAACTTTGGGGTGGCTGTGTCTTTTTGATTTTAATTTCCCTAAGCTATAGGACCATAAGTGGAAGTGCCCTAGGCTCTGTTGCTTTGTTTTTTAGATGTTTCAGGAAACACCATACACCTCTCCCGAGTGGCTGTTGGCAATTTACATCCCGCCCATCAACATAACAAGGCTCCCAGTTCTCCATGGCCTGTCCTGCCTTTCTGGATTTTACACTTTTTTCAGATGGCCCTTTTGACCGGGGGGAAGTGAGACTTCATTGTAGTGCAGATTTCCTTTGCAAGCTTGCTTGGTTGGCCAAAAAGGGCGTATGGGTTTTTTCCTGAATATATTCAGGAAAAAACGCATACGCCCTTTTTGGCCAAGTGCATCATTGTGGACGTTCTGCCTCTTTTCCTATGCTTTAAATGCAATTCCAGTCTACCTCCTGAAATCGGTTTCCTGCAATTCTGCCCCGCTTTCAAGTCCTCTTGGCAGCCTTACTTCAGTATATTTTTGGACGATAGCTGTCATTTATAACTCTGCAGGTTTGTGAATTACAGTGCCCCTGAGCTCCTTTCTTCAACTCGCTTTCTTGTGAGCTGGCCGCAACACCGCAGGATTGCTTCAGGCCCTAATCTGGTTCCGGCACGGCACGCTGAGCCTTTGGTTAATTCCTCTTCCTGGTGGGAAATGAGAGTTAAATTTGCCCGTCCAGACACCTCCAGCTAGTCTCTCATTGGTTCTCCCTATTCCTGTTCATCTTCCGCAGAAATTGCAAACTGGGCCAAACAGGAGGTTAAAGGCACTGACTCTCCAAGTCGGGAGAGTGTTAGTAAAGCGTGTGGAATGTTGCACCCGAGTACCAGGGGACGAGAACTGAGACATATTGGAACACGTCTCCCGATCACACGGTTGATCATACTCTGGGTTCCACGTGCATGTTTTAGCTGAAGGCAGAATCCCTTAAACCTGGAGATTTGAGACCCGTGGAATGGGTACCATGCAATATGACTTCAAAGGGTCTTCATTTGCTCACCGAACGTCTCCAATCCTATCACTGCTGCGGTTATGCCCCTGTACACACGATTGATTTTCTTTCAGAGACATAGCAATCCATAGGTTTTAAGATACTTACTAGTCAGGTACATTCTTAGGCGTTTAATATGGGGTGTTGAGTCCATTTCGTTGAGCAAGGAGTAGTTCTTGTCTATTCCATATTTGGCTTAAGGAACTTTATCTGTGCTCATTTCAATCTCTGGTTTGATGCAGCACCCCAACTCACCTTTCCCCTTAAGCAAGCATAAGTTGGTTTTCTAAATTTGAGACCCTGTTCTGTTTTGTAATCCAGTTCCTGTGTAGCCAAGTTTACATTCCGTGTATTAGTGATATCTTATGATGTTTCTTTTTCTGTGTGACTTATTTCAGTTAGAATCATCATACCTGAATCCACTCATTATGCTGCTACGGGCCTGATGACATAGATTTCATTGCTGAGTGATATTGCATTGTACGTAAGTACCACAACTTCTTTATCCATTTTTCACTTTCTGCGATATTGAACTTGTACCGTAAACGAGGTTCTTGTAAACAGAGATTTCCCAAACTTTGGGGTGGCTGTGTCTTTTTGATTTTAATTTCCCTAAGCTATAGGACCATAAGTGGAAGTGCCCTAGGCTCTGTTGCTTTGTTTTTTAGATGTTTCAGGAAACACCATACACCTCTCCCGAGTGGCTGTTGGCAATTTACATCCCGCCCATCAGCATAACAAGGCTCCCAGTTCTCCATGGCCTGTCCTGCCTTTCTGGATTTTACACTTTTTTCAGATGGCCCTTTTGACCGGGGGGAAGTGAGACTTCATTGTAGTGCAGATTTCCTTTGCAAGCTTGCTTGGTTGGCCAAAAAGGGCGTATGCGTTTTTTCCTGAATATATTCAGGAAAAAACGCATACGCCCTTTTTGGCCAAGTGCATCATTGTGGACGTTCTGCCTCTTTTCCTATGCTTTAAATGCAATTCCAGTCTACCTCCTGAAATCGGTTTCCTGCAATTCTGCCCCGCTTTCAAGTCCTCTTGGCAGCCTTACTTCAGTATATTTTTGGACGATAGCTGTCATTTATAACTCTGCAGGTTTGTGAATTACAGTGCCCCTGAGCTCCTTTCTTCAACTCGCTTTCTTGTGAGCTGGCCGCAACACCGCAGGATTGCTTCAGGCCCTAATCTGGTTCCGGCACGGCACGCTGAGCCTTTGGTTAATTCCTCTTCCTGGTGGGAAATGAGAGTTAAATTTGCCCGTCCAGACACCTCCAGCTAGTCTCTCATTGGTTCTCCCTATTCCTGTTCATCTTCCGCAGAAATTGCAAACTGGGCCAAACAGGAGGTTAAAGGCACTGACTCTCCAAGTCGGGAGAGTGTTAGTAAAGCGTCTGGAATGTTGCACCCGAGTACCAGGGGACGAGAACTGAGACATATTGGAACACGTCTCCCGATCACACGGTTGATCATACTCTGGGTTCCACGTGCATGTTTTAGCTGAAGGAAGAATCCCTTAAACCTGGAGAGTTGAGACCCGTGGAATGGGTACCATGCAATATGACTTCAAAGGGTCTTCATTTGCTCACCGAACCTCTCCAATCCTATCACTGCTGCGTTTATGCCCCTGTACACATGCTTGATTTTCTTTCAGAGACATAGCAGTGCATAGGTTTTAAGATACTTACTAGTCAGGTACATTCTTAGGCGTTTAATATGGGGTGTTGAGTCCATTTCGTTGAGCAAGGAGTAGTTCTTGTCTATTCTATATTTGGCTTAAGGAACTTTATCTGTGCTCATTTCAATCTCTGGTTTTATGCAGCACCCCAACTCACCTTTCCCCTTAAGCAAGCATAAGTTGGTTTTCTAAATTTGAGACCCTGTTCTGTTTTGTAATCCAGTTCCTGTGTAGCCAAGTTTACATTCCGTGTATTAGTGATATCTTATGATGTTTCTTTTTCTGTGTGACTTATTTCAGTTAGAATCATCATACCTGAATCCACTCATTATGCTGCTACGGGCCTGATGACATAGATTTCATTGCTGAGTGATATTGCATTGTACGTAAGTACCACAACTTCTTTATCCATTTTTCACTTTCTGCGATATTGAACTTGTACCGTAAACGAGGTTCTTGTAAACAGAGCCGTCCCAAACTTTGGGGTGGCTGTGTCTTTTTTATTTTAATTTCCCTAAGCTATAGGACCATAAGTGGAAGTGCCCTAGGCTCTGTTGCTTTGTTTTTTAGATGTTTCAGGAAACACCATACACCTCTCCCGAGTGGCTGTTGGCAATTTACATCCCGCCCATCAGCATAACAAGGCTCCCAGTTCTCCATGGCCTGTCCTGCCTTTCTGGATTTTACACTTTTTTCAGATGGCCCTTTTGACCGGGGGGAAGTGAGACTTCATTGTAGTGCAGATTTCCTTTGCAAGCTTGCTTGGTTGGCCAAAAAGGGCGTATGCGTTTTTTCCTGAATATATTCAGGAAAAAACGCATACGCCCTTTTTGGCCAAGTGCATCATTGTGGACGTTCTGCCTCTTTTCCTATGCTTTAAATGCAATTCCAGTCTACCTCCTGAAATCGGTTTCCTGCAATTCTGCCCCGCTTTCAAGTCCTCTTGGCAGCCTTACTTCAGTATATTTTTGGACGATAGCTGTCATTTATAACTCTGCAGGTTTGTGAATTACAGTGCCCCTGAGCTCCTTTCTTCAACTCGCTTTCTTGTGAGCTGGCCGCAACACCGCAGGATTGCTTCAGGCCCTAATCTGGTTCCGGCACGGCACGCTGAGCCTTTGGTTAATTCCTCTTCCTGGTGGGAAATGAGAGTTAAATTTGCCCGTCCAGACACCTCCAGCTAGTCTCTCATTGGTTCTCCCTATTCCTGTTCATCTTCCGCAGAAATTGCAAACTGGGCCAAACAGGAGGTTAAAGGCACTGACTCTCCAAGTCGGGAGAGTGTTAGTAAAGCGTCTGGAATGTTGCACCCGAGTACCAGGGGACGAGAACTGAGACATATTGGAACACGTCTCCCGATCACACGGTTGATCATACTCTGGGTTCCACGTGCATGTTTTAGCTGAAGGAAGAATCCCTTAAACCTGGAGAGTTGAGACCCGTGGAATGGGTACCATGCAATATGACTTCAAAGGGTCTTCATTTGCTCACCGAACCTCTCCAATCCTATCACTGCTGCGTTTGTGCCCCTGTACACCCGCTTGATTTTCTTTCAGAGACATAGCAATCCATAGGTTTTAAGATACTTACTAGTCAGGTACATTCTTAGGCGTTTAATATGGGGTGTTGAGTCCATTTCGTTGAGCAAGGAGTAGTTCTTGTCTATTCTATATGTGGCTTAAGGAACTTTATCTGTGCTCATTTCAATCTCTGGTTTTATGCAGCACCCCAACTCACCTTTCCCCTTAAGCAAGCATAAGTTGGTTTTCTAAATTTGAGACCCTGTTCTGTTTTGTAATCCAGTTCCTGTGTAGCCAAGTTTACATCCCGTGTATTAGTGATATCTTATGATGTTTCTTTTTCTGTGTGACTTATTTCAGTTAGAATCATCATACCTGAATCCACTCATTATGCTGCTATGGGCCTGATGACATAGATATCATTGCTGAGTGATATGGCATTGTACGTAAGTACCACAACTTCTTTATCCATTTTTCACTTTCTGTGATATTGAACTTGTACCGTAAATGAGGTTCTTGTAAACAGAGCCGTCCCAAACTTTGGGGTGGCTGTGTCTTTTTGATTTTAATTTCCCTAAGCTATAGGACCATAAGTGGAAGTGCCCTAGGCTCTGTTGCTTTGTTTTTTAGATGTTTCAGGAAACACCATACACCTCTCCCGAGTGGCTCTTGGCAATTTACATCCCGCCCATCAGCATAACAAGGCTCCCAGTTCTCCATGGCCTGTCCTGCCTTTCTGGATTTTACACTTTTTTCAGATGGCCCTTTTGACCGGGGGGAAGTGAGACTTCATTGTAGTGCAGATTTCCTTTGCAAGCTTGCTTGGTTGGCCAAAAAGGGCGTATGCGTTTTTTCCTGAATATATTCAGGAAAAAACGCATACGCCCTTTTTGGCCAAGTGCATCATTGTGGACGTTCTGCCTCTTTTCCTATGCTTTAAATGCAATTCCAGTCTACCTCCTGAAATCGGTTTCCTGCAATTCTGCCCCGCTTTCAAGTCCTCTTGGCAGCCTTACTTCAGTATATTTTTGGATGATAGCTGTCATTTATAACTCTGCAGGTTTGTGAATTACAGTGCCCCTGAGCTCCTTTCTTCAACTCGCTTTCTTGTGAGCTGGCCGCAACACCGCAGGATTGCTTCAGGCCCTAATCTGGTTCCGGCACGGCACGCTGAGCCTTTGGTTAATTCCTCTTCCTGGTGGGAAATGAGAGTTCAATTTGCCCGTCCAGACACCTCCAGCTAGTCTCTCATTGGTTCTCCCTATTCCTGTTCATCTTCCGCAGAAATTGCAAACTGGGCCAAACAGGAGGTTAAAGGCACTGACTCTCCAAGTCGGGAGAGTGTTAGTAAAGCGTCTGGAATGTTGCACCCGAGTACCAGGGGACGAGAACTGAGACATATTGGAACACGTCTCCCGATCACACGGTTGATCATACTCTGGGTTCCACGTGCATGTTTTAGCTGAAGGAAGAATCCCTTAAACCTGGAGAGTTGAGACCCGTGGAATGGGTACCATGCAATATGACTTCAAAGGGTCTTCATTTGCTCACCGAACCTCTCCAATCCTATCACTGCTGCGTTTATGCCCCTGTACACACGCTTGATTTTCTTTCAGAGACATAGCAATCCATAGGTTTTAAGATACTTACTAGTCAGGTACATTCTTAGGCGTTTAATATGGGGTGTTGAGTCCATTTCGTTGAGCAAGGAGTAGTTCTTGTCTATTCCATATTTGGCTTAAGGAACTTTATCTGTGCTCATTTCAATCTCTGGTTTGATGCAGCACCCCAACTCACCTTTCCCCTTAAGCAAGCATAAGTTGGTTTTCTAAATTTGAGACCCTGTTCTGTTTTGTAATCCAGTTCCTGTGTAGCCAAGTTTACATCCCGTGTATTAGTGATATCTTATGATGTTTCTTTTTCTGTGTGACTTATTTCAGTTAGAATCATCATACCTGAATCCACTCATTATGCTGCTACGGGCCTGATGACATAGATTTCATTGCTGAGTGATATTGCATTGTACGTAAGTACCACAACTTCTTTATCCATTTTTCACTTTCTGCGATATTGAACTTGTACCGTAAACGAGGTTCTTGTAAACAGAGCCGTCCCAAACTTTGGGGTGGCTGTGTCTTTTTGATTTTAATTTCCCTAAGCTATAGGACCATAAGTGGAAGTGCCCTAGGCTCTGTTGCTTTGTTTTTTAGATGTTTCAGGAAACACCATACACCTCTCCCGAGTGGCTGTTGGCAATTTACATCCCGCCCATCAGCATAACAAGGCTCCCAGTTCTCCATGGCCTGTCCTGCCTTTCTGGATTTTACACTTTTTTCAGATGTCCCTTTTGACCAGGGGGAAGTGAGACTTCATTGTAGTGCAGATTTCCTTTGCAAGCTTGCTTGGTTGGCCAAAAAGGGCGTATGCGTTTTTTCCTGAATATATTCAGGAAAAAACGCATACGCCCTTTTTGGCCAAGTGCATCATTGTGGACGTTCTGCCTCTTTTCCTATGCTTTAAATGTAATTCCAGTCTACCTCCTGAAATCGGTTTCCTGCAATTCTGCCCCGCTTTCAAGTCCTCTTGGCAGCCTTACTTCAGTATATTTTTGGACGATAGCTGTCATTTATAACTCTGCAGGTTTGTGAATTACAGTGCCCCTGAGCTCCTTTCTTCAACTCGCTTTCTTGTGAGCTGGCCGCAACACCGCAGGATTGCTTCAGGCCCTAATCTGGTTCCGGCACGGCACGCTGAGCCTTTGGTTAATTCCTCTTCCTGGTGGGAAATGAGAGTTAAATTTGCCCGTCCAGACACCTCCAGCTAGTCTCTCATTGGTTCTCCCTATTCCTGTTCATCTTCCGCAGAAATTGCAAACTGGGCCAAACAGGAGGTTAAAGGCACTGACTCTCCAAGTCGGGAGAGTGTTAGTAAAGCGTCTGGAATGTTGCACCCGAGTACCAGGGGACGAGAACTGAGACATATTGGAACACGTCTCCCGATCACACGGTTGATCATACTCTGGGTTCCATGTGCAAGTTTTAGCTGGAGGAAGAATCCCTTAAACCTGGAGAGTTGAGACCCGTGGAATGGGTACCATGCAATATGACTTCAAAGGGTCTTCATTTGCTCACCGAACCTCTCCAATCCTATCACTGCTGCATTTATGCCCCTGTACACACGCTTGATTTTCTTTCAGACACATAGCAATCCATAGGTTTTAAGATACTTACTAGTCAGGTACATTCTTAGGCGTTTAATATGGGGTGTTGAGTCCATTTCGTTGAGCAAGGAGTAGTTCTTGTCTATTCCATATTTGGCTTAAGGAACTTTATCTGTGCTCATTTCAATCTCTGGTTTGATGCAGCACCCCAACTCACCTTTCCCCTTAAGCAAGCATAAGTTGGTTTTCTAAATTTGAGACCCTGTTCTGTTTTGTAATCCAGTTCCTGTGTAGCCAAGTTTACATTCCGTGTATTAGTGATATCTTATGATGTTTCTTTTTCTGTGTGACTTATTTCAGTTAGAATCATCATACCTGAATCCACTCATTATGCTGCTACGGGCCTGATGACATAGATTTCATTGCTGAGTGATATTGCATTGTACGTAAGTACCACAACTTCTTTATCCATTTTTCACTTTCTGCGATATTGAACTTGTACCTTAAACGAGGTTCTTGTAAACAGAGCTGTCCCAAACTTTGGGGTGGCTGTGTCTTTTTGATTTTAATTTCCCTAAGCTATAGGACCATAAGTGGAAGTGCCCTAGGCTCTGTTGCTTTGTTTTTTAGATGTTTCAGGAAACACCATACACCTCTCCCGAGTGGCTGTTGGCAATTTACATCCCGCCCATCAGCATAACAAGGCTCCCAGTTCTCCATGGCCTGTCCTGCCTTTCTTGATTTTACACTTTTTTCAGATGGCCCCTTTGACTGGCGGGAAGTGAGACTTCATTGTAGTGCAGATTTCCTTTGCAAGCTTGCTTGGTTGGCCAAAAAGGGCGTATGCGTTTTTTCCTGCACGAAAATACGCATGCGCCCTTTTTGGCCAAGTGCATCATTGTGGACGTTCTGCCTCTTTTCCTATGCTTTAAATGCAATTCCAGTCTACCTCCTGAAATCGGTTTCCTGCAATTCTGCCCCGCTTTCAAGTCCTCTTGGCAGCCTTACTTCAGTATATTTTTGGACGATAGCTGTCATTTATAACTCTGCAGGTTTGTGAATTACAGTGCCCCTGAGCTCCTTTCTTCAACTCGCTTTCTTGTGAGCTGGCCGCAACACCGCAGGATTGCTTCAGGCCCTAATCTGGTTCCGGCACGGCACGCTGAGCCTTTGGTTAATTCCTCTTCCTGGTGGGAAATGAGAGTTAAATTTGCCCGTCCAGACACCTCCAGCTAGTCTCTCATTGGTTCTCCCTATTCCTGTTCATCTTCCGCAGAAATTGCAAACTGGGCCAAACAGGAGGTTAAAGGCACTGACTCTCCAAGTCGGGAGAGTGTTAGTAAAGCGTCTGGAATGTTGCACCCGAGTACCAGGGGACGAGAACTGAGACATATTGGAACACGTCTCCCGATCACACGGTTGATCATACTCTGGGTTCCACGTGCATGTTTTAGCTGAAGGAAGAATCCCTTAAACCTGGAGAGTTGAGACCCGTGGAATGGGTACCATGCAATATGACTTCAAAGGGTCTTCATTTGCTCACCGAACCTCTCCAATCCTATCACTGCTGCGTTTGTGCCCCTGTACACCCGCTTGATTTTCTTTCAGAGACATAGCAATCCATAGGTTTTAAGATACTTACTAGTCAGGTACATTCTTAGGCGTTTAATATGGGGTGTTGAGTCCATTTCGTTGAGCAAGGAGTAGTTCTTGTCTATTCCATATTTGGCTTAAGGAACTTTATCTGTGCTCATTTCAATCTCTGGTTTTATGCAGCACCCCAACTCACCTTTCCCCTTAAGCAAGCATAAGTTGGTTTTCTAAATTTGAGACCCTGTTCTGTTTTGTAATCCAGTTCCTGTGTAGCCAAGTTTACATCCCGTGTATTAGTGATATCTTATGATGTTTCTTTTTCTGTGTGACTTATTTCAGTTAGAATCATCATACCTGAATCCACTCATTATGCTGCTACGGGCCTGATGACATAGATTTCATTGCTGAGTGATATTGCATTGTACGTAAGTACCACAACTTCTTTATCCATTTTTCACTTTCTGCGATATTGAACTTGTACCGTAAACGAGGTTCTTGTAAACAGAGCCGTCCCAAACTTTGGGGTGGCTGTGTCTTTTTGATTTTAATTTCCCTAAGCTATAGGACCATAAGTGGAAGTGCCCTAGGCTCTGTTGCTTTGTTTTTTAGATGTTTCAGGAAATACCATACACCTCTCCCGAGTGGCTGTTGGCAATTTACATCCCGCCCATCAGCATAACAAGGCTCCCAGTTCTCCATGGCCTGTCCTGCCTTTCTGGATTTTACACTTTTTTCAGATGTCCCTTTTGACCAGGGGGAAGTGAGACTTCATTGTAGTGCAGATTTCCTTTGCAAGCTTGCTTGGTTGGCCAAAAAGGGCGTATGCGTTTTTTCCTGAATATATTCAGGAAAAAACGCATACGCCCTTTTTGGCCAAGTGCATCATTGTGGACGTTCTGCCTCTTTTCCTATGCTTTAAATGCAATTCCAGTCTACCTCCTGAAATCGGTTTCCTGCAATTCTGCCCCGCTTTCAAGTCCTCTTGGCAGCCTTACTTCAGTATATTTTTGGACGATAGCTGTCATTTATAACTCTGCAGGTTTGTGAATTACAGTGCCCCTGAGCTCCTTTCTTCAACTCGCTTTCTTGTGAGCTGGCCGCAACACCGCAGGATTGCTTCAGGCCCTAATCTGGTTCCGGCACGGCACGCTGAGCCTTTGGTTAATTCCTCTTCCTGGTGGGAAATGAGAGTTAAATTTGCCCGTCCAGACACCTCCAGCTAGTCTCTCATTGGTTCTCCCTATTCCTGTTCATCTTCCGCAGAAATTGCAAACTGGGCCAAACAGGAGGTTAAAGGCACTGACTCTCCAAGTCGGGAGAGTGTTAGTAAAGCGTCTGGAATGTTGCACCCGAGTACCAGGGGACGAGAACTGAGACATATTGGAACACGTCTCCCGATCACACGGTTGATCATACTCTGGGTTCCACGTGCAAGTTTTAGCTGGAGGAAGAATCCCTTAAACCTGGAGAGTTGAGACCCGTGGAATGGGTACCATGCAATATGACTTCAAAGGGTCTTCATTTGCTCACCGAACCTCTCCAATCCTATCACTGCTGCGTTTGTGCCCCTGTACACCCGCTTGATTTTCTTTCAGAGACATAGCAATCCATAGGTTTTAAGATACTTACTAGTCAGGTACATTCTTAGGCGTTTAATATGGGGTGTTGAGTCCATTTCGTTGAGCAAGGAGTAGTTCTTGTCTATTCCATATTTGGCTTAAGGAACTTTATCTGTGCTCATTTCAATCTCTGGTTTTATGCAGCACCCCAACTCACCTTTCCCCTTAAGCAAGCATAAGTTGGTTTTCTAAATTTGAGACCCTGTTCTGTTTTGTAATCCAGTTCCTGTGTAGCCAAGTTTACATCCCGTGTATTAGTGATATCTTATGATGTTTCTTTTTCTGTGTGACTTATTTCAGTTAGAATCATCATACCTGAATCCACTCATTATGCTGCTACGGGCCTGATGACATAGATTTCATTGCTGAGTGATATTGCATTGTACGTAAGTACCACAACTTCTTTATCCATTTTTCACTTTCTGCGATATTGAACTTGTACCGTAAACGAGGTTCTTGTAAACAGAGCCGTCCCAAACTTTGGGGTGGCTGTGTCTTTTTGATTTTAATTTCCCTAAGCTATAGGACCATAAGTGGAAGTGCCCTAGGCTCTGTTGCTTTGTTTTTTAGATGTTTCAGGAAACACCATACACCTCTCCCGAGTGGCTGTTGGCAATTTACATCCCGCCCATCAGCATAACAAGGCTCCCAGTTCTCCATGGCCTGTCCTGCCTTTCTGGATTTTACACTTTTTTCAGATGTCCCTTTTGACCAGGGGGAAGTGAGACTTCATTGTAGTGCAGATTTCCTTTGCAAGCTTGCTTGGTTGGCCAAAAAGGGCGTATGCGTTTTTTCCTGAATATATTCAGGAAAAAACGCATACGCCCTTTTTGGCCAAGTGCATCATTGTGGACGTTCTGCCTCTTTTCCTATGCTTTAAATGCAATTCCAGTCTACCTCCTGAAATCGGTTTCCTGCAATTCTGCCCCGCTTTCAAGTCCTCTTGGCAGCCTTACTTCAGTATATTTTTGGACGATAGCTGTCATTTATAACTCTGCAGGTTTGTGAATTACAGTGCCCCTGAGCTCCTTTCTTCAACTCGCTTTCTTGTGAGCTGGCCGCAACACCGCAGGATTGCTTCAGGCCCTAATCTGGTTCCGGCACGGCACGCTGAGCCTTTGGTTAATTCCTCTTCCTGGTGGGAAATGAGAGTTAAATTTGCCCGTCCAGACACCTCCAGCTAGTCTCTCATTGGTTCTCCCTATTCCTGTTCATCTTCCGCAGAAATTGCAAACTGGGCCAAACAGGAGGTTAAAGGCACTGACTCTCCAAGTCGGGAGAGTGTTAGTAAAGCGTCTGGAATGTTGCACCCGAGTACCAGGGGACGAGAACTGAGACATATTGGAACACGTCTCCCGATCACACGGTTGATCATACTCTGGGTTCCACGTGCAAGTTTTAGCTGGAGGAAGAATCCCTTAAACCTGGAGAGTTGAGACCCGTGGAATGGGTACCATGCAATATGACTTCAAAGGGTCTTCATTTGCTCACCGAACCTCTCCAATCCTATCACTGCTGCGTTTATGCCCCTGTACACACGCTTGATTTTCTTTCAGAGACATAGCAATCCATAGGTTTTAAGATACTTACTAGTCAGGTACATTCTTAGGCGTTTAATATGGGGTGTTGAGTCCATTTCGTTGAGCAAGGAGTAGTTCTTGTCTATTCCATATTTGGCTTAAGGAACTTTATCTGTGCTCATTTCAATCTCTGGTTTTATGCAGCACCCCAACTCACCTTTCCCCTTAAGCAAGCATAAGTTGGTTTTCTAAATTTGAGACCCTGTTCTGTTTTGTAATCCAGTTCCTGTGTAGCCAAGTTTACATCCCGTGTATTAGTGATATCTTATGATGTTTCTTTTTCTGTGTGACTTATTTCAGTTAGAATCATCATACCTGAATCCACTCATTATGCTGCTACGGGCCTGATGACATAGATTTCATTGCTGAGTGATATTGCATTGTACGTAAGTACCACAACTTCTTTATCCATTTTTCACTTTCTGCGATATTGAACTTGTACCGTAAACGAGGTTCTTGTAAACAGAGCCGTCCCAAACTTTGGGGTGGCTGTGTCTTTTTGATTTTAATTTCCCTAAGCTATAGGACCATAAGTGGAAGTGCCCTAGGCTCTGTTGCTTTGTTTTTTAGATGTTTCAGGAAACACCATACACCTCTCCCGAGTGGCTGTTGGCAATTTACATCCCGCCCATCAACATAACAAGGCTCCCAGTTCTCCATGGCCTGTCCTGCCTTTCTGGATTTTACACTTTTTTCAGATGGCCGTTTTGACCGGGGGGAAGTGAGACTTCATTGTAGTGCAGATTTCCTTTGCAAGCTTGCTTGGTTGGCCAAAAAGGGCGTATGGGTTTTTCCCTGAATATATTCAGGAAAAAACGCATACGCCCTTTTTGGCCAAGTGCATCATTGTGGACGTTCTGCCACTTTTCCTATGCTTTAAATGCAATTCCAGTCTACCTCCTGAAATCGGTTTCCTGCAATTCTGCCCCGCTTTCAAGTCCTCTTGGCAGCCTTACTTCAGTATATTTTTGGACGATAGCTGTCATTTATAACTCTGCAGGTTTGTGAATTACAGTGCCCCTGAGCTCCTTTCTTCAACTCGCTTTCTTGTGAGCTGGCCGCAACACCGCAGGATTGCTTCAGGCCCTAATCTGGTTCCGGCACGGCACGCTGAGCCTTTGGTTAATTCCTCTTCCTGGTGGGAAATGAGAGTTAAATTTGCCCGTCCAGACACCTCCACCTAGTCTCTCATTGGTTCTCCCTATTCCTGTTCATCTTCCGCAGAAATTGCAAACTGGGCCAAACAGGAGGTTAAAGGCACTGACTCTCCAAGTCGGGAGAGTGTTAGTAAAGCGTGTGGAATGTTGCACCCGAGTACCAGGGGACGAGAACTGAGACATATTGGAACACGTCTCCCGATCACACGGTTGATCATACTCTGGGTTCCACGTGCATGTTTTAGCTGAAGGCAGAATCCCTTAAACCTGGAGAGTTGAGACCCGTGGAATGGGTACCATGCAATATGACTTCAAAGGGTCTTCATTTGCTCACCGAACGTCTCCAATCCTATCACTGCTGCGTTTATGCCCCTGTACACACGATTGATTTTCTTTCAGAGACATAGCAATCCATAGGTTTTAAGATACTTACTAGTCAGGTACATTCTTAGGCGTTTAATATGGGGTGTTGAGTCCATTTCGTTGAGCAAGGAGTAGTTCTTGTCTATTCCATATTTGGCTTAAGGAACTTTATCTGTGCTCATTTCAATCTCTGGTTTGATGCAGCACCCCAACTCACCTTTCCCCTTAAGCAAGCATAAGTTGGTTTTCTAAATTTGAGACCCTGTTCTGTTTTGTAATCCAGTTCCTGTGTAGCCAAGTTTACATTCCGTGTATTAGTGATATCTTATGATGTTTCTTTTTCTGTGTGACTTATTTCAGTTAGAATCATCATACCTGAATCCACTCATTATGCTGCTACGGGCCTGATGACATAGATTTCATTGCTGAGTGATATTGCATTGTACGTAAGTACCACAACTTCTTTATCCATTTTTCACTTTCTGCGATATTGAACTTGTACCGTAAACGAGGTTCTTGTAAACAGAGATTTCCCAAACTTTGGGGTGGCTGTGTCTTTTTGATTTTAATTTCCCTAAGCTATAGGACCATAAGTGGAAGTGCCCTAGGCTCTGTTGCTTTGTTTTTTAGATGTTTCAGGAAACACCATACACCTCTCCCGAGTGGCTGTTGGCAATTTACATCCCGCCCATCAGCATAACAAGGCTCCCAGTTCTCCATGGCCTGTCCTGCCTTTCTGGATTTTACACTTTTTCAGATGGCCCTTTTGACCGGGGGGAAGTGAGACTTCATTGTAGTGCAGATTTCCTTTGCAAGCTTGCTTGGTTGGCCAAAAAGGGCGTATGCGTTTTTTCCTGAATATATTCAGGAAAAAACGCATACGCCCTTTTTGTCCAAGTGCATCATTGTGGACGTTCTGCCTCTTTTCCTATGCTTTAAATGCAATTCCAGTCTACCTCCTGAAATCGGTTTCCTGCAATTCTGCCCCGCTTTCAAGTCCTCTTGGCAGCCTTACTTCAGTATATTTTTGGACGATAGCTGTCATTTATAACTCTGCAGGTTTGTGAATTACAGTGCCCCTGAGCTCCTTTCTTCAACTCGCTTTCTTGTGAGCTGGCCGCAACACCGCAGGATTGCTTCAGGCCCTAATCTGGTTCCGGCACGGCACGCTGAGCCTTTGGTTAATTCCTCTTCCTGGTGGGAAATGAGAGTTAAATTTGCCCGTCCAGACACCTCCAGCTAGTCTCTCATTGGTTCTCCCTATTCCTGTTCATCTTCCGCAGAAATTGCAAACTGGGCCAAACAGGAGGTTAAAGACACTGACTCTCCAAGTCGGGAGAGTGTTAGTAAAGCGTCTGGAATGTTGCACCCGAGTACCAGGGGACGAGAACTGAGACATATTGGAACACGTCTCCCGATCACACGGTTGATCATACTCTGGGTTCCACGTGCATGTTTTAGCTGAAGGAAGAATCCCTTAAACCTGGAGAGTTGAGACCCGTGGAATGGGTACCATGCAATATGACTTCAAAGGGTCTTCATTTGCTCACCAAACCTCTCCAATCCTATCACTGCTGCGTTTATGCCCCTGTACACACGCTTGATTTCCTTTCAGAGACATAGCAATCCATAGGTTTTAAGATACTTACTAGTCAGCTACATTCTTAGGCGTTTAATATGGGGTGTTGAGTCCATTTCGTTGAGCAAGGAGTAGTTCTTGTCTATTCCATATTTGGCTTAAGGAACTTTATCTGTGCTCATTTCAATCTCTGGTTTGATGCAGCACCCCAACTCACCTTTCCCCTTAAGCAAGCATAAGTTGGTTTTCTAAATTTGAGACCCTGTTCTGTTTTGTAATCCAGTTCCTGTGTAGCCAAGTTTACATTCCGTGTATTAGTGATATCTTATGATGTTTCTTTTTCTGTGTGACTTATTTCAGTTAGAATCATCATACCTGAATCCACTCATTATGCTGCTACGGGCCTGATGACATAGATTTCATTGCTGAGTGATATTGCATTGTACGTAAGTACCACAACTTCTTTATCCATTTTTCACTTTCTGCGATATTGAACTTGTACCTTAAACGAGGTTCTTGTAAACAGAGCTGTCCCAAACTTTGGGGTGGCTGTGTCTTTTTGATTTTAATTTCCCTAAGCTATAGGACCATAAGTGGAAGTGCCCTAGGCTCTGTTGCTTTGTTTTTTAGATGTTTCAGGAAACACCATACACCTCTCCCGAGTGGCTGTTGGCAATTTACATCCCGCCCATCAGCATAACAAGGCTCCCAGTTCTCCATGGCCTGTCCTGCCTTTCTTGATTTTACACTTTTTTCAGATGGCCCCTTTGACTGGCGGGAAGTGAGACTTCATTGTAGTGCAGATTTCCTTTGCAAGCTTGCTTGGTTGGCCAAAAAGGGCGTATGCGTTTTTTCCTGCACGAAAATACGCATGCGCCCTTTTTGGCCAAGTGCATCATTGTGGACCTTCTGCCTCTTTTCCTATGCTTTAAATGCAATTCCAGTCTACCTCCTGAAATCGGTTTCCTGCAATTCTGCCCCGCTTTCAAGTCCTCTTGGCAGCCTTACTTCAGTATATTTTTGGACGATAGCTGTCATTTATAACTCTGCAGGTTTGTGAATTACAGTGCCCCTGAGCTCCTTTCTTCAACTCGCTTTCTTGTGAGCTGGCCGCAACACCGCAGGATTGCTTCAGGCCCTAATCTGGTTCCGGCACGGCACGCTGAGCCTTTGGTTAATTCCTCTTCCTGGTGGGAAATGAGAGTTAAATTTGCCCGTCCAGACACCTCCAGCTAGTCTCTCATTGGTTCTCCCTATTCCTGTTCATCTTCCGCAGAAATTGCAAACTGGGCCAAACAGGAGGTTAAAGGCACTGACTCTCCAAGTCGGGAGAGTGTTAGTAAAGCGTCTGGAATGTTGCACCCGAGTACCAGGGGACGAGAACTGAGACATATTGGAACACGTCTCCCGATCACACGGTTGATCATACTCTGGGTTCCACGTGCATGTTTTAGCTGAAGGAAGAATCCCTTAAACCTGGAGAGTTGAGACCCGTGGAATGGGTACCATGCAATATGACTTCAAAGGGTCTTCATTTGCTCACCGAACCTCTCCAATCCTATCACTGCTGCGTTTGTGCCCCTGTACACCCGCTTGATTTTCTTTCAGAGACATAGCAATCCATAGGTTTTAAGATACTTACTAGTCAGGTACATTCTTAGGCGTTTAATATGGGGTGTTGAGTCCATTTCGTTGAGCAAGGAGTAGTTCTTGTCTATTCTATATGTGGCTTAAGGAACTTTATCTGTGCTCATTTCAATCTCTGGTTTTATGCAGCACCCCAACTCACCTTTCCCCTTAAGCAAGCATAAGTTGGTTTTCTAAATTTGAGACCCTGTTCTGTTTTGTAATCCAGTTCCTGTGTAGCCAAGTTTACATCCCGTGTATTAGTGATATCTTATGATGTTTCTTTTTCTGTGTGACTTATTTCAGTTAGAATCATCATACCTGAATCCACTCATTATGCTGCTACGGGCCTGATGACATAGATTTCATTGCTGAGTGATATTGCATTGTACGTAAGTACCACAACTTCTTTATCCATTTTTCACTTTCTGCGATATTGAACGTGTACCGTAAACGAGGTTCTTGTAAACAGAGCCGTCCCAAACTTTGGGGTGGCTGTGTCTTTTTGATTTTAATTTCCCTAAGCTATAGGACCATAAGTGGAAGTGCCCTAGGCTCTGTTGCTTTGTTTTTTAGATGTTTCAGGAAACACCATACACCTCTCCCGAGTGGCTCTTGGCAATTTACATCCCGCCCATCAGCATAACAAGGCTCCCAGTTCTCCATGGCCTGTCCTGCCTTTCTGGATTTTACACTTTTTTCAGATGGCCCTTTTGACCGGGGGGAAGTGAGACTTCATTGTAGTGCAGATTTCCTTTGCAAGCTTGCTTGGTTGGCCAAAAAGGGCATATGCGTTTTTTCCTGAATATATTCAGGAAAAAACGCATACGCCCTTTTTGGCCAAGTGCATCATTGTGGACGTTCTGCCTCTTTTCCTATGCTTTAAATGCAATTCCAGTCTACCTCCTGAAATCGGTTTCCTGCAATTCTGCCCCGCTTTCAAGTCCTCTTGGCAGCCTTACTTCAGTATATTTTTGGACGATAGCTGTCATTTATAACTCTGCAGGTTTGTGAATTACAGTGCCCCTGAGCTCCTTTCTTCAACTCGCTTTCTTGTGAGCTGGCCGCAACACCGCAGGATTGCTTCAGGCCCTAATCTGGTTCCGGCACGGCACGCTGAGCCTTTGGTTAATTCCTCTTCCTGGTGGGAAATGAGAGTTAAATTTGCCCGTCCAGACACCTCCACCTAGTCTCTCATTGGTTCTCCCTATTCCTGTTCATCTTCCGCAGAAATTGCAAACTGGGCCAAACAGGAGGTTAAAGGCACTGACTCTCCAAGTCGGGAGAGTGTTAGTAAAGCGTGTGGAATGTTGCACCCGAGTACCAGGGGACGAGAACTGAGACATATTGGAACACGTCTCCCGATCACACGGTTTATCATACTCTGGGTTCCACGTGCATGTTTTAGCTGAAGGAAGAATCCCTTAAACCTGGAGAGTTGAGACCCGTGGAATGGGTACCATGCAATATGACTTCAAAGGGTCTTCATTTGCTAACCGAAACTCTCCAATCCTATCACTGCTGCGTTTATGCCCCTGTACACACGCTTGATTTTCTTTCAGAGACATAGCAATCCATAGGTTTTAAGATACTTACTAGTCAGGTACATTCTTAGGCGTTTAATATGGGGTGTTGAGTCCATTTCGTTGAGCAAGGAGTAGTTCTTGTCTATTCCATATTTGGCTTAAGGAACTTTATCTGTGCTCATTTCAATCTCTGGTTTTATGCAGCACCCCAACTCACCTTTCCCCTTAAGCAAGCATAAGTTGGTTTTCTAAATTTGAGACCCTGTTCTGTTTTGTAATCCAGTTCCTGTGTAGCCAAGTTTACATTCCGTGTATTAGTGATATCTTATGATGTTTCTTTTTCTGTGTGACTTATTTCAGTTAGAATCATCATACCTGAATCCACTCATTATGCTGCTACGGGCCTGATGACATAGATTTCATTGCTGAGTGATATTGCATTGTACGTAAGTACCACAACTTCTTTATCCATTTTTCACTTTCTGCGATATTGAACTTGTACCGTAAACGAGGTTCTTGTAAACAGAGCCGTCCCAAACTTTGGGGTGGCTGTGTCTTTTTGATTTTAATTTCCCTAAGCTATAGGACCATAAGTGGAAGTGCCCTAGGCTCTGTTGCTTTGTTTTTTAGATGTTTCAGGAAACACCATACACCTCTCCCGAGTGGCTGTTGGCAATTTACATCCCGCCCATCAGCATAACAAGGCTCCCAGTTCTCCATGGCCTGTCCTGCCTTTCTGGATTTTACACTTTTTTCAGATGTCCCTTTTGACCAGGGGGAAGTGAGACTTCATTGTAGTGCAGATTTCCTTTGCAAGCTTGCTTGGTTGGCCAAAAAGGGCGTATGCGTTTTTTCCTGAATATATTCAGGAAAAAATGCATACGCCCTTTTTGGCCAAGCGCATCATTGTGGACGTTCTGCCTCTTTTCCTATGCTTTAAATGCAATTCCAGTCTACCTCCTGAAATCGGTTTCCTGCAATTCTGCCCCGCTTTCAAGTCCTCTTGGCAGCCTTACTTCAGTATATTTTTGGACGATAGCTGTCATTTATAACTCTGCAGGTTTGTGAATTACAGTGCCCCTGAGCTCCTTTCTTCAACTCGCTTTCTTGTGAGCTGGCCGCAACACCGCAGGATTGCTTCAGGCCCTAATCTGGTTCCGGCACGGCACGCTGAGCCTTTGGTTAATTCCTCTTCCTGGTGGGAAATGAGAGTTAAATTTGCCCGTCCAGACACCTCCAGCTAGTCTCTCATTGGTTCTCCCTATTCCTGTTCATCTTCCGCAGAAATTGCAAACTGGGCCAAACAGGAGGTTAAAGGCACTGACTCTCCAAGTCGGGAGAGTGTTAGTAAAGCGTCTGGAATGTTGCACCCGAGTACCAGGGGACGAGAACTGAGACATATTGGAACACGTCTCCCGATCACACGGTTGATCATACTCTGGGTTCCATGTGCAAGTTTTAGCTGGAGGAAGAATCCCTTAAACCTGGAGAGTTGAGACCCGTGGAATGGGTACCATGCAATATGACTTCAAAGGGTCTTCATTTGCTCACCGAACCTCTCCAATCCTATCACTGCTGCGTTTATGCCCCTGTACACACGCTTGATTTTCTTTCAGACACATAGCAATCCATAGGTTTTAAGATACTTACTAGTCAGGTACATTCTTAGGCGTTTAATATGGGGTGTTGAGTCCATTTCGTTGAGCAAGGAGTAGTTCTTGTCTATTCCATATTTGGCTTAAGGAACTTTATCTGTGCTCATTTCAATCTCTGGTTTGATGCAGCACCCCAACTCACCTTTCCCCTTAAGCAAGCATAAGTTGGTTTTCTAAATTTGAGACCCTGTTCTGTTTTGTAATCCAGTTCCTGTGTAGCCAAGTTTACATTCCGTGTATTAGTGATATCTTATGATGTTTCTTTTTCTGTGTGACTTATTTCAGTTAGAATCATCATACCTGAATCCACTCATTATGCTGCTACGGGCCTGATGACATAGATTTCATTGCTGAGTGATATTGCATTGTACGTAAGTACCACAACTTCTTTATCCATTTTTCACTTTCTGTGATATTGAACTTGTACCTTAAACGAGGTTCTTGTAAACAGAGCTGTCCCAAACTTTGGGGTGGCTGTGTCTTTTTGATTTTAATTTCCCTAAGCTATAGGACCATAAGTGGAAGTGCCCTAGGCTCTGTTGCTTTGTTTTTTAGATGTTTCAGGAAACACCATACACCTCTCCCGAGTGGCTGTTGGCAATTTACATCCCGCCCATCAGCATAACAAGGCTCCCAGTTCTCCATGGCCTGTCCTGCCTTTCTTGATTTTACACTTTTTTCAGATGGCCCCTTTGACTGGCGGGAAGTGAGACTTCATTGTAGTGCAGATTTCCTTTGCAAGCTTGCTTGGTTGGCCAAAAAGGGCGTATGCGTTTTTTCCTGCACGAAAATACGCATGCGCCCTTTTTGGCCAAGTGCATCATTGTGGACGTTCTGCCTCTTTTCCTATGCTTTAAATGCAATTCCAGTCTACCTCCTGAAATCGGTTTCCTGCAATTCTGCCCCGCTTTCAAGTCCTCTTGGCAGCCTTACTTCAGTATATTTTTGGACGATAGCTGTCATTTATAACTCTGCAGGTTTGTGAATTACAGTGCCCCTGAGCTCCTTTCTTCAACTCGCTTTCTTGTGAGCTGGCCGCAACACCGCAGGATTGCTTCAGGCCCTAATCTGGTTCCGGCACGGCACGCTGAGCCTTTGGTTAATTCCTCTTCCTGGTGGGAAATGAGAGTTAAATTTGCCCGTCCAGACACCTCCAGCTAGTCTCTCATTGGTTCTCCCTATTCCTGTTCATCTTCCGCAGAAATTGCAAACTGGGCCAAACAGGAGGTTAAAGGCACTGACTCTCCAAGTCGGGAGAGTGTTAGTAAAGCGTCTGGAATGTTGCACCCGAGTACCAGGGGACGAGAACTGAGACATATTGGAACACGTCTCCCGATCACACGGTTGATCATACTCTGGGTTCCACGTGCATGTTTTAGCTGAAGGAAGAATCCCTTAAACCTGGAGAGTTGAGACCCGTGGAATGGGTACCATGCAATATGACTTCAAAGGGTCTTCATTTGCTCACCGAACCTCTCCAATCCTATCACTGCTGCGTTTGTGCCCCTGTACACCCGCTTGATTTTCTTTCAGAGACATAGCAATCCATAGGTTTTAAGATACTTACTAGTCAGGTACATTCTTAGGCGTTTAATATGGGGTGTTGAGTCCATTTCGTTGAGCAAGGAGTAGTTCTTGTCTATTCTATATGTGGCTTAAGGAACTTTATCTGTGCTCATTTCAATCTCTGGTTTTATGCAGCACCCCAACTCACCTTTCCCCTTAAGCAAGCATAAGTTGGTTTTCTAAATTTGAGACCCTGTTCTGTTTTGTAATCCAGTTCCTGTGTAGCCAAGTTTACATCCCGTGTATTAGTGATATCTTATGATGTTTCTTTTTCTGTGTGACTTATTTCAGTTAGAATCATCATACCTGAATCCACTCATTATGCTGCTATGGGCCTGATGACATAGATATCATTGCTGAGTGATATGGCATTGTACGTAAGTACCACAACTTCTTTATCCATTTTTCACTTTCTGTGATATTGAACTTGTACCGTAAATGAGGTTCTTGTAAAAAGAGCCGTCCCAAACTTTGGGGTGGCTGTGTCTTTTTGATTTTAATTTCCCTAAGCTATAGGACCATAAGTGGAAGTGCCCTAGGCTCTGTTGCTTTGTTTTTTAGATGTTTCAGGAAACACCATACACCTCTCCCGAGTGGCTCTTGGCAATTTACATCCCGCCCATCAGCATAACAAGGCTCCCAGTTCTCCATGGCCTGTCCTGCCTTTCTGGATTTTACACTTTTTTCAGATGGCCCTTTTGACCGGGGGGAAGTGAGACTTCATTGTAGTGCAGATTTCCTTTGCAAGCTTGCTTGGTTGGCCAAAAAGGGCGTATGCGTTTTTTCCTGAATATATTCAGGAAAAAACGCATACGCCCTTTTTGGCCAAGTGCATCATTGTGGACGTTCTGCCTCTTTTCCTATGCTTTAAATGCAATTCCAGTCTACCTCCTGAAATCGGTTTCCTGCAATTCTGCCCCGCTTTCAAGTCCTCTTGGCAGCCTTACTTCAGTATATTTTTGGATGATAGCTGTCATTTATAACTCTGCAGGTTTGTGAATTACAGTGCCCCTGAGCTCCTTTCTTCAACTCGCTTTCTTGTGAGCTGGCCGCAACACCGCAGGATTGCTTCAGGCCCTAATCTGGTTCCGGCACGGCACGCTGAGCCTTTGGTTAATTCCTCTTCCTGGTGGGAAATGAGAGTTAAATTTGCCCGTCCAGACACCTCCACCTAGTCTCTCATTGGTTCTCCCTATTCCTGTTCATCTTCCGCAGAAATTGCAAACTGGGCCAAACAGGAGGTTAAAGGCACTGACTCTCCAAGTCGGGAGAGTGTTAGTAAAGCGTCTGGAATGTTGCACCCGAGTACCAGGGGACGAGAACTGAGACATATTGGAACACGTCTCCCGATCACACGGTTAATCATACTCTGGGTTCCACGTGCATGTTTTACCTGAAGGCAGAATCCCATAAACCTGGAGAGTTGAGACCCGTGGAATGGGTACCATGCAATATGACTTCAAAGGGTCTTCATTTGCTCACAGAACCTCTCCAATCCTATCACTGCTGCGTTTATGCGCCTGTACACACGCTTGATTTTCTTTCAGAGACATAGCAATCCATAGGTTTTAAGATACTTACTAGTCAGGTACATTCTTAGGCGTTTAATATGGGGTGTTGAGTCCATTTCGTTGAGCAAGGAGTAGTTCTTGTCTATTCCATATTTGGCTTAAGGAACTTTATCTGTGCTCATTTCAATCTCTGGTTTTATGCAGCACCCCAACTCACCTTTCCCCTTAAGCAAGCATAAGTTGGTTTTCTAAATTTGAGACCCTGTTCTGTTTTGTAATCCAGTTCCTGTGTAGCCAAGTTTACATCCCGTGTATTAGTGATATCTTATGATGTTTCTTTTTCTGTGTGACTTATTTCAGTTAGAATCATCATACCTGAATCCACTCATTATGCTGCTACGGGCCTGATGACATAGATTTCATTGCTGAGTGATATTGCATTGTACGTAAGTACCACAACTTCTTTATCCATTTTTCACTTTCTGCGATATTGAACTTGTACCGTAAACGAGGTTCTTGTAAACAGAGCCGTCCCAAACTTTGGGGTGGCTGTGTCTTTTTGATTTTAATTTCCCTAAGCTATAGGACCATAAGTGGAAGTGCCCTAGGCTCTGTTGTTTTGTTTTTTAGATGTTTCAGGAAACACCATACACCTCTCCCGAGTGGCTGTTGGCAATTTACATCCCGCCCATCAACATAACAAGGCTCCCAGTTCTCCATGGCCTGTCCTGCCTTTCTGGATTTTACACTTTTTTCAGATGGCCCTTTTGACCAGGGGGAAGTGAGACTTCATTGTAGTGCAGATTTCCTTTGCAAGCTTGCTTGGTTGGCCAAAAAGGGCGTATGGGTTTTTTCCTGAATATATTCAGGAAAAAACGCATACGCCCTTTTTGGCCAAGTGCATCATTGTGGACGTTCTGCCTCTTTTCCTATGCTTTAAATGCAATTCCAGTCTACCTCCTGAAATCGGTTTCCTGCAATTCTGCCCCGCTTTCAAGTCCTCTTGGCAGCCTTACTTCAGTATATTTTTGGACGATAGCTGTCATTTATAACTCTGCAGGTTTGTGAATTACAGTGCCCCTGAGCTCCTTTCTTCAACTCGCTTTCTTGTGAGCTGGCCGCAACACCGCAGGATTGCTTCAGGCCCTAATCTGGTTCCGGCACGGCACGCTGAGCCTTTGGTTAATTCCTCTTCCTGGTGGGAAATGAGAGTTAAATTTGCCCGTCCAGACACCTCCACCTAGTCTCTCATTGGTTCTCCCTATTCCTGTTCATCTTCCGCAGAAATTGCAAACTGGGCCAAACAGGAGGTTAAAGGCACTGACTCTCCAAGTCGGGAGAGTGTTAGTAAAGCGTCTGGAATGTTGCACCCGAGTACCAGGGGACGAGAACTGAGACATATTGGAACACGTCTCCCGATCACACGGTTGATCATACTCTGGGTTCCACGTGCATGTTTTACCTGAAGGCAGAATCCCATAAACCTGGAGAGTTGAGACCCGTGGAATGGGTACCATGCAATATGACTTCAAAGGGTCTTCATTTGCTCACAGAACCTCTCCAATCCTATCACTGCTGCGTTTATGCGCCTGTACACACGCTTGATTTTCTTTCAGAGACATAGCAATCCATAGGTTTTAAGATACTTACTAGTCAGGTACATTCTTAGGCGTTTAATATGGGGTGTTGAGTCCATTTCGTTGAGCAAGGAGTAGTTCTTGTCTATTCCATATTTGGCTTAAGGAACTTTATCTGTGCTCATTTCAATCTCTGGTTTTATGCAGCACCCCAACTCACCTTTCCCCTTAAGCAAGCATAAGTTGGTTTTCTAAATTTGAGACCCTGTTCTGTTTTGTAATCCAGTTCCTGTGTAGCCAAGTTTACATCCCGTGTATTAGTGATATCTTATGATGTTTCTTTTTCTGTGTGACTTATTTCAGTTAGAATCATCATACCTGAATCCACTCATTATGCTGCTACGGGCCTGATGACATAGATTTCATTGCTGAGTGATATTGCATTGTACGTAAGTACCACAACTTCTTTATCCATTTTTCACTTTCTGCGATATTGAACTTGTACCGTAAACGAGGTTCTTGTAAACAGAGCCGTCCCAAACTTTGGGGTGGCTGT
This sequence comes from Leucopleurus acutus, assembly GCF_964270905.1. Taxonomy (NCBI): domain Eukaryota; kingdom Metazoa; phylum Chordata; class Mammalia; order Artiodactyla; family Delphinidae; genus Leucopleurus; species Leucopleurus acutus. Next base: position 255,835 of record NW_028139132.1, on the reverse strand, counting down.
GTCTTTTTGATTTTAATTTCCCTAAGCTATAGGACCATAAGTGGAAGTGCCCTAGGCTCTGTTGCTTTGTTTTTTAGATGTTTCAGGAAACACCATACACCTCTCCGGAGTGGCTGTTGGCAATTTACATCCCGCCCATCAACATAACAAGGCTCCCAGTTCTCCATGGCCTGTCCTGCCTTTCTGGATTTTACACTTTTTTCAGATGGCCCTTTTGACCGGGGGGAAGTGAGACTTCATTGTAGTGCAGATTTCCTTTGCAAGCTTGCTTGGTTGGCCAAAAAGGGCGTATGGGTTTTTTCCTGAATATATTCAGGAAAAAACGCATACGCCCTTTTTGGCCAAGTGCATCATAGTGGACGTTCTGCCTCTTTTCCTATGCTTTAAATGCAATTCCAGTCTACCTCCTGAAATCGGTTTCCTGCAATTCTGCCCCGCTTTCAAGTCCTCTTGGCAGCCTTACTTCAGTATATTTTTGGACGATAGCTGTCATTTATAACTCTGCAGGTTTGTGAATTACAGTGCCCCTGAGCTCCTTTCTTCAACTCGCTTTCTTGTGAGCTGGCCGCAACACCGCAGGATTGCTTCAGGCCCTAATCTGGTTCCGGCACGGCACGCTGAGCCTTTGGTTAATTCCTCTTCCTGGTGGGAAATGAGAGTTAAATTTGCCCGTCCAGACACCTCCAGCTAGTCTCTCATTGGTTCTCCCTATTCCTGTTCATCTTCTGCAGAAATTGCAAACTGGGCAAAACAGGAGGTTAAAGGCACTGACTCTCCAAGTCGGGAGAGTGTTAGTAAAGCGTCTGGAATGTTGCACCCGAGTACCAGGGGACGAGAACTGAGACATATTGGAACACGTCTCCCGATCACACGGTTGATCATACTCTGGGTTCCACGTGCATGTTTTAGCTGAAGGAAGAATCCCTTAAACCTGGAGAGTTGAGACCCGTGGAATGGGTACCATGCAATATGACTTCAAAGGGTCTTCATTTGCTCACCGAACCTCTCCAATCCTATCACTGCTGCGTTTATGCCCCTGTACACACGCTTGATTTTCTTTCAGAGACATAGCAATCCATAGGTTTTAAGATACTTACTAGTCAGGTACATTCTTAGGCGTTTAATATGGGGTGTTGAGTCCATTTCGTTGAGCAAGGAGTAGTTCTTGTCTATTCCATATTTGGCTTAAGGAACTTTATCTGTGCTCATTTCAATCTCTGGTTTTATGCAGCACCCCAACTCACCTTTCCCCTTAAGCAAGCATAAGTTGGTTTTCTAAATTTGAGACCCTGTTCTGTTTTGTAATCCAGTTCCTGTGTAGCCAAGTTTACATTCCGTGTATTAGTGATATCTTATGATGTTTCTTTTTCTGTGTGACTTATTTCAGTTAGAATCATCATACCTGAATCCACTCATTATGCTGCTATGGGCCTGATGACATAGATTTCATTGCTGAGTGATATTGCATTGTACGTAAGTACCACAACTTCTTTATCCATTTTTCACTTTCTGCGATATTGAACTTGTACCGTAAACGAGGTTCTTGTAAACAGAGCCGTCCCAAACTTTGGGGTGGCTGTGTCTTTTTGATTTTAATTTCCCTAAGCTATAGGACCATAAGTGGAAGTGCCCTAGGCTCTGTTGCTTTGTTTTTTAGATGTTTCAGGAAACACCATACACCTCTCCCGAGTGGCTGTTGGCAATTTACATCCCGCCCATCAGCATAACAAGGCTCCCAGTTCTCCATGGCCTGTCCTGCCTTTCTGGATTTTACACTTTTTTCAGATGGCCCTTTTGACCGGGGGAAAGTGAGACTTCATTGTTGGCCAAAAAGGGCGTATGCGTTTTTTCCTGAATATATTCAGGAAAAAACGCATACGCCCTTTTTGGCCAAGTGCATCATTGTGGACGTTCTGCCTCTTTTCCTATGCTTTAAATGCAATTCCAGTCTACCTCCTGAAATCGGTTTCCTGCAATTCTGCCCCGCTTTCAAGTCCTCTTGGCAGCCTTACTTCAGTATATTTTTGGACGATAGCTGTCATTTATAACTCTGCAGGTTTGTGAATTACAGTGCCCCTGAGCTCCTTTCTTCAACTCGCTTTCTTGTGAGCTGGCCGCAACACCGCAGGATTGCTTCAGGCCCTAATCTGGTTCCGGCACGGCACGCTGAGCCTTTGGTTAATTCCTCTTCCTGGTGGGAAATGAGAGTTAAATTTGCCCGTCCAGACACCTCCAGCTAGTCTCTCATTGGTTCTCCCTATTCCTGTTCATCTTCCGCAGAAATTGCAAACTGGGCCAAACAGGAGGTTAAAGGCACTGACTCTCCAAGTCGGGAGAGTGTTAGTAAAGCGTCTGGAATGTTGCACCCGAGTACCAGGGGACGAGAACTGAGACATATTGGAACACGTCTCCCGATCACACGGTTGATCATACTCTGGGTTCCACGTGCATGTTTTAGCTGAAGGAAGAATCCCTTAAACCTGGAGAGTTGAGACCCGTGGAATGGGTACCATGCAATATGACTTCAAAGGGTCTTCATTTGCTCACCGAACCTCTCCAATCCTATCACTGCTGCGTTTATGCCCCTGTACACACGCTTGATTTTCTTTCAGACACATAGCAATCCATAGGTTTTAAGATACTTACTAGTCAGGTACATTCTTAGGCGTTTAATATGGGGTGTTGAGTCCATTTCGTTGAGCAAGGAGTAGTTCTTGTCTATTCCATATTTGGCTTAAGGAACTTTATCTGTGCTCATTTCAATCTCTGGTTTGATGCAGCACCCCAACTCACCTTTCCCCTTAAGCAAGCATAAGTTGGTTTTCTAAATTTGAGACCCTGTTCTGTTTTGTAATCCAGTTCCTGTGTAGCCAAGTTTACATCCCGTGTATTAGTGATATCTTATGATGTTTCTTTTTCTGTGTGACTTATTTCAGTTAGAATCATCATACCTGAATCCACTCATTATGCTGCTACGGGCCTGATGACATAGATTTCATTGCTGAGTGATATTGCATTGTACGTAAGTACCACAATTTCTTTATCCATTTTTCACTTTCTGCGATATTGAACTTGTACCGTAAACGAGGTTCTTGTAAACAGAGCCGTCCCAAACTTTGGGGTGGCTGTGTCTTTTTGATTTTAATTTCCCTAAGCTATAGGACCATAAGTGGAAGTGCCCTAGGCTCTGTTGCTTTGTTTTTTAGATGTTTCAGGAAACACCATACACCTCTCCCGACTGGCTGTTGGCAATTTACATCCCGCCCATCAGCATAACAAGGCTCCCAGTTCTCCATGGCCTGTCCTGCCTTTCTGGATTTTACACTTTTTTCAGATGGCCCTTTTGACCGGGGGGAAGTGAGACTTCATTGTAGTGCAGATTTCCTTTGCAAGCTTGCTTGGTTGGCCAAAAAGGGCGTATGCGTTTTTTCCTGAATATATTCAGGAAAAAACGCATACGCCCTTTTTGGCCAAGCACATCATTGTGGACGTTCTGCCTCTTTTCCTATGCTTTAAATGCAATTCCAGTCTACCTCCTGAAATCGGTTTCCTGCAATTCTGCCCCGCTTTCAAGTCCTCTTGGCAGCCTTACTTCAGTATATTTTTGGACGATAGCTGTCATTTATAACTCTGCAGGTTTGTGAATTACAGTGCCCCTGAGCTCCTTTCTTCAACTCGCTTTCTTGTGAGCTGGCCGCAACACCGCAGGATTGCTTCAGGCCCTATTCTGGTTCCGGCACGGCACGCTGAGCTTTTGGTTAATTCCTCTTCCTGGTGGGAAATGAGAGTTAAATTTGCCCGTCCAGACACCTCCAGCTAGTCTCTCATTGGTTCTCCCTATTCCTGTTCATCTTCCTCAGAAATTGCAAATGGGCCAAACCGGAGGATAAAGGCACTGACTCTCCAAGTCGGGAGAGTGTTAGTAAAGCGTGTGGAATGTTGCACCCGAGTACCAGGGGACGAGAACTGAGACATATTGGAACACGTCTCCCGATCACACGGTTGATCATACTCTGGGTTCCACGTGCATGTTTTACCTGAAGGCAGAATCCCTTAAACCTGGAGAGTTGAGACCCGTGGAATGGGTACCATGCAATATGACTTCAAAGGGTCTTCATTTGCTCACCGAACCTCTCCAATCCTATCACTGCTGCATTTATGCCCGTGTACACATGCTTGATTTTCTTTCAGAGACATAGCAGTGCATAGGTTTTAAGATACTTACTAGTCAGGTACATTCTTAGGCATTTAATATGGGGTGTTGAGTCCATTTCGTTGAGCAAGGAGTAGTTCTTGTCTATTCTATATTTGGCTTAAGGAACTTTATCTGTGCTCATTTCAATCTCTGGTTTTATGCAGCACCCCAACTCACCTTCCCCCTTAAGCAAGCATAAGTTGGTTTTCTAAATTTGAGACCCTGTTCTGTTTTGTAATCCAGTTCCTGTGTAGCCAAGTTTACATTCCGTGTATTAGTGATATCTTATGATGTTTCTTTTTCTGTGTGACTTATTTCAGTTAGAATCATCATACCTGAATCCACTCATTATGCTGCTACGGGCCTGATGACATAGATTTCATTGCTGAGTGATATTGCATTGTACGTAAGTACCACAACTTCTTTATCCATTTTTCACTTTCTGCGATATTGAACTTGTACCGTAAACGAGGTTCTTGTAAACAGAGCCGTCCCAAACTTTGGGGTGGCTGTGTCTTTTTGATTTTAATTTCCCTAAGCTATAGGACCATAAGTGGAAGTGCCCTAGGCTCTGTTGCTTTGTTTTTTAGATGTTTCAGGAAACACCATACACCTCTCCCGAGTGGCTCTTGGCAATTTACATCCCGCCCATCAGCATAACAAGGCTCCCAGTTCTCCATGGCCTGTCCTGCCTTTCTGGATTTTACACTTTTTTCAGATGGCCCTTTTGACTGGGGGGAAGTGAGACTTCATTGTAGTGCAGATTTCCTTTGCAAGCTTGCTTGGTTGGCCAAAAAGGGCGTATGCGTTTATTCAGGAAAAAACGCATACGCCCTTTTTGGCCAAGTGCATCATTGTGGACGTTCTGCCTCTTTTCCTATGCTTTAAATGCAATTCCAGTCTACCTCCTGAAATCGGTTTCCTGCAATTCTGCCCCGCTTTCAAGTCCTCTTGGCAGCCTTACTTCAGTATATTTTTGGACGATAGCTGTCATTTATAACTCTGCAGGTTTGTGAATTACAGTGCCCCTGAGCTCCTTTCTTCAACTCGCTTTCTTGTGAGCTGGCCGCAACACCGCAGGATTGCTTCAGGCCCTAATCTGGTTCCGGCATGGCACGCTGAGCCTTTGGTTAATTCCTCTTCCTGGTGGGAAATGAGAGTTAAATTTGCCCGTCCAGACACCTCCACCTAGTCTCTCATTGGTTCTCCCTATTCCTGTTCATCTTCCTCAGAAATTGCAAATGGGCCAAACAGGAGGTTAAAGGCACTGACTCTCCACGTCGGGAGAGTGTTAGTAAAGCGTCTGGAATGTTGCACCCGAGTACCAGGGGACGAGAACTGAGACATATTGGAACACGTCTCCCGATCACACGGTTGATCATACTCTGGGTTCCACGTGCATGTTTTAGCTGAAGGAAGAATCCCTTAAACCTGGAGAGTTGAGACCCGTGGAATGGGTACCATGCAATATGACTTCAAAGGGTCTTCATTTGCTCACCGAACCTCTCCAATCCTATCACTGCTGCGTTTATGCCCCTGTACACACGCTTGATTTTCTTTCAGAGACATAGCAATCCATAGGTTTTAAGATACTTACTAGTCAGGTACATTCTTAGGCGTTTAATATGGGGTGTTGAGTCCATTTCGTTGAGCAAGGAGTAGTTCTTGTCTATTCCATATTTGGCTTAAGGAACTTTATCTGTGCTCATTTCAATCTCTGGTTTTATGCAGCACCCCAACTCACCTTTCCCCTTAAGCAAGCATAAGTTGGTTTTCTAAATTTGAGACCCTGTTCTGTTTTGTAATCCAGTTCCTGTGTAGCCAAGTTTACATTCCGTGTATTAGTGATATCTTATGATGTTTCTTTTTCTGTGTGACTTATTTCAGTTAGAATCATCATACCTGAATCCACTCATTATGCTGCTATGGGCCTGATGACATAGATTTCATTGCTGAGCGATATTGCATTGTACGTAAGTACCACAACTTCTTTATCCATTTTTCACTTTCTGCGATATTGAACTTGTACCGTAAACGAGGTTCTTGTAAACAGAGCCGTCCCAAACTTTGGGGTGGCTGTGTCTTTTTGATTTTAATTTCCCTAAGCTATAGGACCATAAGTGGAAGTGCCCTAGGCTCTGTTGCTTTGTTTTTTAGATGTTTCAGGAAACACCATACACCTCTCCCGAGTGGCTGTTGGCAATTTACATCCCGCCCATCAGCATAACAAGGCTCCCAGTTCTCCATGGCCTGTCCTGCCTTTCTGGATTTTACACTTTTTTCAGATGGCCCTTTTGACCGGGGGAAAGTGAGACTTCATTGTTGGCCAAAAAGGGCGTATGCGTTTTTTCCTGAATATATTCAGGAAAAAACGCATACGCCCTTTTTGGCCAAGTGCATCATTGTGGACGTTCTGCCTCTTTTCCTATGCTTTAAATGCAATTCCAGTCTACCTCCTGAAATCGGTTTCCTGCAATTCTGCCCCGCTTTCAAGTCCTCTTGGCAGCCTTACTTCAGTATATTTTTGGACGATAGCTGTCATTTATAACTCTGCAGGTTTGTGAATTACAGTGCCCCTGAGCTCCTTTCTTCAACTCGCTTTCTTGTGAGCTGGCCGCAACACCGCAGGATTGCTTCAGGCCCTAATCTGGTTCCGGCACGGCACGCTGAGCCTTTGGTTAATTCCTCTTCCTGGTGGGAAATGAGAGTTAAATTTGCCCGTCCAGACACCTCCAGCTAGTCTCTCATTGGTTCTCCCTATTCCTGTTCATCTTCCGCAGAAATTGCAAACTGGGCCAAACAGGAGGTTAAAGGCACTGACTCTCCAAGTCGGGAGAGTGTTAGTAAAGCGTCTGGAATGTTGCACCCGAGTACCAGGGGACGAGAACTGAGACATATTGGAACACGTCTCCCGATCACACGGTTGATCATACTCTGGGTTCCACGTGCATGTTTTAGCTGAAGGAAGAATCCCTTAAACCTGGAGAGTTGAGACCCGTGGAATGGGTACCATGCAATATGACTTCAAAGGGTCTTCATTTGCTCACCGAACCTCTCCAATCCTATCACTGCTGCGTTTATGCCCCTGTACACACGCTTGATTTTCTTTCAGAGACATAGCAATCCATAGGTTTTAAGATACTTACTAGTCAGGTACATTCTTAGGCGTTTAATATGGGGTGTTGAGTCCATTTCGTTGAGCAAGGAGTAGTTCTTGTCTATTCCATATTTGGCTTAAGGAACTTTATCTGTGCTCATTTCAATCTCTGGTTTTATGCAGCACCCCAACTCACCTTTCCCCTTAAGCAAGCATAAGTTGGTTTTCTAAATTTGAGACCCTGTTCTGTTTTGTAATCCAGTTCCTGTGTAGCCAAGTTTACATCCCGTGTATTAGTGATATCTTATGATGTTTCTTTTTCTGTGTGACTTATTTCAGTTAGAATCATCATACCTGAATCCACTCATTATGCTGCTACGGGCCTGATGACATAGATTTCATTGCTGAGTGATATTGCATTGTACGTAAGTACCACAACTTCTTTATCCATTTTTCACTTTCTGCGATATTGAACTTGTACCGTAAACGAGGTTCTTGTAAACAGAGCCGTCCCAAACTTTGGGGTGGCTGTGTCTTTTTGATTTTAATTTCCCTAAGCTATAGGACCATAAGTGGAAGTGCCCTAGGCTCTGTTGCTTTGTTTTTTAGATGTTTCAGGAAACACCATACACCTCTCCCGAGTGGCTCTTGGCAATTTACATCCCGCCCATCAGCATAACAAGGCTCCCAGTTCTCCATGGCCTGTCCTGCCTTTCTGGATTTTACACTTTTTTCAGATGGCCCTTTTGACCGGGGGGAAGTGAGACTTCATTGTAGTGCAGATTTCCTTTGCAAGCTTGCTTGGTTGGCCAAAAAGGGCGTATGCGTTTTTTCCTGAATATATTCAGGAAAAAACGCATACGCCCTTTTTGTCCAAGTGCATCATTGTGGACGTTCTGCCTCTTTTCCTATGCTTTAAATGCAATTCCAGTCTACCTCCTGAAATCGGTTTCCTGCAATTCTGCCCCGCTTTCAAGTCCTCTTGGCAGCCTTACTTCAGTATATTTTTGGACGATAGCTGTCATTTATAACTCTGCAGGTTTGTGAATTACAGTGCCCCTGAGCTCCTTTCTTCAACTCGCTTTCTTGTGAGCTGGCCACAACACCGCAGGATTGCTTCAGGCCCTAATCTGGTTCCGGCACGGCACGCTGAGCCTTTGGTTAATTCCTCTTCCTGGTGGGAAATGAGAGTTAAATTTGCCCGTCCAGACACCTCCAGCTAGTCTCTCATTGGTTCTCCCTATTCCTGTTCATCTTCCTCAGAAATTGCAAATGGGCCAAACAGGAGGTTAAAGGCACTGACTCTCCAAGTCGGGAGAGTGTTAGTAAAGCGTGTGGAATGTTGCACCCGAGTACCAGGGGACGAGAACTGAGACATATTGGAACACGTCTCCCGATCACACGGTTGATCATACTCTGGGTTCCACGTGCATGTTTTAGCTGAAGGCAGAATCCCTTAAACCTGGAGAGTTGAGACCCGTGGAATGGGTACCATGCAATATGACTTCAAAGGGTCTTCATTTGCTCACCGAACCTCTCCAATCCTATCACTGCTGCGTTTATGCCCCTGTACACACGATTGATTTTCTTTCAGAGACATAGCAATCCATAGGTTTTAAGATACTTACTAGTCAGGTACATTCTTAGGCGTTTAATATGGGGTGTTGAGTCCATTTCGTTGAGCAAGGAGTAGTTCTTGTCTATTCCATATTTGGCTTAAGGAACTTTATCTGTGCTCATTTCAATCTCTGGTTTGATGCAGCACCCCAACTCACCTTTCCCCTTAAGCAAGCATAAGTTGGTTTTCTAAATTTGAGACCCTGTTCTGTTTTGTAATCCAGTTCCTGTGTAGCCAAGTTTACATTCCGTGTATTAGTGATATCTTATGATGTTTCTTTTTCTGTGTGACTTATTTCAGTTAGAATCATCATACCTGAATCCACTCATTATGCTGCTACGGGCCTGATGACATAGATTTCATTGCTGAATGATATTGCATTGTACGTAAGTACCACAACTTCTTTATCCATTTTTCACTTTCTGCGATATTGAACTTGTACCGTAAACGAGGTTCTTGTAAACAGAGCTTTCCCAAACTTTGGGGTGGCTGTGTCTTTTTGATTTTAATTTCCCTAAGCTATAGGACCATAAGTGGAAGTGCCCTAGGCTCTGTTGCTTTGTTTTTTAGATGTTTCAGGAAACACCATACACCTCTCCCGAGTGGCTGTTGGCAATTTACATCCCGCCCATCAGCATAACAAGGCTCCCAGTTCTCCATGGCCTGTCCTGCCTTTCTGGATTTTACACTTTTTCAGATGGCCCTTTTGACCGGGGGGAAGTGAGACTTCATTGTAGTGCAGATTTCCTTTGCAAGCTTGCTTGGTTGGCCAAAAAGGGCGTATGCGTTTTTTCCTGAATATATTCAGGAAAAAACGCATACGCCCTTTTTGGCCAAGTGCATCATTGTGGACGTTCTGCCTCTTTTCCTATGCTTTAAATGCAATTCCAGTCTACCTCCTGAAATCGGTTTCCTGCAATTCTGCCCCGCTTTCAAGTCCTCTTGGCAGCCTTACTTCAGTATATTTTTGGACGATAGCTGTCATTTATAACTCTGCAGGTTTGTGAATTACAGTGCCCCTGAGCTCCTTTCTTCAACTCGCTTTCTTGTGAGCTGGCCGCAACACCGCAGGATTGCTTCAGGCCCTAATCTGGTTCCGGCACGGCACGCTGAGCCTTTGGTTAATTCCTCTTCCTGGTGGGAAATGAGAGTTAAATTTGCCCGTCCAGACACCTCCAGCTAGTCTCTCATTGGTTCTCCCTATTCCTGTTCATCTTCCGCAGAAATTGCAAACTGGGCCAAACAGGAGGTTAAAGGCACTGACTCTCCAAGTCGGGAGAGTGTTAGTAAAGCGTCTGGAATGTTGCACCCGAGTACCAGGGGACGAGAACTGAGACATATTGGAACACGTCTCCCGATCACACGGTTGATCATACTCTGGGTTCCACGTGCATGTTTTAGCTGAAGGAAGAATCCCTTAAACCTGGAGAGTTGAGACCCGTGGAATGGGTACCATGCAATATGACTTCAAAGGGTCTTCATTTGCTCACCGAACCTCTCCAATCCTATCACTGCTGCGTTTATGCCCCTGTACACACGCTTGATTTTCTTTCAGAGACATAGCAATCCATAGGTTTTAAGATACTTACTAGTCAGGTACATTCTTAGGCGTTTAATATGGGGTGTTGAGTCCATTTCGTTGAGCAAGGAGTAGTTCTTGTCTATTCCATATTTGGCTTAAGGAACTTTATCTGTGCTCATTTCAATCTCTGGTTTTATGCAGCACCCCAACTCACCTTTCCCCTTAAGCAAGCATAAGTTGGTTTTCTAAATTTGAGACCCTGTTCTATTTTGTAATCCAGTTCCTGTGTAGCCAAGTTTACATCCCGTGTATTAGTGATATCTTATGATGTTTCTTTTTCTGTGTGACTTATTTCAGTTAGAATCATCATACCTGAATCCACTCATTATGCTGCTATGGGCCTGATGACATAGATTTCATTGCTGAGTGATATTGAATTGTACGTAAGTACCACAACTTCTTTATCCATTTTTCACTTTCTGCGATATTGAACTTGTACCGTAAACGAGGTTCTTGTAAACAGAGCCATCCCAAACTTTGGGGTGGCTGTGTCTTTTTGATTTTAATTTCCCTAAGCTATAGGACCATAAGTGGAAGTGCCCTAGGCTCTGTTGCTTTGTTTTTTAGATGTTTCAGGAAACACCATACACCTCTCCCGAGTGGCTGTTGGCAATTTACATCCCGCCCATCAGCATAACAAGGCTCCCAGTTCTCCATGGCCTGTCCTGCCTTTCTGGATTTTACACTTTTTTCAGATGGCCCTTTTGACCGGGGGGAAGTGAGACTTCATTGTAGTGCAGATTTCCTTTGCAAGCTTGCTTGGTTGGCCAAAAAGGGCGTATGCGTTTTTTCCTGAATATATTCAGGAAAAAACGCATACGCCCTTTTTGGCCAAGTGCATCATTGTGGACGTTCTGCCTCTTTTCCTATGCTTTACATGCAATTCCAGTGTACCTCCTGAAATCGGTTTCCTGCAATTCTGCCCCGCTTTCAACTCCTCTTGGCAGCCTAATTCAATATATTTTTGGAAGATAGCTGTCATTTATAACTCTGCAGGTTTGTGAATTACAGTGCCCCTGAGCTCCTTTCTTCAACTCGCTTTCTTGAGAGCTGGCCGCAACACCGCAGGATTGCTTCAGGCCCTAATCTGGTTCCGGCACGGCACGCTGAGCCTTTGGTTAATTCCTCTTCCTGGTGGGAAATGAGAGTTAAATTTGCCCGTCCAGACACCTCCAGCTAGTCTCTCATTGGTTCTCCCTATTCCTGTTCATCTTCCTCAGAAATTGCAAATGGGCCAAACAGGAGGTTAAAGGCACTGACTCTCCAAGTCGGGAGAGTGTTAGTAAAGCGTCTGGAATGTTGCACCCGAGTACCAGGGGACGAGAACTGAGACATATTGGAACACGTCTCCCGATCACACGGTTGATCATACTCTGGGTTCCACGTGCATGTTTTAGCTGAAGGCAGAATCCCTTAAACCTGGAGAGTTGAGACCCGTGGAATGGGTACCATGCAATATGACTTCAAAGGGTCTTCATTTGCTCACCGAACGTCTCCAATCCTATCACTGCTGCGTTTATGCCCCTGTACACACGATTGATTTTCTTTCAGAGACATAGCAATCCATAGGTTTTAAGATACTTACTAGTCAGGTACATTCTTAGGCGTTTAATATGGGGTGTTGAGTCCATTTCGTTGAGCAAGGAGTAGTTCTTGTCTATTCCATATTTGGCTTAAGGAACTTTATCTGTGCTCATTTCAATCTCTGGTTTGATGCAGCACCCCAACTCACCTTTCCCCTTAAGCAAGCATAAGTTGGTTTTCTAAATTTGAGACCCTGTTCTGTTTTGTAATCCAGTTCCTGTGTAGCCAAGTTTACATTCCGTGTATTAGTGATATCTTATGATGTTTCTTTTTCTGTGTGACTTATTTCAGTTAGAATCATCATACCTGAATCCACTCATTATGCTGCTACGGGCCTGATGACATAGATTTCATTGCTGAGTGATATTGCATTGTACGTAAGTACCACAACTTCTTTATCCATTTTTCACTTTCTGCGATATTGAACTTGTACCGTAAACGAGGTTCTTGTAAACAGAGCTGTCCCAAACTTTGGGGTGGCTGTGTCTTTTTGATTTTAATTTCCCTAAGCTATAGGACCATAAGTGGAAGTGCCCTAGGCTCTGTTGCTTTGTTTTTTAGATGTTTCAGGAAACACCATACACCTCTCCCGAGTGGCTGTTGGCAATTTACATCCCGCCCATCAGCATAACAAGGCTCCCAGTTCTCCATGGCCTGTCCTGCCTTTCTGGATTTTACACTTTTTCAGATGGCCCTTTTGACCGGGGGGAAGTGAGACTTCATTGTAGTGCAGATTTCCTTTGCAAGCTTGCTTGGTTGGCCAAAAAGGGCGTATGCGTTTTTTCCTGAATATATTCAGGAAAAAACGCATACGCCCTTTTTGTCCAAGTGCATCATTGTGGACGTTCTGCCTCTTTTCCTATGCTTTAAATGCAATTCCAGTCTACCTCCTGAAATCGGTTTCCTGCAATTCTGCCCCGCTTTCAAGTCCTCTTGGCAGCCTTACTTCAGTATATTTTTGGACGATAGCTGTCATTTATAACTCTGCAGGTTTGTGAATTACAGTGCCCCTGAGCTCCTTTCTTCAACTCGCTTTCTTGTGAGCTGGCCGCAACACCGCAGGATTGCTTCAGGCCCTAATCTGGTTCCGGCACGGCACGCTGAGCCTTTGGTTAATTCCTCTTCCTGGTGGGAAATGAGAGTTAAATTTGCCCGTCCAGACACCTCCAGCTAGTCTCTCATTGGTTCTCCCTATTCCTGTTCATCTTCCGCAGAAATTGCAAACTGGGCCAAACAGGAGGTTAAAGACACTGACTCTCCAAGTCGGGAGAGTGTTAGTAAAGCGTCTGGAATGTTGCACCCGAGTACCAGGGGACGAGAACTGAGACATATTGGAACACGTCTCCCGATCACATGGTTGATCATACTCTGGGTTCCACGTGCATGTTTTAGCTGAAGGAAGAATCCCTTAAACCTGGAGAGTTGAGACCCGTGGAATGGGTACCATGCAATATGACTTCAAAGGGTCTTCATTTGCTCACCAAACCTCTCCAATCCTATCACTGCTGCGTTTATGCCCCTGTACACACGCTTGATTTCCTTTCAGAGACATAGCAATCCATAGGTTTTAAGACACTTACTAGTCAGCTACATTCTTAGGCGTTTAATATGGGGTGTTGAGTCCATTTCGTTGAGCAAGGAGTAGTTCTTGTCTATTCCATATTTGGCTTAAGGAACTTTATCTGTGCTCATTTCAATCTCTGGTTTGATGCAGCACCCCAACTCACCTTTCCCCTTAAGCAAGCATAAGTTGGTTTTTTAAATTTGAGACCCTGTTCTGTTTTGTAATCCAGTTCCTGTGTAGCCAAGTTTACATTCCGTGTATTAGTGATATCTTATGATGTTTCTTTTTCTGTGTGACTTATTTCAGTTAGAATCATCATACCTGAATCCACTCATTATGCTGCTACGGGCCTGATGACATAGATTTCATTGCTGAGTGATATTGCATTGTACGTAAGTACCACAACTTCTTTATCCATTTTTCACTTTCTGCGATATTGAACTTGTACCTTAAACGAGGTTCTTGTAAACAGAGCTGTCCCAAACTTTGGGGTGGCTGTGTCTTTTTGATTTTAATTTCCCTAAGCTATAGGACCATAAGTGGAAGTGCCCTAGGCTCTGTTGCTTTGTTTTTTAGATGTTTCAGGAAACACCATACACCTCTCCCGAGTGGCTGTTGGCAATTTACATCCCGCCCATCAGCATAACAAGGCTCCCAGTTCTCCATGGCCTGTCCTGCCTTTCTTGATTTTACACTTTTTTCAGATGGCCCCTTTGACTGGCGGGAAGTGAGACTTCATTGTAGTGCAGATTTCCTTTGCAAGCTTGCTTGGTTGGCCAAAAAGGGCGTATGCGTTTTTTCCTGCACGAAAATACGCATGCGCCCTTTTTGGCCAAGTGCATCATTGTGGACCTTCTGCCTCTTTTCCTATGCTTTAAATGCAATTCCAGTCTACCTCCTGAAATCGGTTTCCTGCAATTCTGCCCCGCTTTCAAGTCCTCTTGGCAGCCTTACTTCAGTATATTTTTGGACGATAGCTGTCATTTATAACTCTGCAGGTTTGTGAATTACAGTGCCCCTGAGCTCCTTTCTTCAACTCGCTTTCTTGTGAGCTGGCCGCAACACCGCAGGATTGCTTCAGGCCCTAATCTGGTTCCGGCACGGCACGCTGAGCCTTTGGTTAATTCCTCTTCCTGGTGGGAAATGAGAGTTAAATTTGCCCGTCCAGACACCTCCAGCTAGTCTCTCATTGGTTCTCCCTATTCCTGTTCATCTTCCGCAGAAATTGCAAACTGGGCCAAACAGGAGGTTAAAGGCACTGACTCTCCAAGTCGGGAGAGTGTTAGTAAAGCGTCTGGAATGTTGCACCCGAGTACCAGGGGACGAGAACTGAGACATATTGGAACACGTCTCCCGATCACACGGTTGATCATACTCTGGGTTCCACGTGCATGTTTTAGCTGAAGGAAGAATCCCTTAAACCTGGAGAGTTGAGACCCGTGGAATGGGTACCATGCAATATGACTTCAAAGGGTCTTCATTTGCTCACCGAACCTCTCCAATCCTATCACTGCTGCGTTTATGCCCCTGTACACCCGCTTGATTTTCTTTCAGAGACATAGCAATCCATAGGTTTTAAGATACTTACTAGTCAGGTACATTCTTAGGCGTTTAATATGGGGTGTTGAGTCCATTTCGTTGAGCAAGGAGTAGTTCTTGTCTATTCTATATGTGGCTTAAGGAACTTTATCTGTGCTCATTTCAATCTCTGGTTTTATGCAGCACCCCAACTCACCTTTCCCCTTAAGCAAGCATAAGTTGGTTTTCTAAATTTGAGACCCTGTTCTGTTTTGTAATCCAGTTCCTGTGTAGCCAAGTTTACATTCCGTGTATTAGTGATATCTTATGATGTTTCTTTTTCTGTGTGACTTATTTCAGTTAGAATCATCATACCTGAATCCACTCATTATGCTGCTACGGGCCTGATGACATAGATTTCATTGCTGAGTGATATTGCATTGTACGTAAGTACCACAACTTCTTTATCCATTTTTCACTTTCTGCGATATTGAACTTGTACCGTAAACGAGGTTCTTGTAAACAGAGCCGTCCCAAACTTTGGGGTGGCTGTGTCTTTTTGATTTTAATTTCCCTAAGCTATAGGACCATAAGTGGAAGTGCCCTAGGCTCTGTTGCTTTGTTTTTTAGATGTTTCAGGAAACACCATACACCTCTCCCGAGTGGCTCTTGGCAATTTACATCCCGCCCATCAGCATAACAAGGCTCCCAGTTCTCCATGGCCTGTCCTGCCTTTCTTGATTTTACACTTTTTTCAGATGGCCCCTTTGACTGGCGGGAAGTGAGACTTCATTGTAGTGCAGATTTCCTTTGCAAGCTTGCTTGGTTGGCCAAAAAGGGCGTATGCGTTTTTTCCTGCACGAAAATACGCATGCGCCCTTTTTGGCCAAGTGCATCATTGTGGACGTTCTGCCTCTTTTCCTATGCTTTAAATGCAATTCCAGTCTACCTCCTGAAATCGGTTTCCTGCAATTCTGCCCCGCTTTCAAGTCCTCTTGGCAGCCTTACTTCAGTATATTTTTGGACGATAGCTGTCATTTATAACTCTGCAGGTTTGTGAATTACAGTGCCCCTGAGCTCCTTTCTTCAACTCGCTTTCTTGTGAGCTGGCCGCAACACCGCAGGATTGCTTCAGGCCCTAATCTGGTTCCGGCACGGCACGCTGAGCCTTTGGTTAATTCCTCTTCCTGGTGGGAAATGAGAGTTAAATTTGCCCGTCCAGACACCTCCACCTAGTCTCTCATTGGTTCTCCCTATTCCTGTTCATCTTCCGCAGAAATTGCAAACTGGGCCAAACAGGAGGTTAAAGGCACTGACTCTCCAAGTCGGGAGAGTGTTAGTAAAGCGTCTGGAATGTTGCACCCGAGTACCAGGGGACGAGAACTGAGACATATTGGAACACGTCTCCCGATCACACGGTTGATCATACTCTGGGTTCCACGTGCATGTTTTAGCTGAAGGAAGAATCCCTTAAACCTGGAGAGTTGAGACCCGTGGAATGGGTACCATGCAATATGACTTCAAAGGGTCTTCATTTGCTCACCGAACCTCTCCAATCCTATCACTGCTGCGTTTGTGCCCCTGTACACCCGCTTGATTTTCTTTCAGAGACATAGCAATCCATAGGTTTTAAGATACTTACTAGTCAGGTACATTCTTAGGCGTTTAATATGGGGTGTTGAGTCCATTTCGTTGAGCAAGGAGTAGTTCTTGTCTATTCTATATGTGGCTTAAGGAACTTTATCTGTGCTCATTTCAATCTCTGGTTTTATGCAGCACCCCAACTCACCTTTCCCCTTAAGCAAGCATAAGTTGGTTTTCTAAATTTGAGACCCTGTTCTGTTTTGTAATCCAGTTCCTGTGTAGCCAAGTTTACATCCCGTGTATTAGTGATATCTTATGATGTTTCTTTTTCTGTGTGACTTATTTCAGTTAGAATCATCATACCTGAATCCACTCATTATGCTGCTATGGGCCTGATGACATAGATATCATTGCTGAGTGATATGGCATTGTACATAAGTACCACAACTTCTTTATCCATTTTTCACTTTCTGTGATATTGAACTTGTACCGTAAATGAGGTTCTTGTAAACAGAGCCGTCCCAAACTTTGGGGTGGCTGTGTCTTTTTGATTTTAATTTCCCTAAGCTATAGGACCATAAGTGGAAGTGCCCTAGGCTCTGTTGCTTTGTTTTTTAGATGTTTCAGGAAACACCATACACCTCTCCCGAGTGGCTCTTGGCAATTTACATCCCGCCCATCAGCATAACAAGGCTCCCAGTTCTCCATGGCCTGTCCTGCCTTTCTGGATTTTACACTTTTTTCAGATGGCCCTTTTGACCGGGGGGAAGTGAGACTTCATTGTAGTGCAGATTTCCTTTGCAAGCTTGCTTGGTTGGCCAAAAAGGGCGTATGCGTTTTTTCCTGAATATATTCAGGAAAAAACGCATACGCCCTTTTTGGCCAAGTGCATCATTGTGGACGTTCTGCCTCTTTTCCTATGCTTTAAATGCAATTCCAGTCTACCTCCTGAAATCGGTTTCCTGCAATTCTGCCCCGCTTTCAAGTCCTCTTGGCAGCCTTACTTCAGTATATTTTTGGATGATAGCTGTCATTTATAACTCTGCAGGTTTGTGAATTACAGTGCCCCTGAGCTCCTTTCTTCAACTCGCTTTCTTGTGAGCTGGCCGCAACACCGCAGGATTGCTTCAGGCCCTAATCTGGTTCCGGCACGGCACGCTGAGCCTTTGGTTAATTCCTCTTCCTGGTGGGAAATGAGAGTTCAATTTGCCCGTCCAGACACCTCCAGCTAGTCTCTCATTGGTTCTCCCTATTCCTGTTCATCTTCCGCAGAAATTGCAAACTGGGCCAAACAGGAGGTTAAAGGCACTGACTCTCCAATTCGGGAGAGTGTTAGTAAAGCGTCTGGAATGTTGCACCCGAGTACCAGGGGACGAGAACTGAGACATATTGGAACACGTCTCCCGATCACACGGTTGATCATACTCTGGGTTCCACGTGCATGTTTTAGCTGAAGGAAGAATCCCTTAAACCTGGAGAGTTGAGACCCGTGGAATGGGTACCATGCAATATGACTTCAAAGGGTCTTCATTTGCTCACCGAACCTCTCCAATCCTATCACTGCTGCGTTTATGCCCCTGTACACACGCTTGATTTTCTTTCAGAGACATAGCAATCCATAGGTTTTAAGATACTTACTAGTCAGGTACATTCTTAGGCGTTTAATATGGGGTGTTGAGTCCATTTCGTTGAGCAAGGAGTAGTTCTTGTCTATTCCATATTTGGCTTAAGGAACTTTATCTGTGCTCATTTCAATCTCTGGTTTGATGCAGCACCCCAACTCACCTTTCCCCTTAAGCAAGCATAAGTTGGTTTTCTAAATTTGAGACCCTGTTCTGTTTTGTAATCCAGTTCCTGTGTAGCCAAGTTTACATCCCGTGTATTAGTGATATCTTATGATGTTTCTTTTTCTGTGTGACTTATTTCAGTTAGAATCATCATACCTGAATCCACTCATTATGCTGCTACGGGCCTGATGACATAGATTTCATTGCTGAGTGATATTGCATTGTACGTAAGTACCACAACTTCTTTATCCATTTTTCACTTTCTGCGATATTGAACTTGTACCGTAAACGAGGTTCTTGTAAACAGAGCCGTCCCAAACTTTGGGGTGGCTGTGTCTTTTTGATTTTAATTTCCCTAAGCTATAGGACCATAAGTGGAAGTGCCCTAGGCTCTGTTGCTTTGTTTTTTAGATGTTTCAGGAAACACCATACACCTCTCCCGAGTGGCTGTTGGCAATTTACATCCCGCCCATCAGCATAACAAGGCTCCCAGTTCTCCATGGCCTGTCCTGCCTTTCTGGATTTTACACTTTTTTCAGATGTCCCTTTTGACCAGGGGGAAGTGAGACTTCATTGTAGTGCAGATTTCCTTTGCAAGCTTGCTTGGTTGGCCAAAAAGGGCGTATGCGTTTTTTCCTGAATATATTCAGGAAAAAACGCATACGCCCTTTTTGGCCAAGTGCATCATTGTGGACGTTCTGCCTCTTTTCCTATGCTTTAAATGTAATTCCAGTCTACCTCCTGAAATCGGTTTCCTGCAATTCTGCCCCGCTTTCAAGTCCTCTTGGCAGCCTTACTTCAGTATATTTTTGGACGATAGCTGTCATTTATAACTCTGCAGGTTTGTGAATTACAGTGCCCCTGAGCTCCTTTCTTCAACTCGCTTTCTTGTGAGCTGGCCGCAACACCGCAGGATTGCTTCAGGCCCTAATCTGGTTCCGGCACGGCACGCTGAGCCTTTGGTTAATTCCTCTTCCTGGTGGGAAATGAGAGTTAAATTTGCCCGTCCAGACACCTCCAGCTAGTCTCTCATTGGTTCTCCCTATTCCTGTTCATCTTCCGCAGAAATTGCAAACTGGGCCAAACAGGAGGTTAAAGGCACTGACTCTCCAAGTCGGGAGAGTGTTAGTAAAGCGTCTGGAATGTTGCACCCGAGTACCAGGGGACGAGAACTGAGACATATTGGAACACGTCTCCCGATCACACGGTTGATCATACTCTGGGTTCCACGTGCAAGTTTTAGCTGGAGGAAGAATCCCTTAAACCTGGAGAGTTGAGACCCGTGGAATGGGTACCATGCAATATGACTTCAAAGGGTCTTCATTTGCTCACCGAACCTCTCCAATCCTATCACTGCTGCATTTATGCCCCTGTACACACGCTTGATTTTCTTTCAGACACATAGCAATCCATAGGTTTTAAGATACTTACTAGTCAGGTACATTCTTAGGCGTTTAATATGGGGTGTTGAGTCCATTTCGTTGAGCAAGGAGTAGTTCTTGTCTATTCCATATTTGGCTTAAGGAACTTTATCTGTGCTCATTTCAATCTCTGGTTTGATGCAGCACCCCAACTCACCTTTCCCCTTAAGCAAGCATAAGTTGGTTTTCTAAATTTGAGACCCTGTTCTGTTTTGTAATCCAGTTCCTGTGTAGCCAAGTTTACATTCCGTGTATTAGTGATATCTTATGATGTTTCTTTTTCTGTGTGACTTATTTCAGTTAGAATCATCATACCTGAATCCACTCATTATGCTGCTACGGGCCTGATGACATAGATTTCATTGCTGAGTGATATTGCATTGTACGTAAGTACCACAACTTCTTTATCCATTTTTCACTTTCTGCGATATTGAACTTGTACCTTAAACGAGGTTCTTGTAAACAGAGCTGTCCCAAACTTTGGGGTGGCTGTGTCTTTTTGATTTTAATTTCCCTAAGCTATAGGACCATAAGTGGAAGTGCCCTAGGCTCTGTTGCTTTGTTTTTTAGATGTTTCAGGAAACACCATACACCTCTCCCGAGTGGCTGTTGGCAATTTACATCCCGCCCATCAGCATAACAAGGCTCCCAGTTCTCCATGGCCTGTCCTGCCTTTCTTGATTTTACACTTTTTTCAGATGGCCCCTTTGACTGGCGGGAAGTGAGACTTCATTGTAGTGCAGATTTCCTTTGCAAGCTTGCTTGGTTGGCCAAAAAGGGCGTATGCGTTTTTTCCTGCACGAAAATACGCATGCGCCCTTTTTGGCCAAGTGCATCATTGTGGACGTTCTGCCTCTTTTCCTATGCTTTAAATGCAATTCCAGTCTACCTCCTGAAATCGGTTTCCTGCAATTCTGCCCCGCTTTCAAGTCCTCTTGGCAGCCTTACTTCAGTATATTTTTGGACGATAGCTGTCATTTATAACTCTGCAGGTTTGTGAATTACAGTGCCCCTGAGCTCCTTTCTTCAACTCGCTTTCTTGTGAGCTGGCCGCAACACCGCAGGATTGCTTCAGGCCCTAATCTGGTTCCGGCACGGCACGCTGAGCCTTTGGTTAATTCCTCTTCCTGGTGGGAAATGAGAGTTAAATTTGCCCGTCCAGACACCTCCAGCTAGTCTCTCATTGGTTCTCCCTATTCCTGTTCATCTTCCGCAGAAATTGCAAACTGGGCCAAACAGGAGGTTAAAGGCACTGACTCTCCACGTCGGGAGAGTGTTAGTAAAGCGTCTGGAATGTTGCACCCGAGTACCAGGGGACGAGAACTGAGACATATTGGAACACGTCTCCCGATCACACGGTTGATCATACTCTGGGTTCCACGTGCAAGTTTTAGCTGGAGGAAGAATCCCTTAAACCTGGAGAGTTGAGACCCGTGGAATGGGTACCATGCAATATGACTTCAAAGGGTCTTCATTTGCTCACCGAACCTCTCCAATCCTATCACTGCTGCGTTTATGCCCCTGTACACACGCTTGATTTTCTTTCAGAGACATAGCAATCCATAGGTTTTAAGATACTTACTAGTCAGGTACATTCTTAGGCGTTTAATATGGGGTGTTGAGTCCATTTCGTTGAGCAAGGAGTAGTTCTTGTCTATTCTATATGTGGCTTAAGGAACTTTATCTGTGCTCATTTCAATCTCTGGTTTTATGCAGCACCCCAACTCACCTTTCCCCTTAAGCAAGCATAAGTTGGTTTTCTAAATTTGAGACCCTGTTCTGTTTTGTAATCCAGTTCCTGTGTAGCCAAGTTTACATCCCGTGTATTAGTGATATCTTATGATGTTTCTTTTTCTGTGTGACTTATTTCAGTTAGAATCATCATACCTGAATCCACTCATT
The DNA here is from genome assembly GCF_964270905.1 of Leucopleurus acutus. Lineage (NCBI taxonomy): Eukaryota > Metazoa > Chordata > Mammalia > Artiodactyla > Delphinidae > Leucopleurus > Leucopleurus acutus. Next base: position 233,983 of record NW_028139132.1, on the reverse strand, counting down.
ATGCTGCTATGGGCCTGATGACATAGATATCATTGCTGAGTGATATGGCATTGTACGTAAGTACCACAACTTCTTTATCCATTTTTCACTTTCTGTGATATTGAACTTGTACCGTAAATGAGGTTCTTGTAAACAGAGCCGTCCCAAACTTTGGGGTGGCTGTGTCTTTTTGATTTTAATTTCCCTAAGCTATAGGACCATAAGTGGAAGTGCCCTAGGCTCTGTTGCTTTGTTTTTTAGATGTTTCAGGAAACACCATACACCTCTCCCGAGTGGCTCTTGGCAATTTACATCCCGCCCATCAGCATAACAAGGCTCCCAGTTCTCCATGGCCTGTCCTGCCTTTCTGGATTTTACACTTTTTTCAGATGGCCCTTTTGACCGGGGGGAAGTGAGACTTCATTGTAGTGCAGATTTCCTTTGCAAGCTTGCTTGGTTGGCCAAAAAGGGCGTATGCGTTTTTTCCTGAATATATTCAGGAAAAAACGCATACGCCCTTTTTGGCCAAGTGCATCATTGTGGACGTTCTGCCTCTTTTCCTATGCTTTAAATGCAATTCCAGTCTACCTCCTGAAATCGGTTTCCTGCAATTCTGCCCCGCTTTCAAGTCCTCTTGGCAGCCTTACTTCAGTATATTTTTGGATGATAGCTGTCATTTATAACTCTGCAGGTTTGTGAATTACAGTGCCCCTGAGCTCCTTTCTTCAACTCGCTTTCTTGTGAGCTGGCCGCAACACCGCAGGATTGCTTCAGGCCCTAATCTGGTTCCGGCACGGCACGCTGAGCCTTTGGTTAATTCCTCTTCCTGGTGGGAAATGAGAGTTCAATTTGCCCGTCCAGACACCTCCAGCTAGTCTCTCATTGGTTCTCCCTATTCCTGTTCATCTTCCGCAGAAATTGCAAACTGGGCCAAACAGGAGGTTAAAGGCACTGACTCTCCAATTCGGGAGAGTGTTAGTAAAGCGTCTGGAATGTTGCACCCGAGTACCAGGGGACGAGAACTGAGACATATTGGAACACGTCTCCCGATCACACGGTTGATCATACTCTGGGTTCCACGTGCATGTTTTAGCTGAAGGAAGAATCCCTTAAACCTGGAGAGTTGAGACCCGTGGAATGGGTACCATGCAATATGACTTCAAAGGGTCTTCATTTGCTCACCGAACCTCTCCAATCCTATCACTGCTGCGTTTATGCCCCTGTACACACGCTTGATTTTCTTTCAGAGACATAGCAATCCATAGGTTTTAAGATACTTACTAGTCAGGTACATTCTTAGGCGTTTAATATGGGGTGTTGAGTCCATTTCGTTGAGCAAGGAGTAGTTCTTGTCTATTCCATATTTGGCTTAAGGAACTTTATCTGTGCTCATTTCAATCTCTGGTTTGATGCAGCACCCCAACTCACCTTTCCCCTTAAGCAAGCATAAGTTGGTTTTCTAAATTTGAGACCCTGTTCTGTTTTGTAATCCAGTTCCTGTGTAGCCAAGTTTACATCCCGTGTATTAGTGATATCTTATGATGTTTCTTTTTCTGTGTGACTTATTTCAGTTAGAATCATCATACCTGAATCCACTCATTATGCTGCTACGGGCCTGATGACATAGATTTCATTGCTGAGTGATATTGCATTGTACGTAAGTACCACAACTTCTTTATCCATTTTTCACTTTCTGCGATATTGAACTTGTACCGTAAACGAGGTTCTTGTAAACAGAGCCGTCCCAAACTTTGGGGTGGCTGTGTCTTTTTGATTTTAATTTCCCTAAGCTATAGGACCATAAGTGGAAGTGCCCTAGGCTCTGTTGCTTTGTTTTTTAGATGTTTCAGGAAACACCATACACCTCTCCCGAGTGGCTGTTGGCAATTTACATCCCGCCCATCAGCATAACAAGGCTCCCAGTTCTCCATGGCCTGTCCTGCCTTTCTGGATTTTACACTTTTTTCAGATGTCCCTTTTGACCAGGGGGAAGTGAGACTTCATTGTAGTGCAGATTTCCTTTGCAAGCTTGCTTGGTTGGCCAAAAAGGGCGTATGCGTTTTTTCCTGAATATATTCAGGAAAAAACGCATACGCCCTTTTTGGCCAAGTGCATCATTGTGGACGTTCTGCCTCTTTTCCTATGCTTTAAATGTAATTCCAGTCTACCTCCTGAAATCGGTTTCCTGCAATTCTGCCCCGCTTTCAAGTCCTCTTGGCAGCCTTACTTCAGTATATTTTTGGACGATAGCTGTCATTTATAACTCTGCAGGTTTGTGAATTACAGTGCCCCTGAGCTCCTTTCTTCAACTCGCTTTCTTGTGAGCTGGCCGCAACACCGCAGGATTGCTTCAGGCCCTAATCTGGTTCCGGCACGGCACGCTGAGCCTTTGGTTAATTCCTCTTCCTGGTGGGAAATGAGAGTTAAATTTGCCCGTCCAGACACCTCCAGCTAGTCTCTCATTGGTTCTCCCTATTCCTGTTCATCTTCCGCAGAAATTGCAAACTGGGCCAAACAGGAGGTTAAAGGCACTGACTCTCCAAGTCGGGAGAGTGTTAGTAAAGCGTCTGGAATGTTGCACCCGAGTACCAGGGGACGAGAACTGAGACATATTGGAACACGTCTCCCGATCACACGGTTGATCATACTCTGGGTTCCACGTGCAAGTTTTAGCTGGAGGAAGAATCCCTTAAACCTGGAGAGTTGAGACCCGTGGAATGGGTACCATGCAATATGACTTCAAAGGGTCTTCATTTGCTCACCGAACCTCTCCAATCCTATCACTGCTGCATTTATGCCCCTGTACACACGCTTGATTTTCTTTCAGACACATAGCAATCCATAGGTTTTAAGATACTTACTAGTCAGGTACATTCTTAGGCGTTTAATATGGGGTGTTGAGTCCATTTCGTTGAGCAAGGAGTAGTTCTTGTCTATTCCATATTTGGCTTAAGGAACTTTATCTGTGCTCATTTCAATCTCTGGTTTGATGCAGCACCCCAACTCACCTTTCCCCTTAAGCAAGCATAAGTTGGTTTTCTAAATTTGAGACCCTGTTCTGTTTTGTAATCCAGTTCCTGTGTAGCCAAGTTTACATTCCGTGTATTAGTGATATCTTATGATGTTTCTTTTTCTGTGTGACTTATTTCAGTTAGAATCATCATACCTGAATCCACTCATTATGCTGCTACGGGCCTGATGACATAGATTTCATTGCTGAGTGATATTGCATTGTACGTAAGTACCACAACTTCTTTATCCATTTTTCACTTTCTGCGATATTGAACTTGTACCTTAAACGAGGTTCTTGTAAACAGAGCTGTCCCAAACTTTGGGGTGGCTGTGTCTTTTTGATTTTAATTTCCCTAAGCTATAGGACCATAAGTGGAAGTGCCCTAGGCTCTGTTGCTTTGTTTTTTAGATGTTTCAGGAAACACCATACACCTCTCCCGAGTGGCTGTTGGCAATTTACATCCCGCCCATCAGCATAACAAGGCTCCCAGTTCTCCATGGCCTGTCCTGCCTTTCTTGATTTTACACTTTTTTCAGATGGCCCCTTTGACTGGCGGGAAGTGAGACTTCATTGTAGTGCAGATTTCCTTTGCAAGCTTGCTTGGTTGGCCAAAAAGGGCGTATGCGTTTTTTCCTGCACGAAAATACGCATGCGCCCTTTTTGGCCAAGTGCATCATTGTGGACGTTCTGCCTCTTTTCCTATGCTTTAAATGCAATTCCAGTCTACCTCCTGAAATCGGTTTCCTGCAATTCTGCCCCGCTTTCAAGTCCTCTTGGCAGCCTTACTTCAGTATATTTTTGGACGATAGCTGTCATTTATAACTCTGCAGGTTTGTGAATTACAGTGCCCCTGAGCTCCTTTCTTCAACTCGCTTTCTTGTGAGCTGGCCGCAACACCGCAGGATTGCTTCAGGCCCTAATCTGGTTCCGGCACGGCACGCTGAGCCTTTGGTTAATTCCTCTTCCTGGTGGGAAATGAGAGTTAAATTTGCCCGTCCAGACACCTCCAGCTAGTCTCTCATTGGTTCTCCCTATTCCTGTTCATCTTCCGCAGAAATTGCAAACTGGGCCAAACAGGAGGTTAAAGGCACTGACTCTCCACGTCGGGAGAGTGTTAGTAAAGCGTCTGGAATGTTGCACCCGAGTACCAGGGGACGAGAACTGAGACATATTGGAACACGTCTCCCGATCACACGGTTGATCATACTCTGGGTTCCACGTGCAAGTTTTAGCTGGAGGAAGAATCCCTTAAACCTGGAGAGTTGAGACCCGTGGAATGGGTACCATGCAATATGACTTCAAAGGGTCTTCATTTGCTCACCGAACCTCTCCAATCCTATCACTGCTGCGTTTATGCCCCTGTACACACGCTTGATTTTCTTTCAGAGACATAGCAATCCATAGGTTTTAAGATACTTACTAGTCAGGTACATTCTTAGGCGTTTAATATGGGGTGTTGAGTCCATTTCGTTGAGCAAGGAGTAGTTCTTGTCTATTCCATATTTGGCTTAAGGAACTTTATCTGTGCTCATTTCAATCTCTGGTTTTATGCAGCACCCCAACTCACCTTTCCCCTTAAGCAAGCATAAGTTGGTTTTCTAAATTTGAGACCCTGTTCTGTTTTGTAATCCAGTTCCTGTGTAGCCAAGTTTACATCCCGTGTATTAGTGATATCTTATGATGTTTCTTTTTCTGTGTGACTTATTTCAGTTAGAATCATCATACCTGAATCCACTCATTATGCTGCTACGGGCCTGATGACATAGATTTCATTGCTGAGTGATATTGCATTGTACGTAAGTACCACAACTTCTTTATCCATTTTTCACTTTCTGCGATATTGAACTTGTACCGTAAACGAGGTTCTTGTAAACAGAGCCGTCCCAAACTTTGGGGTGGCTGTGTCTTTTTGATTTTAATTTCCCTAAGCTATAGGACCATAAGTGGAAGTGCCCTAGGCTCTGTTGCTTTGTTTTTTAGATGTTTCAGGAAACACCATACACCTCTCCCGAGTGGCTGTTGGCAATTTACATCCCGCCCATCAACATAACAAGGCTCCCAGTTCTCCATGGCCTGTCCTGCCTTTCTGGATTTTACACTTTTTTCAGATGGCCGTTTTGACCGGGGGGAAGTGAGACTTCATTGTAGTGCAGATTTCCTTTGCAAGCTTGCTTGGTTGGCCAAAAAGGGCGTATGGGTTTTTCCCTGAATATATTCAGGAAAAAACGCATACGCCCTTTTTGGCCAAGTGCATCATTGTGGACGTTCTGCCACTTTTCCTATGCTTTAAATGCAATTCCAGTCTACCTCCTGAAATCGGTTTCCTGCAATTCTGCCCCGCTTTCAAGTCCTCTTGGCAGCCTTACTTCAGTATATTTTTGGACGATAGCTGTCATTTATAACTCTGCAGGTTTGTGAATTACAGTGCCCCTGAGCTCCTTTCTTCAACTCGCTTTCTTGTGAGCTGGCCGCAACACCGCAGGATTGCTTCAGGCCCTAATCTGGTTCCGGCACGGCACGCTGAGCCTTTGGTTAATTCCTCTTCCTGGTGGGAAATGAGAGTTAAATTTGCCCGTCCAGACACCTCCACCTAGTCTCTCATTGGTTCTCCCTATTCCTGTTCATCTTCCGCAGAAATTGCAAACTGGGCCAAACAGGAGGTTAAAGGCACTGACTCTCCAAGTCGGGAGAGTGTTAGTAAAGCGTGTGGAATGTTGCACCCGAGTACCAGGGGACGAGAACTGAGACATATTGGAACACGTCTCCCGATCACACGGTTGATCATACTCTGGGTTCCACGTGCATGTTTTAGCTGAAGGCAGAATCCCTTAAACCTGGAGAGTTGAGACCCGTGGAATGGGTACCATGCAATATGACTTCAAAGGGTCTTCATTTGCTCACCGAACGTCTCCAATCCTATCACTGCTGCGTTTATGCCCCTGTACACACGATTGATTTTCTTTCAGAGACATAGCAATCCATAGGTTTTAAGATACTTACTAGTCAGGTACATTCTTAGGCGTTTAATATGGGGTGTTGAGTCCATTTCGTTGAGCAAGGAGTAGTTCTTGTCTATTCCATATTTGGCTTAAGGAACTTTATCTGTGCTCATTTCAATCTCTGGTTTGATGCAGCACCCCAACTCACCTTTCCCCTTAAGCAAGCATAAGTTGGTTTTCTAAATTTGAGACCCTGTTCTGTTTTGTAATCCAGTTCCTGTGTAGCCAAGTTTACATTCCGTGTATTAGTGATATCTTATGATGTTTCTTTTTCTGTGTGACTTATTTCAGTTAGAATCATCATACCTGAATCCACTCATTATGCTGCTACGGGCCTGATGACATAGATTTCATTGCTGAGTGATATTGCATTGTACGTAAGTACCACAACTTCTTTATCCATTTTTCACTTTCTGCGATATTGAACTTGTACCGTAAACGAGGTTCTTGTAAACAGAGATTTCCCAAACTTTGGGGTGGCTGTGTCTTTTTGATTTTAATTTCCCTAAGCTATAGGACCATAAGTGGAAGTGCCCTAGGCTCTGTTGCTTTGTTTTTTAGATGTTTCAGGAAACACCATACACCTCTCCCGAGTGGCTGTTGGCAATTTACATCCCGCCCATCAGCATAACAAGGCTCCCAGTTCTCCATGGCCTGTCCTGCCTTTCTGGATTTTACACTTTTTCAGATGGCCCTTTTGACCGGGGGGAAGTGAGACTTCATTGTAGTGCAGATTTCCTTTGCAAGCTTGCTTGGTTGGCCAAAAAGGGCGTATGCGTTTTTTCCTGAATATATTCAGGAAAAAACGCATACGCCCTTTTTGGCCAAGTGCATCATTGTGGACGTTCTGCCTCTTTTCCTATGCTTTAAATGCAATTCCAGTCTACCTCCTGAAATCGGTTTCCTGCAATTCTGCCCCGCTTTCAAGTCCTCTTGGCAGCCTTACTTCAGTATATTTTTGGACGATAGCTGTCATTTATAACTCTGCAGGTTTGTGAATTACAGTGCCCCTGAGCTCCTTTCTTCAACTCGCTTTCTTGTGAGCTGGCCGCAACACCGCAGGATTGCTTCAGGCCCTAATCTGGTTCCGGCACGGCACGCTGAGCCTTTGGTTAATTCCTCTTCCTGGTGGGAAATGAGAGTTAAATTTGCCCGTCCAGACACCTCCAGCTAGTCTCTCATTGGTTCTCCCTATTCCTGTTCATCTTCCGCAGAAATTGCAAACTGGGCCAAACAGGAGGTTAAAGACACTGACTCTCCAAGTCGGGAGAGTGTTAGTAAAGCGTCTGGAATGTTGCACCCGAGTACCAGGGGACGAGAACTGAGACATATTGGAACACGTCTCCCGATCACACGGTTGATCATACTCTGGGTTCCACGTGCATGTTTTAGCTGAAGGAAGAATCCCTTAAACCTGGAGAGTTGAGACCCGTGGAATGGGTACCATGCAATATGACTTCAAAGGGTCTTCATTTGTTCACCAAACCTCTCCAATCCTATCACTGCTGCGTTTATGCCCCTGTACACACGCTTGATTTCCTTTCAGAGACATAGCAATCCATAGGTTTTAAGATACTTACTAGTCAGCTACATTCTTAGGCGTTTAATATGGGGTGTTGAGTCCATTTCGTTGAGCAAGGAGTAGTTCTTGTCTATTCCATATTTGGCTTAAGGAACTTTATCTGTGCTCATTTCAATCTCTGGTTTGATGCAGCACCCCAACTCACCTTTCCCCTTAAGCAAGCATAAGTTGGTTTTCTAAATTTGAGACCCTGTTCTGTTTTGTAATCCAGTTCCTGTGTAGCCAAGTTTACATTCCGTGTATTAGTGATATCTTATGATGTTTCTTTTTCTGTGTGACTTATTTCAGTTAGAATCATCATACCTGAATCCACTCATTATGCTGCTACGGGCCTGATGACATAGATTTCATTGCTGAGTGATATTGCATTGTACGTAAGTACCACAACTTCTTTATCCATTTTTCACTTTCTGCGATATTGAACTTGTACCTTAAACGAGGTTCTTGTAAACAGAGCTGTCCCAAACTTTGGGGTGGCTGTGTCTTTTTGATTTTAATTTCCCTAAGCTATAGGACCATAAGTGGAAGTGCCCTAGGCTCTGTTGCTTTGTTTTTTAGATGTTTCAGGAAACACCATACACCTCTCCCGAGTGGCTGTTGGCAATTTACATCCCGCCCATCAGCATAACAAGGCTCCCAGTTCTCCATGGCCTGTCCTGCCTTTCTTGATTTTACACTTTTTTCAGATGGCCCCTTTGACTGGCGGGAAGTGAGACTTCATTGTAGTGCAGATTTCCTTTGCAAGCTTGCTTGGTTGGCCAAAAAGGGCGTATGCGTTTTTTCCTGCACGAAAATACGCATGCGCCCTTTTTGGCCAAGTGCATCATTGTGGACCTTCTGCCTCTTTTCCTATGCTTTAAATGCAATTCCAGTCTACCTCCTGAAATCGGTTTCCTGCAATTCTGCCCCGCTTTCAAGTCCTCTTGGCAGCCTTACTTCAGTATATTTTTGGACGATAGCTGTCATTTATAACTCTGCAGGTTTGTGAATTACAGTGCCCCTGAGCTCCTTTCTTCAACTCGCTTTCTTGTGAGCTGGCCGCAACACCGCAGGATTGCTTCAGGCCCTAATCTGGTTCCGGCACGGCACGCTGAGCCTTTGGTTAATTCCTCTTCCTGGTGGGAAATGAGAGTTAAATTTGCCCGTCCAGACACCTCCAGCTAGTCTCTCATTGGTTCTCCCTATTCCTGTTCATCTTCCGCAGAAATTGCAAACTGGGCCAAACAGGAGGTTAAAGGCACTGACTCTCCAAGTCGGGAGAGTGTTAGTAAAGCGTCTGGAATGTTGCACCCGAGTACCAGGGGACGAGAACTGAGACATATTGGAACACGTCTCCCGATCACACGGTTGATCATACTCTGGGTTCCACGTGCATGTTTTAGCTGAAGGAAGAATCCCTTAAACCTGGAGAGTTGAGACCCGTGGAATGGGTACCATGCAATATGACTTCAAAGGGTCTTCATTTGCTCACCGAACCTCTCCAATCCTATCACTGCTGCGTTTGTGCCCCTGTACACCCGCTTGATTTTCTTTCAGAGACATAGCAATCCATAGGTTTTAAGATACTTACTAGTCAGGTACATTCTTAGGCGTTTAATATGGGGTGTTGAGTCCATTTCGTTGAGCAAGGAGTAGTTCTTGTCTATTCTATATGTGGCTTAAGGAACTTTATCTGTGCTCATTTCAATCTCTGGTTTTATGCAGCACCCCAACTCACCTTTCCCCTTAAGCAAGCATAAGTTGGTTTTCTAAATTTGAGACCCTGTTCTGTTTTGTAATCCAGTTCCTGTGTAGCCAAGTTTACATTCCGTGTATTAGTGATATCTTATGATGTTTCTTTTTCTGTGTGACTTATTTCAGTTAGAATCATCATACCTGAATCCACTCATTATGCTGCTACGGGCCTGATGACATAGATTTCATTGCTGAGTGATATTGCATTGTACGTAAGTACCACAACTTCTTTATCCATTTTTCACTTTCTGCGATATTGAACTTGTACCGTAAACGAGGTTCTTGTAAACAGAGCCGTCCCAAACTTTGGGGTGGCTGTGTCTTTTTGATTTTAATTTCCCTAAGCTATAGGACCATAAGTGGAAGTGCCCTAGGCTCTGTTGCTTTGTTTTTTAGATGTTTCAGGAAACACCATACACCTCTCCCAAGTGGCTCTTGGCAATTTACATCCCGCCCATCAGCATAACAAGGCTCCCAGTTCTCCATGGCCTGTCCTGCCTTTCTGGATTTTACACTTTTTTCAGATGTCCCTTTTGACCAGGGGGAAGTGAGACTTCATTGTAGTGCAGATTTCCTTTGCAAGCTTGCTTGGTTGGCCAAAAAGGGCGTATGCGTTTTTTCCTGAATATATTCAGGAAAAAACGCATACGCCCTTTTTGGCCAAGTGCATCATTGTGGACGTTCTGCCTCTTTTCCTATGCTTTAAATGCAATTCCAGTCTACCTCCTGAAATCGGTTTCCTGCAATTCTGCCCCGCTTTCAAGTCCTCTTGGCAGCCTTACTTCAGTATATTTTTGGACGATAGCTGTCATTTATAACTCTGCAGGTTTGTGAATTACAGTGCCCCTGAGCTCCTTTCTTCAACTCGCTTTCTTGTGAGCTGGCCGCAACACCGCAGGATTGCTTCAGGCCCTAATCTGGTTCCGGCACGGCACGCTGAGCCTTTGGTTAATTCCTCTTCCTGGTGGGAAATGAGAGTTAAATTTGCCCGTCCAGACACCTCCAGCTAGTCTCTCATTGGTTCTCCCTATTCCTGTTCATCTTCCGCAGAAATTGCAAACTGGGCCAAACAGGAGGTTAAAGGCACTGACTCTCCAAGTCGGGAGAGTGTTAGTAAAGCGTCTGGAATGTTGCACCCGAGTACCAGGGGACGAGAACTGAGACATATTGGAACACGTCTCCCGATCACACGGTTGATCATACTCTGGGTTCCACGTGCAAGTTTTAGCTGGAGGAAGAATCCCTTAAACCTGGAGAGTTGAGACCCGTGGAATGGGTACCATGCAATATGACTTCAAAGGGTCTTCATTTGCTCACCGAACCTCTCCAATCCTATCACTGCTGCGTTTATGCCCCTGTACACACGCTTGATTTTCTTTCAGACACATAGCAATCCATAGGTTTTAAGATACTTACTAGTCAGGTACATTCTTAGGCGTTTAATATGGGGTGTTGAGTCCATTTCGTTGAGCAAGGAGTAGTTCTTGTCTATTCCATATTTGGCTTAAGGAACTTTATCTGTGCTCATTTCAATCTCTGGTTTGATGCAGCACCCCAACTCACCTTTCCCCTTAAGCAAGCATAAGTTGGTTTTCTAAATTTGAGACCCTGTTCTGTTTTGTAATCCAGTTCCTGTGTAGCCAAGTTTACATTCCGTGTATTAGTGATATCTTATGATGTTTCTTTTTCTGTGTGACTTATTTCAGTTAGAATCATCATACCTGAATCCACTCATTATGCTGCTACGGGCCTGATGACATAGATTTCATTGCTGAGTGATATTGCATTGTACGTAAGTACCACAACTTCTTTATCCATTTTTCACTTTCTGCGATATTGAACTTGTACCTTAAACGAGGTTCTTGTAAACAGAGCTGTCCCAAACTTTGGGGTGGCTGTGTCTTTTTGATTTTAATTTCCCTAAGCTATAGGACCATAAGTGGAAGTGCCCTAGGCTCTGTTGCTTTGTTTTTTAGATGTTTCAGGAAACACCATACACCTCTCCCGAGTGGCTGTTGGCAATTTACATCCCGCCCATCAGCATAACAAGGCTCCCAGTTCTCCATGGCCTGTCCTGCCTTTCTTGATTTTACACTTTTTTCAGATGGCCCCTTTGACTGGCGGGAAGTGAGACTTCATTGTAGTGCAGATTTCCTTTGCAAGCTTGCTTGGTTGGCCAAAAAGGGCGTATGCGTTTTTTCCTGCACGAAAATACGCATGCGCCCTTTTTGGCCAAGTGCATCATTGTGGACGTTCTGCCTCTTTTCCTATGCTTTAAATGCAATTCCAGTCTACCTCCTGAAATCGGTTTCCTGCAATTCTGCCCCGCTTTCAAGTCCTCTTGGCAGCCTTACTTCAGTATATTTTTGGACGATAGCTGTCATTTATAACTCTGCAGGTTTGTGAATTACAGTGCCCCTGAGCTCCTTTCTTCAACTCGCTTTCTTGTGAGCTGGCCGCAACACCGCAGGATTGCTTCAGGCCCTAATCTGGTTCCGGCACGGCACGCTGAGCCTTTGGTTAATTCCTCTTCCTGGTGGGAAATGAGAGTTAAATTTGCCCGTCCAGACACCTCCAGCTAGTCTCTCATTGGTTCTCCCTATTCCTGTTCATCTTCCGCAGAAATTGCAAACTGGGCCAAACAGGAGGTTAAAGGCACTGACTCTCCAAGTCGGGAGAGTGTTAGTAAAGCGTCTGGAATGTTGCACCCGAGTACCAGGGGACGAGAACTGAGACATATTGGAACACGTCTCCCGATCACACGGTTGATCATACTCTGGGTTCCACGTGCATGTTTTAGCTGAAGGAAGAATCCCTTAAACCTGGAGAGTTGAGACCCGTGGAATGGGTACCATGCAATATGACTTCAAAGGGTCTTCATTTGCTCACCGAACCTCTCCAATCCTATCACTGCTGCGTTTGTGCCCCTGTACACCCGCTTGATTTTCTTTCAGAGACATAGCAATCCATAGGTTTTAAGATACTTACTAGTCAGGTACATTCTTAGGCGTTTAATATGGGGTGTTGAGTCCATTTCGTTGAGCAAGGAGTAGTTCTTGTCTATTCTATATGTGGCTTAAGGAACTTTATCTGTGCTCATTTCAATCTCTGGTTTTATGCAGCACCCCAACTCACCTTTCCCCTTAAGCAAGCATAAGTTGGTTTTCTAAATTTGAGACCCTGTTCTGTTTTGTAATCCAGTTCCTGTGTAGCCAAGTTTACATCCCGTGTATTAGTGATATCTTATGATGTTTCTTTTTCTGTGTGACTTATTTCAGTTAGAATCATCATACCTGAATCCACTCATTATGCTGCTATGGGCCTGATGACATAGATATCATTGCTGAGTGATATGGCATTGTACGTAAGTACCACAACTTCTTTATCCATTTTTCACTTTCTGTGATATTGAACTTGTACCGTAAATGAGGTTCTTGTAAACAGAGCCGTCCCAAACTTTGGGGTGGCTGTGTCTTTTTGATTTTAATTTCCCTAAGCTATAGGACCATAAGTGGAAGTGCCCTAGGCTCTGTTGCTTTGTTTTTTAGATGTTTCAGGAAACACCATACACCTCTCCCGAGTGGCTCTTGGCAATTTACATCCCGCCCATCAGCATAACAAGGCTCCCAGTTCTCCATGGCCTGTCCTGCCTTTCTGGATTTTACACTTTTTTCAGATGGCCCTTTTGACCGGGGGGAAGTGAGACTTCATTGTAGTGCAGATTTCCTTTGCAAGCTTGCTTGGTTGGCCAAAAAGGGCGTATGCGTTTTTTCCTGAATATATTCAGGAAAAAACGCATACGCCCTTTTTGGCCAAGTGCATCATTGTGGACGTTCTGCCTCTTTTCCTATGCTTTAAATGCAATTCCAGTCTACCTCCTGAAATCGGTTTCCTGCAATTCTGCCCCGCTTTCAAGTCCTCTTGGCAGCCTTACTTCAGTATATTTTTGGATGATAGCTGTCATTTATAACTCTGCAGGTTTGTGAATTACAGTGCCCCTGAGCTCCTTTCTTCAACTCGCTTTCTTGTGAGCTGGCCGCAACACCGCAGGATTGCTTCAGGCCCTAATCTGGTTCCGGCACGGCACGCTGAGCCTTTGGTTAATTCCTCTTCCTGGTGGGAAATGAGAGTTCAATTTGCCCGTCCAGACACCTCCAGCTAGTCTCTCATTGGTTCTCCCTATTCCTGTTCATCTTCCGCAGAAATTGCAAACTGGGCCAAACAGGAGGTTAAAGGCACTGACTCTCCAAGTCGGGAGAATGTTAGTAAAGCGTCTGGAATGTTGCACCCGAGTACCAGGGGACGAGAACTGAGACATATTGGAACACGTCTCCCGATCACACGGTTGATCATACTCTGGGTTCCACGTGCATGTTTTAGCTGAAGGAAGAATCCCTTAAACCTGGAGAGTTGAGACCCGTGGAATGGGTACCATGCAATATGACTTCAAAGGGTCTTCATTTGCTCACCGAAACTCTCCAATCCTATCACTGCTGCGTTTATGCCCCTGTACACACGCTTGATTTTCTTTCAGAGACATAGCAATCCATAGGTTTTAAGATACTTACTAGTCAGGTACATTCTTAGGCGTTTAATATGGGGTGTTGAGTCCATTTCGTTGAGCAAGGAGTAGTTCTTGTCTATTCCATATTTGGCTTAAGGAACTTTATCTGTGCTCATTTCAATCTCTGGTTTGATGCAGCACCCCAACTCACCTTTCCCCTTAAGCAAGCATAAGTTGGTTTTCTAAATTTGAGACCCTGTTCTGTTTTGTAATCCAGTTCCTGTGTAGCCAAGTTTACATCCCGTGTATTAGTGATATCTTATGATGTTTCTTTTTCTGTGTGACTTATTTCAGTTAGAATCATCATACCTGAATCCACTCATTATGCTGCTACGGGCCTGATGACATAGATTTCATTGCTGAGTGATATTGCATTGTACGTAAGTACCACAACTTCTTTATCCATTTTTCACTTTCTGCGATATTGAACTTGTACCGTAAACGAGGTTCTTGTAAACAGAGCCGTCCCAAACTTTGGGGTGGCTGTGTCTTTTTGATTTTAATTTCCCTAAGCTATAGGACCATAAGTGGAAGTGCCCTAGGCTCTGTTGCTTTGTTTTTTAGATGTTTCAGGAAACACCATACACCTCTCCCAAGTGGCTCTTGGCAATTGACATCCCGCCCATCAACATAACAAGGCTCCCAGTTCTCCATGGCCTGTCCTGCCTTTCTGGATTTTACACTTTTTTCAGATGGCCCTTTTGACCGGGGGGAAGTGAGACTTCATTGTAGTGCAGATTTCCTTTGCAAGCTTGCTTGGTTGGCCAAAAAGGGCGTATGGGTTTTTTCCTGAATATATTCAGGAAAAAACGCATACGCCCTTTTTGGCCAAGTGCATCATTGTGGACGTTCTGCCTCTTTTCCTATGCTTTAAATGCAATTCCAGTCTACCTCCTGAAATCGGTTTCCTGCAATTCTGCCCCGCTTTCAAGTCCTCTTGGCAGCCTTACTTCAGTATATTTTTGGACGATAGCTGTCATTTATAACTCTGCAGGTTTGTGAATTACAGTGCCCCTGAGCTCCTTTCTTCAACTCGCTTTCTTGTGAGCTGGCCGCAACACCGCAGGATTGCTTCAGGCCCTAATCTGGTTCCGGCACGGCACGCTGAGCCTTTGGTTAATTCCTCTTCCTGGTGGGAAATGAGAGTTAAATTTGCCCGTCCAGACACCTCCACCTAGTCTCTCATTGGTTCTCCCTATTCCTGTTCATCTTCCGCAGAAATTGCAAACTGGGCCAAACAGGAGGTTAAAGGCACTGACTCTCCAAGTCGGGAGAGTGTTAGTAAAGCGTCTGGAATGTTGCACCCGAGTACCAGGGGACGAGAACTGAGACATATTGGAACACGTCTCCCGATCACACGGTTGATCATACTCTGGGTTCCACGTGCATGTTTTACCTGAAGGCAGAATCCCATAAACCTGGAGAGTTGAGACCCGTGGAATGGGTACCATGCAATATGACTTCAAAGGGTCTTCATTTGCTCACAGAACCTCTCCAATCCTATCACTGCTGCGTTTATGCGCCTGTACACACGCTTGATTTTCTTTCAGAGACATAGCAATCCATAGGTTTTAAGATACTTACTAGTCAGGTACATTCTTAGGCGTTTAATATGGGGTGTTGAGTCCATTTCGTTGAGCAAGGAGTAGTTCTTGTCTATTCCATATTTGGCTTAAGGAACTTTATCTGTGCTCATTTCAATCTCTGGTTTTATGCAGCACCCCAACTCACCTTTCCCCTTAAGCAAGCATAAGTTGGTTTTCTAAATTTGAGACCCTGTTCTGTTTTGTAATCCAGTTCCTGTGTAGCCAAGTTTACATCCCGTGTATTAGTGATATCTTATGATGTTTCTATTTCTGTGTGACTTATTTCAGTTAGAATCATCATACCTGAATCCACTCATTATGCTGCTACGGGCCTGATGACATAGATTTCATTGCTGAGTGATATTGCATTGTACGTAAGTACCACAACTTCTTTATCCATTTTTCACTTTCTGCGATATTGAACTTGTACCGTAAACGAGGTTCTTGTAAACAGAGCCGTCCCAAACTTTGGGGTGGCTGTGTCTTTTTGATTTTAATTTCCCTAAGCTATAGGACCATAAGTGGAAGTGCCCTAGGCTCTGTTGCTTTGTTTTTTAGATGTTTCAGGAAACACCATACACCTCTCCCGAGTGGCTGTTGGCAATTTACATCCCGCCCATCAACATAACAAGGCTCCCAGTTCTCCATGGCCTGTCCTGCCTTTCTGGATTTTACACTTTTTTCAGATGGCCCTTTTGACCGGGGGGAAGTGAGACTTCATTGTAGTGCAGATTTCCTTTGCAAGCTTGCTTGGTTGGCCAAAAAGGGCGTATGCGTTTTTTCCTGAATATATTCAGGAAAAAACGCATACGCCCTTTTTGGCCAAGTGCATCATTGTGGACGTTCTGCCTCTTTTCCTATGCTTTAAATGCAATTCCAGTCTACCTCCTGAAATCGGTTTCCTGCAATTCTGCCCCGCTTTCAAGTCCTCTTGGCAGCCTTACTTCAGTATATTTTTGGACGATAGCTGTCATTTATAACTCTGCAGGTTTGTGAATTACAGTGCCCCTGAGCTCCTTTCTTCAACTCGCTTTCTTGTGAGCTGGCCGCAACACCGCAGGATTGCTTCAGGCCCTAATCTGGTTCCGGCACGGCACGCTGAGCCTTTGGTTAATTCCTCTTCCTGGTGGGAAATGAGAGTTAAATTTGCCCGTCCAGACACCTCCACCTAGTCTCTCATTGGTTCTCCCTATTCCTGTTCATCTTCCGCAGAAATTGCAAACTGGGCCAAACAGGAGGTTAAAGGCACTGACTCTCCAAGTCGGGAGAGTGTTAGTAAAGCATCTGGAATGTTGCACCCGAGTACCAGGGGACGAGAACTGAGACATATTGGAACACGTCTCCCGATCACACGGTTGATCATACTCTGGGTTCCACGTGCATGTTTTACCTGAAGGCAGAATCCCATAAACCTGGAGAGTTGAGACCCGTGGAATGGGTACCATGCAATATGACTTCAAAGGGTCTTCATTTGCTCACAGAACCTCTCCAATCCTATCACTGCTGCGTTTATGCGCCTGTACACACGCTTGATTTTCTTTCAGAGACATAGCAATCCATAGGTTTTAAGATACTTACTAGTCAGGTACATTCTTAGGCGTTTAATATGGGGTGTTGAGTCCATTTCGTTGAGCAAGGAGTAGTTCTTGTCTATTCCATATTTGGCTTAAGGAACTTTATCTGTGCTCATTTCAATCTCTGGTTTTATGCAGCACCCCAACTCACCTTTCCCCTTAAGCAAGCATAAGTTGGTTTTCTAAATTTGAGACCCTGTTCTGTTTTGTAATCCAGTTCCTGTGTAGCCAAGTTTACATCCCGTGTATTAGTGATATCTTATGATGTTTCTTTTTCTGTGTGACTTATTTCAGTTAGAATCATCATACCTGAATCCACTCATTATGCTGCTACGGGCCTGATGACATAGATTTCATTGCTGAGTGATATTGCATTGTACGTAAGTACCACAACTTCTTTATCCATTTTTCACTTTCTGCGATATTGAACTTGTACCGTAAACGAGGTTCTTGTAAACAGAGCCGTCCCAAACTTTGGGGTGGCTGTGTCTTTTTGATTTTAATTTCCCTAAGCTATAGGACCATAAGTGGAAGTGCCCTAGGCTCTGTTGCTTTGTTTTTTAGATGTTTCAGGAAACACCATACACCTCTCTGGAGTGGCTGTTGGCAATTTACATCCCGCCCATCAACATAACAAGGCTCCCAGTTCTCCATGGCCTGTCCTGCCTTTCTGGATTTTACACTTTTTTCAGATGGCCCTTTTGACCGGGGGGAAGTGAGACTTCATTGTAGTGCAGATTTCCTTTGCAAGCTTGCTTGGTTGGCCAAAAAGGGCGTATGGGTTTTTTCCTGAATATATTCAGGAAAAAACGCATACGCCCTTTTTGGCCAAGTGCATCATAGTGGACGTTCTGCCTCTTTTCCTATGCTTTAAATGCAATTCCAGTCTACCTCCTGAAATCGGTTTCCTGCAATTCTGCCCCGCTTTCAAGTCCTCTTGGCAGCCTTACTTCAGTATATTTTTGGACGATAGCTGTCATTTATAACTCTGCAGGTTTGTGAATTACAGTGCCCCTGAGCTCCTTTCTTCAACTCGCTTTCTTGTGAGCTGGCCGCAACACCGCAGGATTGCTTCAGGCCCTAATCTGGTTCCGGCACGGCACGCTGAGCCTTTGGTTAATTCCTCTTCCTGGTGGGAAATGAGAGTTAAATTTGCCCGTCCAGACACCTCCAGCTAGTCTCTCATTGGTTCTCCCTATTCCTGTTCATCTTCTGCAGAAATTGCAAACTGGGCAAAACAGGAGGTTAAAGGCACTGACTCTCCAAGTCGGGAGAGTGTTAGTAAAGCGTCTGGAATGTTGCACCCGAGTACCAGGGGACGAGAACTGAGACATATTGGAACACGTCTCCCGATCACACGGTTGATCATACTCTGGGTTCCACGTGCATGTTTTAGCTGAAGGAAGAATCCCTTAAACCTGGAGAGTTGAGACCCGTGGAATGGGTACCATGCAATATGACTTCAAAGGGTCTTCATTTGCTCACCGAACCTCTCCAATCCTATCACTGCTGCGTTTATGCCCCTGTACACACGCTTGATTTTCTTTCAGAGACATAGCAATGCATAGGTTTTAAGATACTTACTAGTCAGGTACATTCTTAGGCGTTTAATATGGGGTGTTGAGTCCATTTCGTTGAGCAAGGAGTAGTTCTTGTCTATTCCATATTTGGCTTAAGGAACTTTATCTGTGCTCATTTCAATCTCTGGTTTTATGCAGCACCCCAACTCACCTTTCCCCTTAAGCAAGCATAAGTTGGTTTTCTAAATTTGAGACCCTGTTCTGTTTTGTAATCCAGTTCCTGTGTAGCCAAGTTTACATTCCGTGTATTAGTGATATCTTATGATGTTTCTTTTTCTGTGTGACTTATTTCAGTTAGAATCATCATACCTGAATCCACTCATTATGCTGCTATGGGCCTGATGACATAGATTTCATTGCTGAGCGATATTGCATTGTACGTAAGTACCACAACTTCTTTATCCATTTTTCACTTTCTGCGATATTGAACTTGTACCGTAAACGAGGTTCTTGTAAACAGAGCCGTCCCAAACTTTGGGGTGGCTGTGTCTTTTTGATTTTAATTTCCCTAAGCTATAGGACCATAAGTGGAAGTGCCCTAGGCTCTGTTGCTTTGTTTTTTAGATGTTTCAGGAAACACCATACACCTCTCCCGAGTGGCTGTTGGCAATTTACATCCCGCCCATCAGCATAACAAGGCTCCCAGTTCTCCATGGCCTGTCCTGCCTTTCTGGATTTTACACTTTTTTCAGATGGCCCTTTTGACCGGGGGAAAGTGAGACTTCATTGTTGGCCAAAAAGGGCGTATGCGTTTTTTCCTGAATATATTCAGGAAAAAACGCATACGCCCTTTTTGGCCAAGTGCATCATTGTGGACGTTCTGCCTCTTTTCCTATGCTTTAAATGCAATTCCAGTCTACCTCCTGAAATCGGTTTCCTGCAATTCTGCCCCGCTTTCAAGTCCTCTTGGCAGCCTTACTTCAGTATATTTTTGGACGATAGCTGTCATTTATAACTCTGCAGGTTTGTGAATTACAGTGCCCCTGAGCTCCTTTCTTCAACTCGCTTTCTTGTGAGCTGGCCGCAACACCGCAGGATTGCTTCAGGCCCTAATCTGGTTCCGGCACTGCACGCTGAGCCTTTGGTTAATTCCTCTTCCTGGTGGGAAATGAGAGTTAAATTTGCCCGTCCAGACACCTCCAGCTAGTCTCTCATTGGTTCTCCCTATTCCTGTTCATCTTCCGCAGAAATTGCAAACTGGGCCAAACAGGAGGTTAAAGGCACTGACTCTCCAAGTCGGGAGAGTGTTAGTAAAGCGTCTGGAATGTTGCACCCGAGTACCAGGGGACGAGAACTGAGACATATTGGAACACGTCTCCCGATCACACGGTTGATCATACTCTGGGTTCCACGTGCATGTTTTAGCTGAAGGAAGAATCCCTTAAACCTGGAGAGTTGAGACCCGTGGAATGGGTACCATGCAATATGACTTCAAAGGGTCTTCATTTGCTCACCGAACCTCTCCAATCCTATCACTGCTGCGTTTATGCTCCTGTACACACGCTTGATTTTCTTTCAGACACATAGCAATCCATAGGTTTTAAGATACTTACTAGTCAGGTACATTCTTAGGCGTTTAATATGGGGTGTTGAGTCCATTTCGTTGAGCAAGGAGTAGTTCTTGTCTATTCCATATTTGGCTTAAGGAACTTTATCTGTGCTCATTTCAATCTCTGGTTTTATGCAGCACCCCAACTCACCTTTCCCCTTAAGCAAGCATAAGTTGGTTTTCTAAATTTGAGACCCTGTTCTGTTTTGTAATCCAGTTCCTGTGTAGCCAAGTTTACATCCCGTGTATTAGTGATATCTTATGATGTTTCTTTTTCTGTGTGACTTATTTCAGTTAGAATCATCATACCTGAATCCACTCATTATGCTGCTACGGGCCTGATGACATAGATTTCATTGCTGAGTGATATTGCATTGTACGTAAGTACCACAATTTCTTTATCCATTTTTCACTTTCTGCGATATTGAACTTGTACCGTAAACGAGGTTCTTGTAAACAGAGCCGTCCCAAACTTTGGGGTGGCTGTGTCTTTTTGATTTTAATTTCCCTAAGCTATAGGACCATAAGTGGAAGTGCCCTAGGCTCTGTTGCTTTGTTTTTTAGATGTTTCAGGAAACACCATACACCTCTCCCGACTGGCTGTTGGCAATTTACATCCCGCCCATCAGCATAACAAGGCTCCCAGTTCTCCATGGCCTGTCCTGCCTTTCTGGATTTTACACTTTTTTCAGATGGCCCTTTTGACCGGGGGGAAGTGAGACTTCATTGTAGTGCAGATTTCCTTTGCAAGCTTGCTTGGTTGGCCAAAAAGGGCGTATGCGTTTTTTCCTGAATATATTCAGGAAAAAACGCATACGCCCTTTTTGGCCAAGCGCATCATTGTGGACGTTCTGCCTCTTTTCCTATGCTTTAAATGCAATTCCAGTCTACCTCCTGAAATCGGTTTCCTGCAATTCTGCCCCGCTTTCAAGTCCTCTTGGCAGCCTTACTTCAGTATATTTTTGGACGATAGCTGTCATTTATAACTCTGCAGGTTTGTGAATTACAGTGCCCCTGAGCTCCTTTCTTCAACTCGCTTTCTTGTGAGCTGGCCGCAACACCGCAGGATTGCTTCAGGCCCTATTCTGGTTCCCGCACGGCACGCTGAGCTTTTGGTTAATTCCTCTTCCTGGTGGGAAATGAGAGTTAAATTTGCCCGTCCAGACACCTCCAGCTAGTCTCTCATTGGTTCTCCCTATTCCTGTTCATCTTCCTCAGAAATTGCAAATGGGCCAAACCGGAGGATAAAGGCACTGACTCTCCAAGTCGGGAGAGTGTTAGTAAAGCGTGTGGAATGTTGCACCCGAGTACCAGGGGACGAGAACTGAGACATATTGGAACACGTCTCCCGATCACACGGTTGATCATACTCTGGGTTCCACGTGCATGTTTTACCTGAAGGCAGAATCCCTTAAACCTGGAGAGTTGAGACCCGTGGAATGGGTACCATGCAATATGACTTCAAAGGGTCTTCATTTGCTCACCGAACCTCTCCAATCCTATCACTGCTGCATTTATGCCCGTGTACACATGCTTGATTTTCTTTCAGAGACATAGCAGTGCATAGGTTTTAAGATACTTACTAGTCAGGTACATTCTTAGGCATTTAATATGGGGTGTTGAGTCCATTTCGTTGAGCAAGGAGTAGTTCTTGTCTATTCTATATTTGGCTTAAGGAACTTTATCTGTGCTCATTTCAATCTCTGGTTTTATGCAGCACCCCAACTCACCTTCCCCCTTAAGCAAGCATAAGTTGGTTTTCTAAATTTGAGACCCTGTTCTGTTTTGTAATCCAGTTCCTGTGTAGCCAAGTTTACATTCCGTGTATTAGTGATATCTTATGATGTTTCTTTTTCTGTGTGACTTATTTCAGTTAGAATCATCATACCTGAATCCACTCATTATGCTGCTACGGGCCTGATGACATAGATTTCATTGCTGAGTGATATTGCATTGTACGTAAGTACCACAACTTCTTTATCCATTTTTCACTTTCTGCGATATTGAACTTGTACCGTAAACGAGGTTCTTGTAAACAGAGCCGTCCCAAACTTTGGGGTGGCTGTGTCTTTTTGATTTTAATTTCCCTAAGCTATAGGACCATAAGTGGAAGTGCCCTAGGCTCTGTTGCTTTGTTTTTTAGATGTTTCAGGAAACACCATACACCTCTCCCGAGTGGCTCTTGGCAATTTACATCCCGCCCATCAGCATAACAAGGCTCCCAGTTCTCCATGGCCTGTCCTGCCTTTCTGGATTTTACACTTTTTTCAGATGGCCCTTTTGACTGGGGGGAAGTGAGACTTCATTGTAGTGCAGATTTCCTTTGCAAGCTTGCTTGGTTGGCCAAAAAGGGCGTATGCGTTTTTTCCTGAATATATTCAGGAAAAAACGCATACGCCCTTTTTGGCCAAGTGCATCATTGTGGACGTTCTGCCTCTTTTCCTATGCTTTAAATGCAATTCCAGTCTACCTCCTGAAATCGGTTTCCTGCAATTCTGCCCCGCTTTC
Source organism: Leucopleurus acutus (assembly GCF_964270905.1). Classification (NCBI taxonomy): domain Eukaryota; kingdom Metazoa; phylum Chordata; class Mammalia; order Artiodactyla; family Delphinidae; genus Leucopleurus; species Leucopleurus acutus. The sequence goes on along the minus strand of NW_028139132.1, from coordinate 211,315 downwards.
AAGTCCTCTTGGCAGCCTTACTTCAGTATATTTTTGGACGATAGCTGTCATTTATAACTCTGCAGGTTTGTGAATTACAGTGCCCCTGAGCTCCTTTCTTCAACTCGCTTTCTTGTGAGCTGGCCGCAACACCGCAGGATTGCTTCAGGCCCTAATCTGGTTCCGGCACGGCACGCTGAGCCTTTGGTTAATTCCTCTTCCTGGTGGGAAATGAGAGTTAAATTTGCCCGTCCAGACACCTCCAGCTAGTCTCTCATTGGTTCTCCCTATTCCTGTTCATCTTCTGCAGAAATTGCAAACTGGGCAAAACAGGAGGTTAAAGGCACTGACTCTCCAAGTCGGGAGAGTGTTAGTAAAGCGTCTGGAATGTTGCACCCGAGTACCAGGGGACGAGAACTGAGACATATTGGAACACGTCTCCCGATCACACGGTTGATCATACTCTGGGTTCCACGTGCATGTTTTAGCTGAAGGAAGAATCCCTTAAACCTGGAGAGTTGAGACCCGTGGAATGGGTACCATGCAATATGACTTCAAAGGGTCTTCATTTGCTCACCGAACCTCTCCAATCCTATCACTGCTGCGTTTATGCCCCTGTACACACGCTTGATTTTCTTTCAGAGACATAGCAATCCATAGGTTTTAAGATACTTACTAGTCAGGTACATTCTTAGGCGTTTAATATGGGGTGTTGAGTCCATTTCGTTGAGCAAGGAGTAGTTCTTGTCTATTCCATATTTGGCTTAAGGAACTTTATCTGTGCTCATTTCAATCTCTGGTTTTATGCAGCACCCCAACTCACCTTTCCCCTTAAGCAAGCATAAGTTGGTTTTCTAAATTTGAGACCCTGTTCTGTTTTGTAATCCAGTTCCTGTGTAGCCAAGTTTACATTCCGTGTATTAGTGATATCTTATGATGTTTCTTTTTCTGTGTGACTTATTTCAGTTAGAATCATCATACCTGAATCCACTCATTATGCTGCTATGGGCCTGATGACATAGATTTCATTGCTGAGCGATATTGCATTGTACGTAAGTACCACAACTTCTTTATCCATTTTTCACTTTCTGCGATATTGAACTTGTACCTTAAACGAGGTTCTTGTAAACAGAGCCGTCCCAAACTTTGGGGTGGCTGTGTCTTTTTGATTTTAATTTCCCTAAGCTATAGGACCATAAGTGGAAGTGCCCTAGGCTCTGTTGCTTTGTTTTTTAGATGTTTCAGGAAACACCATACACCTCTCCCGAGTGGCTGTTGGCAATTTACATCCCGCCCATCAGCATAACAAGGCTCCCAGTTCTCCATGGCCTGTCCTGCCTTTCTGGATTTTACACTTTTTTCAGATGGCCCTTTTGACCGGGGGAAAGTGAGACTTCATTGTTGGCCAAAAAGGGCGTATGCGTTTTTTCCTGAATATATTCAGGAAAAAACGCATACGCCCTTTTTGGCCAAGTGCATCATTGTGGACGTTCTGCCTCTTTTCCTATGCTTTAAATGCAATTCCAGTCTACCTCCTGAAATCGGTTTCCTGCAATTCTGCCCCGCTTTCAAGTCCTCTTGGCAGCCTTACTTCAGTATATTTTTGGACGATAGCTGTCATTTATAACTCTGCAGGTTTGTGAATTACAGTGCCCCTGAGCTCCTTTCTTCAACTCGCTTTCTTGTGAGCTGGCCGCAACACCGCAGGATTGCTTCAGGCCCTAATCTGGTTCCGGCACTGCACGCTGAGCCTTTGGTTAATTCCTCTTCCTGGTGGGAAATGAGAGTTAAATTTGCCCGTCCAGACACCTCCAGCTAGTCTCTCATTGGTTCTCCCTATTCCTGTTCATCTTCCGCAGAAATTGCAAACTGGGCCAAACAGGAGGTTAAAGGCACTGACTCTCCAAGTCGGGAGAGTGTTAGTAAAGCGTCTGGAATGTTGCACCCGAGTACCAGGGGACGAGAACTGAGACATATTGGAACACGTCTCCCGATCACACGGTTGATCATACTCTGGGTTCCACGTGCATGTTTTAGCTGAAGGAAGAATCCCTTAAACCTGGAGAGTTGAGACCCGTGGAATGGGTACCATGCAATATGACTTCAAAGGGTCTTCATTTGCTCACCGAACCTCTCCAATCCTATCACTGCTGCGTTTATGCTCCTGTACACACGCTTGATTTTCTTTCAGACACATAGCAATCCATAGGTTTTAAGATACTTACTAGTCAGGTACATTCTTAGGCGTTTAATATGGGGTGTTGAGTCCATTTCGTTGAGCAAGGAGTAGTTCTTGTCTATTCCATATTTGGCTTAAGGAACTTTATCTGTGCTCATTTCAATCTCTGGTTTTATGCAGCACCCCAACTCACCTTTCCCCTTAAGCAAGCATAAGTTGGTTTTCTAAATTTGAGACCCTGTTCTGTTTTGTAATCCAGTTCCTGTGTAGCCAAGTTTACATCCCGTGTATTAGTGATATCTTATGATGTTTCTTTTTCTGTGTGACTTATTTCAGTTAGAATCATCATACCTGAATCCACTCATTATGCTGCTACGGGCCTGATGACATAGATTTCATTGCTGAGTGATATTGCATTGTACGTAAGTACCACAATTTCTTTATCCATTTTTCACTTTCTGCGATATTGAACTTGTACCGTAAACGAGGTTCTTGTAAACAGAGCCGTCCCAAACTTTGGGGTGGCTGTGTCTTTTTGATTTTAATTTCCCTAAGCTATAGGACCATAAGTGGAAGTGCCCTAGGCTCTGTTGCTTTGTTTTTTAGATGTTTCAGGAAACACCATACACCTCTCCCGACTGGCTGTTGGCAATTTACATCCCGCCCATCAGCATAACAAGGCTCCCAGTTCTCCATGGCCTGTCCTGCCTTTCTGGATTTTACACTTTTTTCAGATGGCCCTTTTGACCGGGGGGAAGTGAGACTTCATTGTAGTGCAGATTTCCTTTGCAAGCTTGCTTGGTTGGCCAAAAAGGGCGTATGCGTTTTTTCCTGAATATATTCAGGAAAAAACGCATACGCCCTTTTTGGCCAAGCGCATCATTGTGGACGTTCTGCCTCTTTTCCTATGCTTTAAATGCAATTCCAGTCTACCTCCTGAAATCGGTTTCCTGCAATTCTGCCCCGCTTTCAAGTCCTCTTGGCAGCCTTACTTCAGTATATTTTTGGACGATAGCTGTCATTTATAACTCTGCAGGTTTGTGAATTACAGTGCCCCTGAGCTCCTTTCTTCAACTCGCTTTCTTGTGAGCTGGCCGCAACACCGCAGGATTGCTTCAGGCCCTATTCTGGTTCCCGCACGGCACGCTGAGCTTTTGGTTAATTCCTCTTCCTGGTGGGAAATGAGAGTTAAATTTGCCCGTCCAGACACCTCCAGCTAGTCTCTCATTGGTTCTCCCTATTCCTGTTCATCTTCCTCAGAAATTGCAAATGGGCCAAACCGGAGGATAAAGGCACTGACTCTCCAAGTCGGGAGAGTGTTAGTAAAGCGTGTGGAATGTTGCACCCGAGTACCAGGGGACGAGAACTGAGACATATTGGAACACGTCTCCCGATCACACGGTTGATCATACTCTGGGTTCCACGTGCATGTTTTACCTGAAGGCAGAATCCCTTAAACCTGGAGAGTTGAGACCCGTGGAATGGGTACCATGCAATATGACTTCAAAGGGTCTTCATTTGCTCACCGAACCTCTCCAATCCTATCACTGCTGCATTTATGCCCGTGTACACATGCTTGATTTTCTTTCAGAGACATAGCAGTGCATAGGTTTTAAGATACTTACTAGTCAGGTACATTCTTAGGCATTTAATATGGGGTGTTGAGTCCATTTCGTTGAGCAAGGAGTAGTTCTTGTCTATTCTATATTTGGCTTAAGGAACTTTATCTGTGCTCATTTCAATCTCTGGTTTTATGCAGCACCCCAACTCACCTTCCCCCTTAAGCAAGCATAAGTTGGTTTTCTAAATTTGAGACCCTGTTCTGTTTTGTAATCCAGTTCCTGTGTAGCCAAGTTTACATTCCGTGTATTAGTGATATCTTATGATGTTTCTTTTTCTGTGTGACTTATTTCAGTTAGAATCATCATACCTGAATCCACTCATTATGCTGCTACGGGCCTGATGACATAGATTTCATTGCTGAGTGATATTGCATTGTACGTAAGTACCACAACTTCTTTATCCATTTTTCACTTTCTGCGATATTGAACTTGTACCGTAAACGAGGTTCTTGTAAACAGAGCCGTCCCAAACTTTGGGGTGGCTGTGTCTTTTTGATTTTAATTTCCCTAAGCTATAGGACCATAAGTGGAAGTGCCCTAGGCTCTGTTGCTTTGTTTTTTAGATGTTTCAGGAAACACCATACACCTCTCCCGAGTGGCTCTTGGCAATTTACATCCCGCCCATCAGCATAACAAGGCTCCCAGTTCTCCATGGCCTGTCCTGCCTTTCTGGATTTTACACTTTTTTCAGATGGCCCTTTTGACTGGGGGGAAGTGAGACTTCATTGTAGTGCAGATTTCCTTTGCAAGCTTGCTTGGTTGGCCAAAAAGGGCGTATGCGTTTTTTCCTGAATATATTCAGGAAAAAACGCATACGCCCTTTTTGGCCAAGTGCATCATTGTGGACGTTCTGCCTCTTTTCCTATGCTTTAAATGCAATTCCAGTCTACCTCCTGAAATCGGTTTCCTGCAATTCTGCCCCGCTTTCAAGTCCTCTTGGCAGCCTTACTTCAGTATATTTTTGGACGATAGCTGTCATTTATAACTCTGCAGGTTTGTGAATTACAGTGCCCCTGAGCTCCTTTCTTCAACTCGCTTTCTTGTGAGCTGGCCGCAACACCGCAGGATTGCTTCAGGCCCTAATCTGGTTCCGGCATGGCACGCTGAGCCTTTGGTTAATTCCTCTTCCTGGTGGGAAATGAGAGTTAAATTTGCCCGTCCAGACACCTCCACCTAGTCTCTCATTGGTTCTCCCTATTCCTGTTCATCTTCCTCAGAAATTGCAAATGGGCCAAACAGGAGGTTAAAGGCACTGACTCTCCACGTCGGGAGAGTGTTAGTAAAGCGTCTGGAATGTTGCACCCGAGTACCAGGGGACGAGAACTGAGACATATTGGAACACGTCTCCCGATCACACGGTTGATCATACTCTGGGTTCCACGTGCATGTTTTAGCTGAAGGAAGAATCCCTTAAACCTGGAGAGTTGAGACCCGTGGAATGGGTACCATGCAATATGACTTCAAAGGGTCTTCATTTGCTCACCGAACCTCTCCAATCCTATCACTGCTGCGTTTATGCCCCTGTACACACGCTTGATTTTCTTTCAGAGACATAGCAATCCATAGGTTTTAAGATACTTACTAGTCAGGTACATTCTTAGGCGTTTAATATGGGGTGTTGAGTCCATTTCGTTGAGCAAGGAGTAGTTCTTGTCTATTCCATATTTGGCTTAAGGAACTTTATCTGTGCTCATTTCAATCTCTGGTTTTATGCAGCACCCCAACTCACCTTTCCCCTTAAGCAAGCATAAGTTGGTTTTCTAAATTTGAGACCCTGTTCTGTTTTGTAATCCAGTTCCTGTGTAGCCAAGTTTACATTCCGTGTATTAGTGATATCTTATGATGTTTCTTTTTCTGTGTGACTTATTTCAGTTAGAATCATCATACCTGAATCCACTCATTATGCTGCTACGGGCCTGATGACATAGATTTCATTGCTGAGTGATATTGCATTGTACGTAAGTACCAGAACTTCTTTATCCATTTTTCACTTTCTGCGATATTGAACTTGTACCGTAAACGAGGTTCTTGTAAACAGAGCCGTCCCAAACTTTGGGGTGGCTGTGTCTTTTTGATTTTAATTTCCCTAAGCTATAGGACCATAAGTGGAAGTGCCCTAGGCTCTGTTGCTTTGTTTTTTAGATGTTTCAGGAAACACCATACACCTCTCCCGAGTGGCTCTTGGCAATTTACATCCCGCCCATCAGCATAACAAGGCTCCCAGTTCTCCATGGCCTGTCCTGCCTTTCTGGATTTTACACTTTTTTCAGATGGCCCTTTTGACTGGGGGGAAGTGAGACTTCATTGTAGTGCAGATTTCCTTTGCAAGCTTGCTTGGTTGGCCAAAAAGGGCGTATGCGTTTTTTCCTGAATATATTCAGGAAAAAACGCATACGCCCTTTTTGGCCAAGTGCATCATTGTGGACGTTCTGCCTCTTTTCCTATGCTTTAAATGCAATTCCAGTCTACCTCCTGAAATCGGTTTCCTGCAATTCTGCCCCGCTTTCAAGTCCTCTTGGCAGCCTTACTTCAGTATATTTTTGGACGATAGCTGTCATTTATAACTCTGCAGGTTTGTGAATTACAGTGCCCCTGAGCTCCTTTCTTCAACTCGCTTTCTTGTGAGCTGGCCGCAACACCGCAGGATTGCTTCAGGCCCTAATCTGGTTCCGGCATGGCACGCTGAGCCTTTGGTTAATTCCTCTTCCTGGTGGGAAATGAGAGTTAAATTTGCCCGTCCAGACACCTCCACCTAGTCTCTCATTGGTTCTCCCTATTCCTGTTCATCTTCCTCAGAAATTGCAAATGGGCCAAACAGGAGGTTAAAGGCACTGACTCTCCACGTCGGGAGAGTGTTAGTAAAGCGTCTGGAATGTTGCACCCGAGTACCAGGGGACGAGAACTGAGACATATTGGAACACGTCTCCCGATCACACGGTTGATCATACTCTGGGTTCCACGTGCATGTTTTAGCTGAAGGAAGAATCCCTTAAACCTGGAGAGTTGAGACCCGTGGAATGGGTACCATGCAATATGACTTCAAAGGGTCTTCATTTGCTCACCGAACCTCTCCAATCCTATCACTGCTGCGTTTATGCCCCTGTACACACGCTTGATTTTCTTTCAGAGACATAGCAATCCATAGGTTTTAAGATACTTACTAGTCAGGTACATTCTTAGGCGTTTAATATGGGGTGTTGAGTCCATTTCGTTGAGCAAGGAGTAGTTCTTGTCTATTCCATATTTGGCTTAAGGAACTTTATCTGTGCTCATTTCAATCTCTGGTTTTATGCAGCACCCCAACTCACCTTTCCCCTTAAGCAAGCATAAGTTGGTTTTCTAAATTTGAGACCCTGTTCTGTTTTGTAATCCAGTTCCTGTGTAGCCAAGTTTACATTCCGTGTATTAGTGATATCTTATGATGTTTCTTTTTCTGTGTGACTTATTTCAGTTAGAATCATCATACCTGAATCCACTCATTATGCTGCTACGGGCCTGATGACATAGATTTCATTGCTGAGTGATATTGCATTGTACGTAAGTACCAGAACTTCTTTATCCATTTTTCACTTTCTGCGATATTGAACTTGTACCGTAAACGAGGTTCTTGTAAACAGAGCCGTCCCAAACTTTGGGGTGGCTGTGTCTTTTTGATTTTAATTTCCCTAAGCTATAGGACCATAAGTGGAAGTGCCCTAGGCTCTGTTGCTTTGTTTTTTAGATGTTTCAGGAAACACCATACACCTCTCCCGAGTGGCTGTTGGCAATTTACATCCCGCCCATCAGCATAACAAGGCTCCCAGTTCTCCATGGCCTGTCCTGCCTTTCTGGATTTTACACTTTTTTCAGATGGCCCTTTTGACCGGGGGGAAGTGAGACTTCATTGTAGTGCAGATTTCCTTTGCAAGCTTGCTTGGTTGGCCAAAAAGGGCGTATGCATTTTTTCCTGAATATATTCAGGAAAAAACGCATACGCCCTTTTTGGCCAAGTGCATCATTGTGGACGTTCTGCCTCTTTTCCTATGCTTTAAATGCAATTCCAGTCTACCTCCTGAAATTGGTTTCCTGCAATTCTGCCCCGCTTTCAAGTCCTCTTGGCAGCCTTACTTCAGTATATTTTTGGACGATAGCTGTCATTTATAACTCTGCAGGTTTGTGAATTACAGTGCCCCTGAGCTCCTTTCTTCAACTCGCTTTCTTGTGAGCTGGCCGCAACACCGCAGGATTGCTTCAGGCCCTAATCTGGTTCCGGCACGGCACGCTGAGCCTTTGGTTAATTCCTCTTCCTGGTGGGAAATGAGAGTTAAATTTGCCCGTCCAGACACCTCCAGCTAGTCTCTCATTGGTTCTCCTATTCCTGTTCATCTTCCGCAGAAATTACAAACGGGGCCAAACAGGAGGTTAAAGGCACTGACTCTCCAAGTCGGGAGAGTGTTAGTAAAGCGTCTGGAATGTTGCACCCGAGTACCAGGGGACGAGAACTGAGACATATTGGAACACGTCTCCCGATCACACGGTTGATCATACGCTGGGTTCCACGTGCATGTTTTACCTGAAGGCAGAATCCCTTAAACCTGGAGAGTTGAGACCCGTGGAATGGGTACCATGCCATATGACTTCAAAGGGTCTTCATTTGCTCACCGAACGTCTCCAATCCTATCACTGCTGCGTTTATGCCCCTGTACACAGGCTTGATTTTCTTTCAGCGACATAGCAATCCATAGGTTTTAAGATACTTACTAGTCAGGTACATTCTTAGGCGTTTAATATGGGGTGTTGAGTCCATTTCGTTGAGCAAGGAGTAGTTCTTGTCTATTCCATATTTGGCTTAAGGAACTTTATCTGTGCTCATTTCAATCTCTGGTTTTATGCAGCACCCCAACTCACCTTTCCCCTTAAGCAAGCATAAGTTGGTTTTCTAAATTTGAGACCCTGTTCTGTTTTGTAATCCAGCTCCTGTGTAGCCAAGTTTACATTCCGTGTATTAGTGATATCTTATGATGTTTCTTTTTCTGTGTGACTTATTTCAGTTAGAATCATCATACCTGAATCCACTCATTATGCTGCTGCGGGCCTGATGACATAGATTTCATTGCTGAGTGATATTGCATTGTACGTAAGTACCACAACTTCTTTATCCATTTTTCACTTTCTGTGATATTGAACTTGTACCGTAAACGAGGTTCTTGTAAACAGAGCTGTCCCAAACTTTGGGGTGGCTGTGTCTTTTTGATTTTAATTTCCCTAAGCTATAGGACCATAAGTGGAAGTGCCCTAGGCTCTGTTGCTTTGTTTTTTAGATGTTTCAGGAAACACCATACACCTCTCCCGAGTGGCTGTTGGCAATTTACATCCCGCCCATCAGCATAACAAGGCTCCCAGTTCTCCATGGCCTGTCCTGCCTTTCTGGATTTTACACTTATTTCAGATGGCCCTTTTGACCGGGGGGAAGTGAGACTTCATTGTAGTGCAGATTTCCTTTGCAAGCTTGCTTGGTTGGCCAAAAAGGGCGTATGCGTTTTTTCCTGAATATATTCAGGAAAAAACGCATACGCCCTTTTTGGCCAAGTGCATCATTGTGGACGTTCTGCCTCTTTTCCTATGCTTTAAATGCAATTCCAGTCTACCTCCTGAAATCGGTTTCCTGCAATTCTGCCCCGCTTTCAAGTCCTCTTGGCAGCCTTACTTCAGTATATTTTTGGACGATAGCTGTCATTTATAACTCTGCAGGTTTGTGAATTACAGTGCCCCTGAGCTCCTTTCTTCAACTCGCTTTCTTGTGAGCTGGCCGCAACACCGCAGGATTGCTTCAGGCCCTAATCTGGTTCCGGCACTGCACGCTGAGCCTTTGGTTAATTCCTCTTCCTGGTGGGAAATGAGAGTTAAATTTGCCCGTCCAGACACCTCCAGCTAGTCTCTCATTGGTTCTCCCTATTCCTGTTCATCTTCCGCAGAAATTGCAAACTGGGCCAAACAGGAGGTTAAAGGCACTGACTCTCCAAGTCGGGAGAGTGTTAGTAAAGCGTCTGGAATGTTGCACCCGAGTACCAGGGGACGAGAACTGAGACATATTGGAACACGTCTCCCGATCACACGGTTGATCATACTCTGGGTTCCACGTGCATGTTTTAGCTGAAGGAAGAATCCCTTAAACCTGGAGAGTTGAGACCCGTGGAATGGGTACCATGCAATATGACTTCAAAGGGTCTTCATTTGCTCACCGAACCTCTCCAATCCTATCACTGCTGCGTTTATGCCCCTGTACACACGCTTGATTTTCTTTCAGAGACATAGCAATCCATAGGTTTTAAGATACTTACTAGTCAGGTACATTCTTAGGCATTTAATATGGGGTGTTGAGTCCATTTTGTTGAGCAAGGAGTAGTTCTTGTCTATTCTATATTTGGCTTAAGGAACTTTATCTGTGTTCATTTAAATCTCTGGTTTTATGCAGCACACCAACTCAACTTTCCCCTTAAGCAAGCATAAGTTGGTTTTCTAAATTTGAGACCCTGTTCTGTTTTGTAATCCAGTTCCTGTGTAGCCAAGTTTACATTCCGTGTATTAGTGATATCTTATGATGTTTCTTTTTCTGTGTGACTTATTTCAGTTAGAATCATCATACCTGAATCCACTCATTATGCTGCTACGGGCCTGATGACATAGATTTCATTGCTGAGTGATATTGCATTGTACGTAAGTACCACAACTTCTTTATCCATTTTTCACTTTCTGCGATATTGAACTTGTACCGTAAACGAGGTTCTTGTAAACAGAGCCGTCCCAAACTTTGGGGTGGCTGTGTCTTTTTGATTTTAATTTCCCTAAGCTATAGGACCATAAGTGGAAGTGCCCTAGGCTCTGTTGCTTTGTTTTTTAGATGTTTCAGGAAACACCATACACCTCTCCCAAGTGGCTCTTGGCAATTTACATCCCGCCCATCAGCATAACAAGGCTCCCAGTTCTCCATGGCCTGTCCTGCCTTTCTGGATTTTACTCTTTTTCAGATGGCCCTTTTGACCGGGGGGAAGTGAGACTTCATTGTAGTGCAGATTTCCTTTGCAAGCTTGCTTGGTTGGCCAAAAAGGGCGTATGCGTTTTTTCCTGAATATATTCAGGATAAAACGCATATGCACTTTTTGGCCACGTGCATCATTGTGGACGTTCTGCCTCTTTTCCTATGCTTTAAATGAAATTCCTGTCTACCTCCTGAAATCGGTTTCCTGCAATTCTGCCCCGCTTTCAAGTCCTCTTGGCAGCCTTACTTCAGTATATTTTTGGACGATAGCTGTCATTTATAACTCTGCAGGTTTGTGAATTACAGTGTCCCTGAGCTCCTTTCTTCAACTCGCTTTCTTGTGAGCTGGCCGCAACACCGCAGGATTGCTTCAGGCCCTAATCTGGTTCCGGCTCGTCACGCTGAGCCTATGGTTAATTCCTCTTCCTGGTGGGAAATGAGAGTTAAATTTGCCCGTCCAGACACCTCCAGCTAGTCTCTCATTGGTTCTCCCTATTCCTGTTCATCTTCCGCAGAAATTGCAAACTGGGCCAAACAGGAGGTTAAAGGCACTGACTCTCCAAGTCGGGAGAGTGTTAGTAAAGCGTCTGGAATGTTGCACCCGAGTACCAGGGGACGAGAACTGAGACATATTGGAACACGTCTCCCGATCACACGGTTGATCATACTCTGGGTTCCACGTGCATGTTTTAGCTGAAGGAAGAATCCCTTAAACCTGGAGAGTTGAGACCCGTGGAATGGGTACCATGCAATATGACTTCAAAGGGTCTTCATTTGCTCACCGAACCTCTCCAATCCTATCACTGCTGCGTTTATGCCCCTGTACACACGCTTGATTTTCTTTCAGAGACATAGCAATCCATAGGTTTTAAGATACTTACTAGTCAGGTACATTCTTAGGCATTTAATATGGGGTGTTGAGTCCATTTTGTTGAGCAAGGAGTAGTTCTTGTCTATTCTATATTTGGCTTAAGGAACTTTATCTGTGTTCATTTAAATCTCTGGTTTTATGCAGCACCCCAACTCAACTTTCCCCTTAAGCAAGCATAAGTTGGTTTTCTAAATTTGAGACCCTGTTCTGTTTTGTAATCCAGTTCCTGTGTAGCCAAGTTTACATCCCGTGTATTAGTGATATCTTATGATGTTTCTTTTTCTGTGTGACTTATTTCAGTTAGAATCATCATACCTGAATCCACTCATTATGCTGCTACGGGCCTGATGACATAGATTTCATTGCTGAGTGATATTGCATTGTACGTAAGTACCACAACTTCTTTATCCATTTTTCACTTTCTGCGATATTGAACTTGTACCGTAAACGAGGTTCTTGTAAACAGAGCCGTCCCAAACTTTGGGGTGGCTGTGTCTTTTTGATTTTAATTTCCCTAAGCTATAGGACCATAAGTGGAAGTGCCCTAGGCTCTGTTGCTTTGTTTTTTAGATGTTTCAGGAAACACCATACACCTCTCCCAAGTGGCTCTTGGCAATTGACATCCCGCCCATCAGCATAACAAGGCTCCCAGTTCTCCATGGCCTGTCCTGCCTTTCTGGATTTTACACTTTTTCAGATGGCCCTTTTGACCGGGGGGAAGTGAGACTTCATTGTAGTGCAGATTTCCTTTGCAAGCTTGCTTGGTTGGCCAAAAAGGGCGTATGCGTTTTTTCCTGAATATATTCAGGATAAAACGCATATGCCCTTTTTGGCCAAGTGCATCATTGTGGACGTTCTGCCTCTTTTCCTATGCTTTAAATGCAATTCCTGTCTACCTCCTGAAATCGGTTTCCTGCAATTCTGCCCCGCTTTCAAGTCCTCTTGGCAGCCTTACTTCAGTATATTTTTGGACGATAGCTGTCATTTATAACTCTGCAGGTTTGTGAATTACAGTGCCCCTGAGCTCCTTTCTTCAACTCGCTTTCTTGTGAGCTGGCCGCAACACCGCTGGATTGCTTCAGGCCCTAATCTGGTTCCGGCTCGGCACGCTGAGCCTTTGGTTAATTCCTCTTCCTGGTGGGAAATGAGAGTTAAATTTGCCCGTCCAGACACATCCAGCTAGTCTCTCATTGGTTTTCCCTATTCCTGTTCATCTTCCGCAGAAATTGCAAACTGGGCCAAACAGGAGGTTAAAGGCACTGACTCTCCAAGTCGGGAGAGTGTTAGTAAAGCGTCTGGAATGTTGCACCCGAGTACCAGGGGACGAGAACTGAGACATATTGGAACACGTCTCCCGATCACATGGTTGATCATACTCTGGGTTCCACATGCATGTTTTAGCTGAAGGAAGAATCCCTTAAACCTGGAGAGTTGAGACCCGTGGAATGGGTACCATGCAATATGACTTCAAACGGTCTTCATTTGCTCACCGAACCTCTCCAATCCTATCACTGCTGCATTTATGCCCCTGTACACACGCTTGATTTTCTTTCAGAGACATAGCAATCCATAGGTTTTAAGATACTTACTAGTCAGGTACATTCTTAGGCGTTTAATACGGGGTGTTGTGTCCACTTCGTTGAGCAAGGAGTAGCTCTTGTCTATTCCATATTTGGCTTAAGGAACTTTATCTGTGCTCATTTCAATCTCTGGTTTTATGCAGCACCCCAACTCACCTTTCCCCTTAAGCAAGCATAAGTTGGTTTTTTAAATTTGAGACCCTGTTCTGTTTTGTAATCCAGTTCCTGTGTAGCCAAGTTTACATTCCGTGTATTAGTGATATCTTATGATGTTTCTTTTCCTGTGTGACTTATTTCAGTTAGAATCATCATACCTGAATCCACTCATTATGCTGCTACGGGCCTGATGACATAGATTTCATTGCTGAGTGATATTGCATTGTACGTAAGTACCACAACTTCTTTATCCATTTTCCACTTTCTGCGATATTGAACGTGTACCGTAAATGAGGTTCTTGTAAACAGAACCATCCCAAACTTTGGGGTGGCTGTGTCTTTTTGATTTTAATTTCCCTAAGCTATAGGACCATAAGTGGAAGTGCCCTAGGCTCCACTGCTTTGTTTTTTAGAATTTTCAGGAAGCACCATACACTTCTTCCAAGTGGCTCTTGGCAATTTACATCCCGCCCATCAGCATAACAAGGCTCCCAGTTCTCCATGGCCTGTCCTGCCTTTCTGGATTTTACACTTTTTTCAGATGGCCCTTTTGACCGGGGGGAAGTGAGACTTCATTGTAGTGCAGATTTCCTTTGCAAGCTTGCTTGGTTGGCCAAAAAGGGCGTATGCGTTTTTTCCTGAATATATTCAGGAAAAAACGCATACGCACTTTTTGGCCAAGTGCATCATTGTGGACGTTTTGCGTCTTTTCCTATGCTTTAAATGCAATTCCAGTCTACCTCCTGAAATCGGTTTCCTGCAATTCTGCCTTGCTTTCAATGCCTTTTCATAGCCTTACCTCAATATATTTTTTGAAAATAGTTGGCCTTTATAACTCTGCATGTTTTTGAATTGCAGTGGCCCTTAGCTCCATTTTTCAGCTCTTATTTTTGTGGTCTTGCCTCATAACCACATGATTCCTTCAGGCCCTATTCTTCTTCTGGAGCACCTTGCTGTGCCTTTGTTTTATTCTTCTTACTGATGTGAAATTAGAGTGACATATGCCCATTGAAACCGCTACAGCTATTTTCTCACTGGTTTCCCCTATTCCCATTCATCCTCCGCACTAACTGCAGACTGTGTGATACCAGAACTTAAAGGCGTTGACTCTCCATGTGGGGATATTGTTAGTAAAGTGGCTGGAATGTCGATCCGGAGCCCCAGGAGAGGAAAAATGAGGTGCGTTTTAGAAACCTTTCCCGATCATATGGTATACCAGTCGCTCAGTTTCCCAGGCATGGTTTAGCTGTAGGAAGATTCCCTTCAACCTGGAGTGTTGGGACCCTGGAATGAGTAGCATGAAGTATTGCATTAAACTTTTGGCAGTTGCTCACCAAAGCTCACCAATCCTCTCAGCCCCAAGTGTCCAGCCTTATGTCTTATCCAGCTGTGGGTTTATATGTGGTCAATCCAGGTTGCATCACAGCCCCTGAGCGAATTTTGTAAGAATTTTTCTCTCTTTCATTGTTTCTGCGTTTTGTTTTTAAAATTTATTTCTATAATGGGGTTTAGCTCATTTTCACTGCTGTGTTTGTGCCGCTCTGCACACACTTGATTCCCTTATGGAGATATATCAATACATGGGTTTTAAGATTCTTATTACTCAGATATATTTCTCTGCGGTGTATAGGGTGTGTTGAGGCCAGTTCATTGAGCAAGGTGTAGATCTTGTCTAATATCTATTTGGTTTATTGAACGGTATCTGTGCTAATTTCAAACTCTGGTTTTATGCATCACCCCACCTCTCCTTTCCCCTTAAGCTGAAATAAGTGTGTTTTCTAAATGTGAGACACTGTTCTGTTCTGTAATTCATTTCTTGTGCAGCCATATTTACCCTCCCTCTATAAGTGATATCTTATGATATGTTTCTTTTTCTGTTTGACTTATTTCAAGTAGTATTATCGGACCTAAATCCACTCTTTATCCTTCTACTAGCCTTATTACATTGATTTCATGGTGAAGAGATATTCCATTGTACATAAGTACCACATCTTCTTTATCCATTGTTCTCTTTCCTGGGATATTTAAGGTGTACTGAAGTTGAGGTTCTTGTAAACAGAGTAGCCCTAAACTGTGGTGTGCTTGTGTCTTGTTGATTTTTAGACTTCCCTAGATATACTCCCATGATTGGAAGTGTCCTATGCTCTGTAGCTCTGTTTTTTAGATGATTTAGGAACCACCATACACTTCTCCAGAGTGGCTCTCGGCAGTTCACACACTGCCCATCAGCGTATAAAGGCTCCCTGTTCTCCATGGCCTGTCCTGCATTTCTGGTTTTTACAATTGTTTAGGATGGCCCTTTTGACCGGTGGGAAATGAGACTTCTTTGTTGTGCACATTTGCATTGCTTGCTTGCTTCGTTGCCCATAAAGTGTGTATGCGTTTTTTCCTGGATATAATCAGGAAAAAACGCATACGCCCTTTTGAGCCAACTGTATCATTGTCGAAATTCTGCCGCTTTTCATGTGCTTTAAAGACGAGTCCAATCTATCTCTTGAAATCTGTTTCTTGCAATTCTGTCTTGCATTCAGATCCTCTTCTTTGCCTTACCTCAACATATTTTTGGACGTTAGTTTTCATTTATAACTCTGCAGGTTTGTGAATTGCAGTGACCCTGAGCTCCATTTTTTAAGTTGCTCTTTTGTGAGCTGGCCTCAAACCCGCAGGATTGCTTCAGGCCCTATTTTGGCTCGGGCGAGGCGGGCTGAGCCTTTTTGCAATTCTTATTCTTAATGGGAAATTAGAGTGATATGTGCCCGTCCAAACCCCTACAACTATTCTCTCATTGGTTCCCCCTCTTCCCGTTCATCCTCCTCACAATTTGCAAAATGTTTGAAACAGAAGTTGAAATGTGCTGATTCTCCAAGTGGGGAGATTCTAAGTAACGTGGCTGGAATGGTGAACAGGAGCACCAGGAGAGGATAAATGAGCTGCATTTTAGACACATCTCCCGATCACATGGTGTACAGTCCTCTGGGTTTTCCATGCATGTTTTAGCTGTAGGAAGATCCCTTGAACCTGCAGATTTGGGACCCATTGAATGGGTACCAGGTAGTATTACTTTAAAGGGTGTGCATTTCCTCACCCAACCTCACATTTCTCTTAGTGCAAACAGTTTCCAGCCTTATGTCTCATCCTGCTGTGGGTCTAGATGTGTTCAATCCATGTTGCATCACCGGCCCTGAGGAAAAGTTGTAAGAGGTTTTCTCTGTCTCTCTGTCGTTTATTTTTTTCAATTTATTACTATATTGGTTACAGCTGATTTTCAAAGCTCTGTTTCTTGCTGCTGTACATCCACTTGATTCATGTACAGAGAGACATCAGTAAATTCTTTTTCAGATTCTTACCAGTCGTATATATTCTTTTCCGGTGACTTGAGTGTGCTGAGTGCAGTTCTTTTAGCTACCGTGTAGGCCTTGTTGATTATCAGTTTGGTATTTGGAATGGTATCTTTGCTAATTTCAACCTCCTGGATGATGCCTCACCCCTCCCCACCTTTCCCGTTTAGCAGCCTTATGCGTGTTTTCTACATATTTGACTATGTTTTTGTTTTGTAATTTATTTCATGTGTAGCCATTTTGGATTCCACCTTTAAGTGATATCTTATGATATGTGTCTTTTTCTTTTTGAATTATGTCACTTAGAATGATCATACGTAACTCCTCCGGAGTTGTTACAACTGGCCATATTTCATTGATTTCCAGGCTGAATAATATTCCACTCTACCTAAGTACCACATCTCTATCCATTTTTTCTCTCCAGAGACATTTAAGTTATATCCTAGTCGAGGATCTTTTAAACAGAGAGGGGGTAAACATTGGGGTGCCTGTGTCCTCTCGATTTTTGTTTTTCCCAAGATATACGCCCATGAGTGCAAGTGCCCTATGCTCTGTAGCTCATTTTTTAGATGCTTTAGTAAACACAATACACTTCTCCAGAATGGCCGTTGGCAATATACATTTCCACTATAAGTCTCACAGGGCTCCCTCTTCTCCTTGCCCTGTCCTGCATTTCTGTTGTTTACGCTTTATGAGGATGGCTCTTCTGACTGATGCGAAGTGATATCTCTTGTAGTATTGACTTCCAGTGCCCACCTGTTTGGTTGGCTAAAAAAGTGTATGCCCTTTTCTTGAATATATACAGAAAAAAACGCATACACCCTTTTTGGCCAACTGCAATGTTGGCAATGTTCAGCTCCTTTTCTTGTGCTTAATGGCGAGTCCTTTCTACCTCCTCAAATCCCTTTCCTGCCATTCTCCCTTGCTTACAAGTCCTTTTCTCTGACTTTCCTCAAGACATTTTTCAGTGATGGATATTTTCAACTCTGCAGTTTCGTGAATTTTACTGTCCCTGAGTTCCATTGTTCAACTTGTGTTTATGGGAACTGGCCACAAAGCAGCGGGATTTCCTCAAGCCCTATACTGTTTCCATGGGCAACCCTAGCCTTTGGTCAATTCGTCTTCCTGATTGGAAATTAGAGTGACATGTGCCTGTCTGAACACCTAGGACTTGTCTCTCATTGTTCCTCATCCTTCCGCTTCATCCTCTGGACAAATTCCAAACTGTACGCAACAGGATGTTGACAGTGCTGTCATCTCCAAGTGGGGAGACTGTTAGTAAAGACGCTGGATGGGTGAACCCGAGCACCAGGAGATGAGGAGATGAGATGCCTTTTCCAAACTCTTCCCGATCAGACGGTATACCATCCTCTGGGTGTGACAGACATGTTTTAGCAGTAGGAAGAGTCCCATTCATGTAAGGAGAACACCAGGGCTTTTTCAAAATCAGTGTCTCCCCGAAACCCAAACTGGGGAATTTTTTAAGCTACGGCTACACATATGTTCATTAAGGGCCTTGGGAAGTAGGCAGAGTCCAAACTTTAGATGATTGAAGTCTTCAGGGTCAGAAGCACTCACCACCAGCTTCCCTTAGGTTACACTTTAACTGTCATTGATAGATGATGTCAATAAAAATATCTATTCTTTTTCAGATTATTTCCCCTTATAGGTTATTGCAAAATGTTGAGTGTAGTTCCCTGTGCTATACAGTAGTTCCTTGTTTTTTTTTTTTTTTTTTAACATCTTTATTGGAGTATAATTGCTTTACAATGGTATGTTAGTTTCAGCTTCACAACAAAATGAATCAGTCATATATATACATATATTCCCATATCTCTTCCCGCTTGCGTCTCCCTCCCTCCCACCCTCCCCATCCCACCCCTCCAGGCGGTCACAAAGCACCGAGCTGATCTCCCTGTGCTATGCGGCTGCCTCCCACTAGCTATCTACCTTACGTTTGGTAGTGTATATATGTCCATGTCTCTTTATCGCTTTGTCACCGTTTACCCTTCCCCCTCCCCATAGCCTCAAGTCCATTCTCTAGTAAGTCTGTGTCTTTATTCCTGTTTCACCCCTAGGTTTTTCATGACATTTTTTTTTTTAAATTCCATATATATGTGTTAGCATACGGTATTTGTCTCTCTCTTTCTGACTTACTTCACTCTGTATGACAGACTCTAGGTCTATCCACCTCATTACAAATAGCTCAATTTCATCTCTTTTTGTGGCTGAGTAATATTCCATTGTATATATGTGCCACATCTTCTTTATCCATTCATCCGATGATGGACACTTAGGTTGTTTCCATCTCTGGGCTATTGTAAATAGAGCTGCAATGAACATTTTGGTACATGACTCTTTTTGAATTATGGTTTTCTCAGGGTATATGCCCATAGTGGGATTGCTGGGTCATATGGTAGTTCTATTTGTAGCTTTTTAAGGAACCTCCATACTGTTCTCCACAGTGGCTGTATCAATTTACATTCCCACCAACAGTGTAAGAGGGTTCCCTTTTCTCCACACCCTCTCCAGCATTTATTGTTTCTAGATTTTTTGATGATGGCCATTCTGACTGGTGTGAGATGATATCTCATTGTAGTTTTGATTTGCATTTCTCTCATGATTAGTGATGTTGAGCATTCTTTCATGTGTTTGTTGGCACTCTGTATATCTTCTTTGGAGAAATGTCTATTTAGGTCTTCTGCCCATTTTTGGATTGGGTTGTTTGTTTTTTTGTTATTAAGCTGCATGAGCTGCTTATAAATTTTGGAGATCAATCCTTTGTCAGTTGCTTCATTTGCAAATATTTTCTCCCATTCTGAGGGTTGTCTTTTGGTCTTCTTTATGGTTTCCTTTGCTGCGCAAAAGCTTTTAAGTTTCATTAGGTCCCATTTGTTTACTCTTCTTTTTATTTCCATTTCTCTAGGAGGTGGGTCAAAAAGGACCTTGCTGTGATTTATGTCATAGAGTGTTCTGCCTATGTTTTCCTCTAAGAGTTTGACAGTTTCTGGCCTTACATTTAGGTCTTTAATCCATTTTGAGCTTATTTTTGTGTACGGTGTTAGGGAGTGATCTAATTTCATACTTTTACATGTAGCTGTCCAGTTTTCCCAGCACCACTTATTGAATAGGCTGTCCTTTCTCCACTGTACATTTCTGCCTCCTTTGTCAAAGATAAGGTGACCATATGTGCGTGGGTTTATCTCTGGGCTTTCTATCCTGTTCCATTGATCTATCTTTCTGTTTTTGTGCCAGTACCATACCGTCTTGATAACTGTAGCTTTGTAGTATAGTCTGAAGTCTGGGAGCCTGATTCCTCCAGTTCCTTCTTTCGTTCTCAAGATTGCTTTGGCTATTCGGGGTCTTTTGTGTTTCCATACAAATTGCAAAATTTTTTGTTCTAGTTCTGTGAAAAATGCCAGTGGTAGTTTGATAGGGATTGCATTGAATCTATAGATTGCTTTCGGTAGTAGAGTCATTTTCACAATGTTGATTCTTCCAATCCAAGAACATGGTATATCTCTCCATCTATTTGTATCATCTTTAATTTCTTTCATCAGGGTCTTATAATTTTCTGCATACAGATCTTTTGTCTCCTTAGGTAGGTTTATTCCTAGATATTTTATTCTTTTTGTTGCAATGGTAAATGGGAGTGTTTTCTTGATTTCACTTTCAGATTTTTCATCATTAGTATATAGGAATGCCAGAGATTTCTGTGCATTAATTTTGTATCCTGCCACTTTACCAAATTCATTGATTAGCTCTAGTAGTTTTCTGGTAGCATCTTTAGGGTTCTCTATGTATAGGATCATGTCATCTGCAAACAGTGACAGCTTTACTTCTTCTTTTCCGATTTGGATTCCTTTTATTTCCTTTTCTTCTCTGATTGCTGTGGCTAAAACTTCCAAAACTATGTTGAATAAGAGTGGTGAGAGTGGGCAACCTTGTCTTGTTCCTGATCTTAGTGGAAATGCTTTCAGTTTTTCACCATTGAGGATGATGTTTGCTGTGGGCTTGTCATATATGGCCTTTATTATGTTGAGGAAAGTTCCCTCTATGCCTACTTTCTGCAGGGTTTTTATCATAAATGGGTGTTGAATTTTGTCAAAAGCTTTCTCTGCATCTATTGAGATGATCATATGGTTTTTCTCCTTCAGTTTGTTAATATGGTTTATCACATTGATAGATTTGCGTATATTGAAGAATCCTTGCATTCCTGGAATAAACCCCACTTGATCATGGTGTATGATCTTTTTAATGTGCTGTTGGATTCTGTTTGCTAGTATTTTGTTGAGGATTTTTGCATCTATGTTCATCAGTGATATTGGCCTGTAGTTTTCTTTCTTTGTGACATCCTTGTCTGGTTTTGGTATCAAGGTGATGGTGGCCTCGTAGAAGGAGTTTGGGAGTGTTCCTCCCTCTGCTATATTTTGGAAGAGTTTGAGAAGGATAGGTGTTAGCTCTTCTCTAAATGTTTGATAGAATTCGCCTGTGAAGCCATCTGGTCCTGGGCTTTTCTTTGTTGGAAGATTTTTAATCACAGTTTCAATTTCAGTGCTTGTGATTGGTCTGTTCATATTTTCTATTTCTTCCTGATTCAGTCTTGGCAGGTTGTGCCTTTCTAAGAATTTGTCCATTTCTTCCAGATTGTCCATTTTATTGGCATAGAGTTGCTTGTAGTAATCTCTCATGATCTCTTTTATTTCTGCAGTGTCAGTTGTTACCTCTCCTTTTTCATTTCTAATTCTATTGATTTGGGTCTTCTCCCTTTTTTTCTTGATGAGTCTGGCTAGTGGTTTATCTATTTTGTTTATCTTCTCAAAGAACCAGCTTTTAGTTTTATTGATCTTTGCTATTGTTTCCTTCATTTCTTTTTCATTTATTTCTGATCTGATTTTTATGATTTCTTTCCTTCTGCTAGCTTTGGGGTTTTTTTGTTCTTCTTTCTCTAATTGCTTGAGGTGCAAGGTTAGGTTGTTTATTCGAGATGCTTCCTGCTTCTTAAGGTGGGCTTGTATTGCTATAAACTTCCCCCTTAGAACTGCTTTTGCTGCATCCCACAGGTTTTGGGTCGTTGTGTCTCCATTGTCATTTGTTTCTAGGTATTTTTTGATTTCCTCTTTGATTTCTTCAGTGATATCTTCATTATTAAGTAGTGTATTGTTTAGCCTCCATGTGTTTGTATTTTTTACAGATCTTTTCCTGTAATTGATATCTAGTCTCATGGCGTTGTGGTCAGAAAAAATACTTGATACAATTTCAATTTTCTTAAATTTACCAAGGCTTGATTTGTGACCCAAGATATGATCTATCCTGGAGAATGTTCCATGAGCACTTGAGAAAAATGTGTATTCTGTTGTTTTTGGATGGAATGTCCTATAAATATCAATTAACTCCATCTCGTTTAATGTATCATTTAAAGCTTGTGTTTCCTTATTTATTTTCATTTTGGATGATCTGTCCATTGGTGAAAGTGGGGTGTTAAAGTCCCCTACTATGAATGTGTTACTGTCGATTTCCCCTTTTATGGTTGTCAGTATTTGCCTTATGTATTGAGGTGCACCTATGTTGGGTGCATAAATATTTACAATTGTTATATCTTCCTCTTGGATTGATCCCTTGATCATTATGTAGTGTCCTTCTTTGTCTCTTCTAATAGTCTTTGTTTTAAAGTCTATTTTGTCTGATATGAGAATTGCTACTCCAGCTTTCTTTTGGTTTCCACTTGCATGAAATACCTTTTTCCATCCCCTTACTTTCAGTCTGTATGTGTCTCTAGGTCTGAAGTGGGTCTCTTGTAGACAGCAAATATATGGGTCTTGTTTTTGTATCCATTCAGCCAATCTGTGTCTTTTGGTGGGAACATTTAGTCCATTTACATTTAAGGTAATTATCGATATGTGTGTTCCTATTCTCATTTTCTTCATTGTTTTGGGTTTGTTATTGTAGGTCCTTTCCTTCTTTTGTGTTTCTTGCCTAGAGAAGTTCCTTTAGCAGTTGTTGTAGAGCTGGTTTGGTGGTGCTGAACTCTCTCAGCTTTTGCTTGTCTGTAAAGGTTTTAATTTCTCCATCAAATCTGAATGAGATCCTTGCTGGGTAGAGTAATCTTGGTTGCAGGTTTTTCTCCTTCAACACTTTCAATATGTCCTGCCACTCCCTTCTGGCTTGCAGAGTTTCTGCTGAAAGATCAGCTGTTAACCTTATGGGGATTCCCTTGTGTGTTATTTGTTGTTTTTCCCTTGCTGCTTTTAATATGTTTTCTTTGTATTTAATTTTTGACAGTTTGATTAATATGTGTCTTGGCGTATTTCTCCTTGGATTTATCCTGTATGGGACTCTCTGTGCTTCCTGGACTTGATTAACTATTTCCTTTCCCATATTAGGGAAGTTTTCAACTATAATCTCTTCAAATATTTTCTCAGTCCCTTTCTTTTTCTCTTCTTCTTCTGGAACCCCTATAATTCGAATGTTGGTGCGTTTAATGTTGTCCCAGAGGTCTCTGAGACTGTCCTCAGTTCTTTTCATTCTTTTTTCTTTATTCTGCTCTGCAGTAGTTATTTCCACTATTTTATCTTCCAGGTCACTTATCCGTTCTTCTGCCTCAGTTATTCTGCTATTGATCCCATCTAGAGTACTTTTAATTTCATTTATTGTGTTGTTCATCGTTGCTTGTTTCATCTTTAGTTCTTCTAGGTCCTTGTTAACTGATTCTTGCAATTTGTCCATTCTATTGTCCATTCTATCTCCAAGATTTCGGATCAACCTTACTATCATTATTCTGAATTCTTTTTCAGGTAGACTGCCTATTTCCTCTTCATTTGTTAGGTCTGGTGGGTTTTTATCTTGCTCCTTCATCTGCTGTGTGTTTTTCTGTCTTCTCATTTTGCTTATCTTACTGTGTTTGGGGTCTCCTTTTTTTTTTTTTTTTTGCAGGCTGAATGTTCGTAGTTCCTGTTGTTTTTTGAGTCTGTCCCCAGTGGCTAAGGTTGGTTCAGTGGGTTGTGTAGGCTTCCTGGTGGAGGGTACTAGTGCCTGTGTTCTGGTGTATGAGGCTGGATCTTGTCTTTCTGGTGGGCAGGTCCACGTCTGGTGGTGTGTTTTGGGGTGTCTGTAGACTTATTATGATTTTGGGCAGCCTCTCTGCTAATGGATGGGGTTGTGTTTCTGTCTTGCTAGTTGTTTGGCATAGGATGTCCAGCACTGTAGCTTGCTGGTCGTTGAGTGAAGCTGGGTGCTGGCGTTGAGATGGAGATCTCTCGGAGATTTTTGCTGTTTGATATTATGTGCAGCTGGGAGGCCTCTTGTGGACCAGTGTCCTGAAGTTGGCTCTCCCACCTCAGAGGCACAGCACTGAGTCCTGGCTGCAGCACCAAGAGCCTTTCATCCACAGGGCTCCTTAATTTGGGATGATTCGTTGTCTATTCAGGTATTCCACAGATGCAGGGTATATCAAGTTGATTGTGGAGCTTTAATCCGCTGCTTCTGAGGCTGCTGGAAGAAATTTCCCTTTCTCTTCTTTGTTCTCACAGCTCCCAGGGGCTCAGCTTTGGATTTGGCCCCGCCTGTGCGTGTAGGTCGCCAGAGGGCGTCTGTTCTTTGCTCAGACAGGACGGGGTTAAAGGAGCCGCTGATTCGGAGGCTCTGGCTCACCCAGGCCGGGGGGTAGGGAGGGTCACGGAGTGCAGGGCGGGCCTGCAGTGGCAGAGGCCGGCGTGACGCTGCAGCCTGAGGCGCGCCGTGCGCTCTCCCGGGGGAGCCGTCCCCGGATCCCGGGACCCCGGCAGCGGCGGGCTGCACAGGCTCCCCGGAAGGGCGTGTGGCTAGTGACCTGCGCTCGCACACAGGCCTCCTGGCGGCGGCAGCAGCGGCCTTAGCGTCCCATGTCCGTCTCTGGGCTCCGCACTCTTAGCCGCGGCTCGCGCCCGTCTCCGGAGCTCTCCCTAGCAGCGTTCCCAATCCCCCCTCCTCGTGCACCAGGAAACAAAGAGGGACGTAAAAGTCTCTTGCCTCTTCAGCAGGTCCAGACCCCTCCCCAGACTCTCTCCCGGCCAGCCGCGGCACACCAATGCCCTGCAGGCTGTGTTCACGCCGCCAACCTCAGTCCTCTCCCGGCGCTCCGACAAAAGCCGGAGCCTCAGCTCCCAGTCCCGCCCGCCCCGGCGGGCGAGCAGACAAGCCTCTCGGCTGGTGAGTGCCGGTCGGCCCGATCCTCTGCGCTGGAATCTCTCCGCTTTGCCTTCCGCACCCCTGTTGCTGTGCTCTCCTCCGCGGCTCCCAAGCTCCCCCACTGCGCCTCCCGAAGTCTCCACCCGCGAAGGGGCTCCTAGTGTGTGGACACTTTTCCTCCTTCACAGCTCTCTCCCGCTGGTGCAGGACCCGTCCCTATTCTTTTGTCTCTGTTTAGTTTTTTCTTTTGCCCTAACCAGGTACGTGGGGGGTTCCTTGCCTTTTGGGAGGTCTGAGGTCTTCTGCCAGCGTTCAGTAGGTGCTCCGTAGGAGTTGTTCCACGCGTAGATAGTAGTTCCTTGTTGATGATCTATTTTATACATAGCAGTGTGTATGTGTTAATCCCAAACTGTTAATTTATCCCTCCTCCCACCTTTCCGCTTTGGTAATAATAAATTATAAGATTTTATACTTCTCAGAAATGGGGGAGCTGAAAGAGAGGTATCATTTTCAATGGAAAAGCATTTAAAACAAGATTGAAGCTTTAACCAAGATTATTAGATGTACATCCTTGGAAAGAAATCACTTCGTTTCTCTAATATTGACCTGACAAATAAGACAAACCTTTTCACTGAACTTGCTTATAATAAAGTGATGGAAATATCCAATGGAAGCGTTAGAAACATCTTATTTTACCCGAGCCTTATACACTGTTCTATGTTAACTACAGTTTGGCTCACACATCTGTTCATTGAGGTTACAATAGTCTCAATTTCTGTTACTGATCCTCCAGAGTGGACCCCAACAAGTGTCCCCCTGCGCAGTGTCATTGGGGCCAACAGATCGAGACTGAGTTTGGTTCACAAGCAAAGGAAACTTTATATTTTGATCAGAGAATGGAGAGGTGAGAGCATGCACTACCCCCTGGGCTGTGGGCTGGGCTGCTGTGTAGAGATCCTGTCAGAGTCAGTGGGAGGGAGGGGGCGGAGCTCTCGAGGGCCGGGTTGGCTGCAGCTCAGGCTCTATATCACGGAGTCTGCACTGGGCCCCAGGAGCTGAGGTGTCGACCCAGCCATTCTGCACTAGGAAATCTGGTCTGAAGTGCCGGGTGTGGAACCTCTGCATGTGGGACCCTACGAGCACATGAAATTAGACAAAGCACAAAGGATAAAAAAGGTTAGACTTGACTTTATTGCCCAGATTCTATTTTTATCTCCCAGGGATTTTTAATGGGCTTTGCTGGGGACAAACCCCTCCTCTGCCTTTTGTCCCGTTCCTCATTCTTGGAGTGCTGAGGGTGCAGACCCTTCTTCTGTAACTGCTGAGTGCTGAGTTGGGAGCCCTCATACCAAGGGGTGAGGGTCAGAGCTTCTCCCCAGCAGCCTCCAGGTGACGTTGATTGTCCCCAGGCCCCCTGCCTCCCTGCTCGTCCACCCGAGCACCAGCATTGGAAGTGTTATAGATTCTAATGACCTTTAAGGGTCCAGGAAAGAGATGTGCAGAGATGCTGTGGGGGCCGGTTTCACCCCGCCCCACATTTGTTCGGCCACCTTAGGCTGACCGTTTCTGCCAGCCTAGATGCTCTGACCAGTAGTCTGCGCTTTCTTCAATTAGGCCCCTGAATTAACGTACAAACAGCACCAGGTGTCAGAGCCCTGCCCGCTCAACTCCCAGACAGTCCAGGGTCAGTGGTGATCAAGGACCATGATGGCCACTGAGTCAACAGCCTTTTGAAGTAAACAGGAGTCCAGCCAGTCTTATTGGCCACCATCATCACGGTGTCTGTAGGCTTTTCTATGGTGACAGTGTGATATACGGTTCCCCCGCCAAGATTACTAGCTCCCCTCTGGGTGCAGTAAGTCCTGCAAGCAGTAGTCTACTCTTTTGGGACACACTCCTGTTGTTTTATGAGAGAAACTCCAGGTCAAGTGATGTTCACACGAGTCGTCATGGTGCCCTGTTGCCCCCGGTTATCTCTCTGGATGTTGGAGTTGGAGGGCCTCCTCACTCGAGGTTGGTGTGCCCACGGAGCAAACCCTGCAACTTCAGGGCATGGTTGGTGGTTAGGATCACCACGTGGGGTCCTTTTCCCTTAGGAGGGAGGAGGCCTTTTGGGCTGCTGATTTCCAGGTTTTTAGATACCACCAGTATCTTGGCCAGATGCGGCAGTGGGCCAAGCCCCTTGGTGACCATAGTTTATCCTACCTGGATGGCATTCTTGCATTGTTCCATTTCAAGTGGTCCCAGTTTTTACACTAATTCTCCAATGGCGATTCACCTTTCACCGGGAATGTAAAGGTCAAAGGGTTTAGCTAAATTAGGGAGTTCCAGGGCAAGGGTCTGAATTGACTGCTCTTTCCATTCTTGAAAGGCCACTTCTGGATTCTATTCAAAAGGATCATCATCTTTTCCTTTCAGTGTTTCATATAGAGGCCCAGCTAGTAGACTGCAGTTAGGGATCCAGAAGTAGCAAACCCTGGCCTCCCCAGGAACCCCTAAGCTGTCTTCTAGTTTTAGAAAGGAGTAAGGCCGAAAATGGTTTCTTCCCTTTCCTGGGATGGGCTTCTCCGACCTTCTGTGAGAATGAAGCCCAGGCAGGTCACCGCAGTCTGTGATATTTGAGCTTTTTCTTGGACAACTTCTATCCTTTATTGGCTTGGTAGTTCAGAGGCCTCCTTAGTAGGGCTGGCGATCAGAATGTCGTCTGCGTACTGAAGGAGGGTTTCCTTTTCCAGAGGTAGAACTTTTAGGTCTTTAGCTAAGGTTTCCCCAAAGATGGTGTGGGAATTTTTGCACCCTTGGGGCAAGACGGCCCGGAAGTATTGTTTTAGTTGTATGTTGAGTCCTGCCACTCACAAGCCAAAATTTCTTGTGACTCTGGGACTAATGGAATACAAAAGAAGGCATCATTGAAGACTAATACAGAATACCATGTCCTGGTGGTTGGTAGAATGACCAGCAGGGTGTAGGAATTAGGAGCAACTGGAGGTATATCCTCGGTGGCTTCACTGACTGTCCTGACATCCTTTACCAGGTCCCCAGCAGCCCATGGGGCTCTCGTGGTCAGACCAATCCCAGAATATGGAGCTCACCTGGGCAGGTACCCCACCCCCACCCCAGCCCACGGGGCTCTCGTGGTCAGGCCCTTCCCAGGATACAGAGCTACCCTTGCAGGTCCCGTGGCAGGGCTGGGCACACAGGAACCATGCACATAGCCCTCATTGCAGAGCACCCCCAGCTCACCTGTCGCTCAGAGCTGACACAGAGCACCTCAGAGCAGGACTTGAACTAACAAACAGCAGCTGTGACAGGTCTGTGACCCTGGGCATCACTCTGTGCGGCCTCCCTCCACCTGGTCTTCCAGAGACTTCCACTGCACCCGGGGCACCAGGCCTCTGTCTCCAACCACCACTCACCCCTCCTCTCCCTGACTCCTGGGTTCCTCTCATTAGGAGAGGGTTTTCTTGAAGTTGTCTCCCACTCATGGGCCAGATAAAATGATTAGAAAACAAGCCAAAGCTGCAGCCCCTTGTCTATCCTGACTCTCAGGAGCCCACACCTGTTCCTTGGACCTGGCCGGTTCAGCAAGTTCCATTTTCTGCAACTGTGAGCCCCTGAGGGGTGATGATTGGCTGAGCTGGGCAGCCTTACCGTGCCGGCCAGCCCTCCCCAGGTGTGCCTGGGTTGAGATCAATATAAATACCACTCCAGGCAGCAAGAGCCCCTGCAGCCGTGCCTGACGCCATTTTCTCTGCCCTGTCAGCAGTCTCGGGGCTGGGCTGGTGGGAGGGAGTGAGAGGCCACGGCTTTGTGGGTGGCCCAGTGTGAGTGGGGCTCTGCTGGACTTTCTGCAGCAGTTGCCAGGCTGCCACCTGCTAAAGAAGAGGATGTGTCACCCATACCTGCTGCTGGAATTTCTCCCTGGGCAGAGGTGAGGAAGGAAAAAAGCAGTGGGGGCAGGGACAGGACGGGTATCTCAGGCAGGGAAATGGAAATCTTCCAGAAGAGCACCCAGGGCCAGGACCATCCTGGCTGGCCTGCAGGCACCAAGTCGGCTGGCATGCTGTCACTCGTGTGGCTCTATGGTCCTTCCTCTAGGCTTTCAAGTCCTTGTATATATTCAGGTGTTTTACCTGGGACGGGTGGGAATAGTTCAGCAGCAACTGGCCTGGGGCTCAGCTCACGTTTACTCACAGATGCCTCGGCACGGTGCCCCAGCTTTGCAATGAGGATGCTTGTTACGTGGGGGCTGCTGGCTGAATGGGAGACGATTCCCCACCACTGACCAACTTCAGAATTGTTTACAACTGGAGCAAGTGCCCTGATACGGTTTTCCTCTGTGGAACTGGTGGGTTCTGTGTTTTTTTTCTCTTTTTCGTTTTTGGTTCAAGGTAGATTTTATTCCTCTTTTTTGTATTTACAGATATAAGCATGGAAATAATTTATTCATATAAATACATGTATGTGAAGGGAATAATTGTTTTTTCTGTTTTATTTTTTAAATTTTATTTCTTTTCAATTTTGAATTTTATTTTATATTTTTATACAGCAGGTTCTTATTGGTTATCTATTTTATACATATAAATGTATACATGCCAATCCCAGTCTCTCAACTCCTCCCACCACCACCCCCCCAACAGCTTTCCCCCCTTGTTGTCCATACATTTGTTGTCTACATCTGTTGCTCTATTTATGCCTTGCAAAATGGTTAATCTGTACGGTTTTTCTAGGTTCCACATATATGCATGAATATACAAGATTTGTTTTTCTCTTTCTGACTTACTTCACTCTGTATGACAGTCTCTAGATCCATCGACGTCTCTACAAATGACCCAATTTCATTCCTTTTCATGGCTTAGTAATATTCCATTTTATATATGTACCACAGCTTTATGCATTCTTCTGTCTGTGGGCATTTAGGTTGCTTCCATTACCTCGATATTGTAAATAGTGATGCAATGAACATTGCGGTGAATGTCTCTTTTTGATTTATGGTTTTGTCTGGGTATATGTCCAGTACTGGGATTGCTGTATCATATGGTAATTCTATTGTTAGTTTCTTAAGAAACTCCATATTGTTCTCCATAGTGAATGTAACAATTTATATTCCCAACAATAGTGGAAGAGGGTTCCTTTTCTCCACACCCTTTCCAGAATTTATTGTTTGTAGATTTTCTGATGATGCCCATTCTATCAGGTGTGAGGTGATACCTAATTGTTGAGTCCATTTTGTTGAGCAAGGGGTAGGTCTTGTCTATTACACATTTGGCTTATGGAACAGTATCTGTGCTAATGTCAAACTCTGGTTTTATGCAGCACCCCAACTCACCTTCCCCCTTAAAAAAGCATAAGTTGGTTTTCTAAACTTGAGACCCTGTTCTGTTTTATAATTCAGTTCATGTGTAGCCAAGTTCACATTCCGTGTATTAGTGATATCTTATGATTTTTCTTTTTCTGTGTGACTTATTTCAGTTAGAATCATCATACCTGAATCCACTCATTATGCTGCTACGGGCCTGATGACATAGGTTTCATTGCTGAGTGATATTGCATTGTACGTAAGTACCACAACTTCTTTATCCATTTTTCACTTTCTGCGATATTGAACTTGTACCGTAAACGAGGTTCTTGTAAACAGAGCCGTCCCAAACTTTGGGGTGGCTGTGTCTTTTTGATTTTACTTTCCCTAAGCTACAGCACCATAAGTGGAAGTGCCCTAGGCTCTCTTGCGTTGTTTTTTAGATGTTTCAGAAAACACCATACACTTCTCCCGAGTGGCTCTTGGCAATTTACATCCCGCCCATCAGCATAACAAGGCTCCCAGTTCTCCATGGCCTGTCCTGCCTTTCTGGATTTTACACTTTTTTCAGATGGCCCCTTTGACTGGGGGGAAGTGAGACTTCATTGTAGTGCAGATTTCCTTTGCAAGCTTGCTTGGTTGGCCAAAAAGGGCATATGCGTTTTTTCCTGCACGAAAAAACGCATACGCACTTTTTGGCCAAGTGCATCATTGTGGACGTTCTGCCTCTTTTCCTATGCTTTAAATGCAATTCCAGTCTACCTCCAGAAATCGGTGACCTGCAATTCTGCCCCGCTTTCAAGTCCTCTTGGCAGCCTTACTTCAGTATATTTTTTGACGATAGCTGTCATTTATAACTCTGCAGATTTGTGAATTACAGTGCCCCTGAGCTCCTTTCTTCAACGCGCTTTCTTGTGAGCTGGCCGCAACACCGCATGATTGCTTCAGGCCCTAATCTGGTTCCGGCACGGCACGCTGAGCCTTTGGTTAATTCCTCTTCCTGGTGGGAAATGAGAGTTAAATTTGCCCGTCCAGACCCCTCCAGTTAGTCTCTCATTGCTTCTCCCTATTCCTGTTCATCTTCCGCAGAAATTGCAAACTGGGCCAAACAGGAGGTTAAAGGCACTGACTCTCCAAGTCGGGAGAGTGTTAGTAAAGCGTCTGGAATGTTACACCCGAGTACCAGGGGACGAGAACTGAGACATATTGGAACACATCTCCCGATCACATGGTTGATCATACTCTGGGTTCCACATGCATGTTTTAGCTGAAGGAAGAATCCCTTAAACCTGGAGAGTTGAGACCCGTGGAATGGGTACCATGCAATATGACTTCAAAGGGTCTTCATTTGCTCACCGAACCTCTCCAATCCTATCACTGCTGCGTTTATGCCCCTGTACACACGCTTCATTTTCTTTCAGAGACATAGCAATCCATAGGTTTTAAGATACTTACTAGTCAGGTACATTCTTAGGCGTTTAATATGGGGTGTTGAGTCCATTTCATTGAGCAAGGAGTAGTTCTTGTCTATTCCATATTTGGCTTAAGGAACTTTATCTGTGCTCATTTCAATCTCTGGCTTTATGCAGCACCCCAACTCACCTTTACCCTTAAGCAAGCATAAGTTGGTTTTCTAAATTTGAGACCCTGTTCTGTTTTGTAATCCAGTTCCTGTGTAGCCAAGTTTACATCCCGTGTATTAGTGATATCTTATGATGTTTCTTTTTCTGTGTGACTTATTTCAGTTAGAATCATCATACCTGAATCCACTCATTATGCTGCTACGGGCCTGATGACATAGATTTCATTGCTGAGTGATATTGCATTGTACGTAAGTACCACAACTTCTTTATCCATTTTTCACTTTCTGTGCTATTGAACTTGTACCGTAAACGAGGTTCTTGTAAACAGAGCCGTCCCAATCTTTGGGGTGGCTGTGTCTTTTTGATTTTAATTTCCCTAAGCTATAGGACCATAAGTGGAAGTGCCCTAGGCTCTGTTGCTTTGTGTTTTAGATGTTTCAGGAAACACCATACACCTCTCCCGAGTGGCTCTTGGCAATTGACATCCCGCCCATCAGCATAACAAGGCTCCCAGTTCTCCATGGCCTGTCCTGCCTTTCTGGATTTTACACTTTTTTCAGATGGCCCTTTTGACCGGGGGGAAGTGAGACTTCATTGTAGTGCAGATTTCCTTTGCAAGCTTGCTTGGTTGGCCAAAAAGTGCGTATGCGTTTTTTCCTGAATATATTCAGGAAAAAATGCATACGCCCTTTTTGGCCAAGTGCATCATTGTGGACGTTCTGCCTCTTTTCCTATGCTTTAAATGCAATTCCAGTCTACCTCCTGAAATCGGTTTCCTGCAATTCTGCCCCGCTTTCAAGTCCTCTTGGCAGCCTTACTTCAGTATATTTTTGGACGATAGCTGTCATTTATAACTCTGCAGGTTTGTGAATTACAGTGCCCCTGAGCTCCTTTCTTCAACGCGCTTTCTTGTGAGCTGGCCGCAACACCGCATGATTGCTTCAGGCCCTAATCTGGTTCCGGCATGGCACGCTGAGCCTTTGGTTAATTCCTCTTCCTGGTGGGAAATGAGAGTTAAATTTGCCCGTCCAGACCCCTCCAGTTAGTCTCTCATTGCTTCTCCCTATTCCTGTTCATCTTCCGCAGAAATTGCAAACTGGGCCAAACAGGAGGTTAAAGGCACTGACTCTCCAAGTCGGGAGAGTGTTAGTAAAGCGTCTGGAATGTTACACCCGAGTACCAGGGGACGAGAACTGAGACATATTGGAACACATCTCCCGATCACATGGTTGATCATACTCTGGGTTCCACATGCATGTTTTAGCTGAAGGAAGAATCCCTTAAACCTGGAGAGTTGAGACCCGTGGAATGGGTACCATGCAATATGACTTCAAAGGGTCTTCATTTGCTCACCGAACCTCTCCAATCCTATCACTGCTGCGTTTATGCCCCTGTACACACGCTTCATTTTCTTTCAGAGACATAGCAATCCATAGGTTTTAAGATACTTACTAGTCAGGTACATTCTTAGGCGTTTAATATGGGGTGTTGAGTCCATTTCGTTGAGCAAGGAGTAGTTCTTGTCTATTCCATATTTGGCTTAAGGAACTTTATCTGTGCTCATTTCAATCTCTGGCTTTATGCAGCACCCCAACTCACCTTTACCCTTAAGCAAGCATAAGTTGGTTTTCTAAATTTGAGACCCTGTTCTGTTTTGTAATCCAGTTCCTGTGTAGCCAAGTTTACATCCCGTGTATTAGTGATATCTTATGATGTTTCTTTTTCTGTGTGACTTATTTCAGTTAGAATCATCATACCTGAATCCACTCATTATGCTGGTACGGGCCTGATGACATAGATTTCATTGCTGAGTGATATTGCATTGTACGTAAGTACCACAACTTCTTTATCCATTTTTCACTTTCTGTGCTATTGAACTTGTACCGTAAACGAGGTTCTTGTAAACAGAGCTGTCCCAATCTTTGGGGTGGCTGTGTCTTTTTGATTTTAATTTCCCTAAGCTATAGGACCATAAGTGGAAGTGCCCTAGGCTCTGTTGCTTTGTTTTTTAGATGTTTCAGGAAACACCATACAACTCTCCCGAGTGGCTCTTGGCAATTGACATCCCGCCCATCAGCATAACAAGGCTCCCAGTTCTCCATGGCCTGTCCTGCCTTTCTGGATTTTACACTTTTTTCAGATGGCCCTTTTGACCGGGGGGAAGTGAGACTTCATTGTAGTGCAGATTTCCTTTGCAAGCTTGCTTGGTTGGCCAAAAAGGGCGTATGCGTTTTTTCCTGAATATATTCAGGAAAAAATGCATACGCCCTTTTTGGTCAAGTGCATCATTGTGGACGTTCTGCCTCTTTTCCTATGCTTTAAATGCAATTCCAGTCTACCTCCTGAAATCGGTTTCCTGCAATTCTGCCCCGCTTTCAAGTCCTCTTGGCAGCCTTACTTCAGTATATTTTTGGACGATAGCTGTCATTTATAACTCTGCAGGTTTGTGAATTACAGTGCCCCTGAGCTCCTTTCTTCAACTCGCTTTTTTGTGAGCTGGCCGCAACACCGCAGGATTGCTTCAGGCCCTAATCTGGTTCCGGCACGACACGCTGAGCCTTTGGTTAATTCCTCTTCCTGGTGGGAAATGAGAGTTAAATTTGCCCGTCCAGACACCTCCAGCTAGTCTCTCATTGGTTCTCCCTATTCCTGTTCATCTTCCGCAGAAATTGCAAACTGGGCCAAACAGGAGGTTAAAGGCACTGACTCTCCAAGTCGGGAGAGTGTTAGTAAAGCGTCTGGAATGTTGCACCCGAGTACCAGGGGATGAGAACTGAGACATATTGGAACACGTCTCCCGATCACACGGTTGATCATACTCTGGGTTCCACGTGCATGTTTTAGCTGAAGGAAGAATCCCTTAAACCTGGAGAGTTGAGACCCGTGGAATGGGTACCATGCAATATGACTTCAAAGGGTCTTCATTTGCTCACCGAACCTGTCCAATCCTATCACTGCTGCGTTTATGCCCCTGTACACACGCTTGATTTTCTTTCAGAGACATAGCAATCCATAGGTTTTAAGATACTTACTAGTCAGGTACATTCTTAGGCGTTTAATATGGGGTGTTGAGTCCATTTCATTGAGCAAGGAGTAGTTCTTGTCTATTCTATATTTGGCTTAAGGAACTTTATCTGTGTTCATTTCAATCTCTGGTTTTATGCAGCACCCCAACTCACCTTTCCCCTTAAGCAAGCATAAGTTGGTTTTCTAAATTTGAGACCCTGTTCTGTTTTGTAATCCAGTTCCTGTGTAGCCAAGTTTACATCCCGTGTATTAGTGATATCTTATGATGTTTCTTTTTCTGTGTGACTTATTTCAGTTAGAATCATCATACCTGAATCCACTCATTATGCTGCTACGGGCCTGATGACATAGATTTCATTGCTGAGTGATATTGCATTGTACGTAAGTTCCACAACTTCTTTATCCATTTTTCACTTTCTGCGCTATTGAACTTGTACCGTAAACGAGGTTCTTGTAAACAGAGCCGTCCCAATCTTTGGGGTGGCTGTGTCTTTTTTATTTTAATTTCCCTAAGCTATAGGACCATAAGTGGAAGTGCCCTAGGCTCTGTTGCTTTGTTTTTTAGATGTTTCAGGAAACACCATACACCTCTCCCGAGTGGCTCTTGGCAGTTGACATCCCGCCCATCAGCATAACAAGGCTCCCAGTTCTCCATGGCCTGTCCTGCCTTTCTGGATTTTACACTTTTTTCAGATGGCCCTTTTGACCGGGGGGAAGTGAGACTTCATTGTAGTGCAGATTTCCTTTGCAAGCTTGCTTGGTTGGCCAAAAAGGGCGTATGCGTTTTTTCCTGAATATATTCAGGAAAAAACGCATACGCCCTTTTTGGCCAAGTGCATCATTGTGGACGTTCTGCCTCTTTTCCTATGCTTTAAATGCAATTCCAGTCTACCTCCTGAAATCGGTTTCCTGCAATTCTGCCCCGCTTTCAAGTCCTCTTGGCAGCCTTACTTCAGTATATTTTTGGACGATAGCTGTCATTTATAACTCTGCAGGTTTGTGAATTACAGTGCCCCTGAGCTCCTTTCTTCAACTCGCTTTTTTGTGAGCTGGCCGCAACACCGCAGGATTGCTTCAGGCCCTAATCTGGTTCCGGCACGACACGCTGAGCCTTTGGTTAATTCCTCTTCCTGGTGGGAAATGAGAGTTAAATTTGCCCGTCCAGACACCTCCAGTTAGTCTCTCATTGGTTCTCCCTATTCCTGTTCATCTTCCGCAGAAATTGTAAACTGGGCCAAACAGGAGGTTAAAGGCACTGACTCTCCAAGTCGGGAGAGTGTTATTAAAGCGTCTGGAATGTTGCACCCGAGTACCAGGGGACGAGAACTGAGACATATTGGAACACGTCTCCCGATCACACGGTTGATCATACTCTGGGTTCCACGTGCATGTTTTAGCTGAAGGAAGAATCCCTTAAACCTGGAGAGTTGAGACCCATGGAATGGTTACCATGCAATATGACTTCAAAGGGTCTTCATTTGCTCACCGAACCTCTCCAATCCTATCACTGCTGCGTTTATGTCCCTGTACACATGCTTGATTTTCTTTCAGAGACATAGCAATCCATAGGTTTTAAGATACTTACTAGTCAGGTACATTCTTAGGCGTTTAATATGGGGTGTTGAGTCCATTTCGTTGAGCAAGGAGTACTTCTTGTCTATTCTATATATGGCTTAAGGAACTTTATCTGTGTTCATTTCAATCTCTGGTTTTATGCAGCACCCCAACTCACCTTTCCCCTTAAGCAAGCATAAGTTGGTTTTCTAAATTTGAGACCCTGTTCTGTTTTGTAATCCAGTTCCTGTGTAGCCAAGTTTACATCCCGTGTATTAGTGATATCTTATGATGTTTCTTTTTCTGTTTGACTTATTTCAGTTAGAATCATCATACCTGAATCCACTCATTATGCTGCTACGGGCCTGATGACATAGATTTCATTGCTGAGTGATATTGCATTGTACGTAAGTACCACAACTTCTTTATCCATTTTTCACTTTCTGCGATATTGAACTTGTACCGTAAACGAGGTTCTTGTAAACAGAGCCGTCCCAAACTTTGGGGTGGCTGTGTCTTTATGATTTTAATTTCCCTAAGCTATAGGACCATAAGTGGAAGTGCCCTAGGCTCTGTTGCTTTGTTTTTTAGATGTTTCAGGAAACACCATACACCTCTCCCGAGTGGCTCTTGGCAATTTACATCCCACCCATCAGCAAAACAAGGCTCCCAGTTCTCCATGGCCTGTCCTGCCTTTCTGGATTTTACACTTTTTTCAGATGGCCCTTTTGACCAGGGGGAAGTGAGACTTCATTGTAGTGCAGATTTCCTTTGCAAGCTTGCTTGGTTGGCCAAAAAGGGCGTATGCGTTTTTTCCTGAATATATTCAGGAAAAAACGCATACGCCCTTTTTGTCCAAGTGCATCATTGTGGACGTTCTGCCTCTTTTCCTATGCTTTAAATGCAATTCCAGTCTACCTCCTGAAATCGGTTTCCTGCAATTCTGCCCCGCTTTCAAGTCCTCTTGGCAGCCTTACTTCAGTATATTTTTGGACGATAGCTGTCATTTATAACTCTGCAGGTTTGTGAATTACAGTGCCCCTGAGCTCCTTTCTTCAACTCGCTTTCTTGTGAGCTGGCCGCAACACCGCAGGATTGCTTCAGGCCCTAATCTGGTTCCGGCACGGCACGCTGAGCCTTTGGTTAATTCCTCTTCCTGGTGGGAAATGAGAGTTAAATTTGCCCGTCCAGACACCTCCAGCTAGTCTCTCATTGGTTCTCCCTATTCCTGTTCATCTTCCGCAGAAATTGCAAACTGGGCCAAACAGGAGGTTAAAGGCACTGACTCTCCAAGTCGGGAGAGTGTTAGTAAAGCGTCTGGAATGTTGCACCCGAGTACCAGGGGACGAGAACTGAGACATATTGGAACACGTCTCCCGATCACACGGTTGATCATACGCTGGGTTCCACGTGCATGTTTTAGCTGAAGGAAGAATCCCTTA
Organism: Leucopleurus acutus; assembly: GCF_964270905.1. NCBI lineage: Eukaryota > Metazoa > Chordata > Mammalia > Artiodactyla > Delphinidae > Leucopleurus > Leucopleurus acutus. The sequence continues at coordinate 173,501 of NW_028139132.1, read as the reverse complement.
AACCTGGAGAGTTGAGACCCGTGGAATGGGTACCATGCAATATGACTTCAAAGGGTCTTCATTTGCTCACCGAACCTCTCCAATCCTATCACTGCTGCGTTTATGCCCCTGTACACACGCTTCATTTTCTTTCAGAGACATAGCAATCCATAGGTTTTAAGATACTTACTAGTCAGGTACATTCTTAGGCGTTTAATATGGGGTGTTGAGTCCATTTCGTTGAGCAAGGAGTAGTTCTTGTCTATTCCATATTTGGCTTAAGGAACTTTATCTGTGCTCATTTCAATCTCTGGTTTGATGCAGCACCCCAACTCACCTTTCCCCTTAAGCAAGCATAAGTTTGTTTTCTAAATTTGAGACCCTGTTCTGTTTTGTAATCCAGTTCCTGTGTAGCCAAGTTTACATTCCGTGTATTAGTGATATCTTATGATGTTTCTTTTTCTGTGTCACTTATTTCAGTAGGAATCATCATACCTGAATCCACTCATTATGCTTCTACGGGCCTGATAACATAGATTTCATTGCTGAGTGATATTGCATTGTACGTAAGTACCACAAATTCTTTATTCATTTTTCAATTTCTGCGATATTGAACTTGTACCATAAACGGGGTTCTTGTAAACAGAGCCGTCCCAAATTTTGGGGTGGCTGTGTCTTTTTTATTTTAATTTCCCTAAGCTATAGGACCATAAGTGGAAGTGCCCTAGGCTCTGTGGCTTTGTTTTTTAGATGTTTCAGGAAACACCATACACTTCTCCCAAGTGGCTGTTGGCAATTTACATCCCGCCCATCAGCATAACAAGGTTCCCAGTTCTCCATGGCCTGTCCTGCCTTTCTGGATTTTACACTTTTTTCAGATGGTCCTTTTGACCGGGGGGAAGTGAGACTTCATTGTAGTGCAGATTTCCTTTGCAAGCTTGCTTGGTTGGCCGAAAAGGGTGTATGCGTTTTTTCCTGAATATATTCAGGAAAAAACGCATACGCCCTTTTTGGACAAGTGCATCATTGTGGACGTTCTGCCTCTTTTCCTATGCTTTAAATGCAATTCCAGTCTACCTCCTGAAATCGGTTTCCTGCAATTCTGACCCTCTTTCAAGTCCTCTTGGCCGCCTTACTTCAGTATATTTTTGGACGATAGCTGTCATTTATAACTCTGCAGGTTTGTGAATTACAGTGCCCCTTAGCTCCTTTCTTCAACTCGCTTTCTTGTGAGCTGGCCGCAACACCGCAGGATTGCTTCAGGCCCTCATCTGTTTCTGGCACGGCATGCTGACCCTTTGGTTAATTCCTCTTCCTGGTGGGAAATGAGAGTTAAATTTGCCCGTTCAGACACCTCCAGCTAGTCTCTCATTGGTTCTCCCTATTCCTGTTCATCTTACGCAGAAATTGCAAACTGGGCCAAACAGGAGGTTAAAGGCAATGACTCTCCAAGTCGGGAGAGTGTTAGTAAAGCGTCTGGAATGTTGCACCCAAGTACCAGGGGATGAGAGCTCAGACATATTGGAACACGTCTCCCGATCAAATGGTTGATCTTACTCTGGGTTCCACATGCATGTTTTAGCTGAAGGAAGAATCCCTTAAACCTGGAGAGTTGAGACCCGTGGAATGGGTACCATGCAATATGACTTCAAAGGGTCTTCATTTGCTCACCGAACCTCTCCAATCCTATCACTGCTGCGTTTATGCCCCTGTACACACGCTTCATTTTCTTTCAGAGGCATAGCAATCCATAGGTTTTAAGATAGTTACTAGTCAGGTACATTCTTAGGCGTTTAATATGGGGTGTTGAGTCCATTTCATTGAGCAAGGAGTAGTTCTTGTCTATTCCATATTTGGCTTAAGGAACTTTATCTGTGCTCATTTCAATCTCTGGCTTTATGCAGCACCCCAACTCACCTTTACCCTTAAGCAAGCATAAGTTGGTTTTCTAAATTTGAGACCCTGTTCTGTTTTGTAATCCAGTTCCTGTGTAGCCAAGTTTACATCCCGTGTATTAGTGATATCTTATGATGTTTCTTTTTCTGTGTGACTTATTTCAGTTAGAATCATCATACCTGAATCCACTCATTATGCTGCTACGGGCCTGATGACATAGATTTCATTGCTGAGTGGTATTGCATTGTACGTAAGTACCACAACTTCTTTATCCATTTTTCACTTTCTGTGCTATTGAACTTGTACCGTAAACGAGGTTCTTGTAAACAGAGCCGTCCCAATCTTTGGGGTGGCTGTGTCTTTTTGATTTTAATTTCCCTAAGCTATAGGACCATAAGTGGAAGTGCCCTAGGCTCTGTTGCTTTGTTTTTTAGATGTTTCAGGAAACACCATACACCTCTCCTGAGTGGCTCTTGGCAATTGACATCCCGCCCATCAGCATAACAAGGCTCCCAGTTCTCCATGGCCTGTCCTGCCTTTCTGGATTTTACACTTTTTTCAGATGGCCCTTTTGACCGGGGGGAAGTGAGACTTCATTGTAGTGCAGATTTCCTTTGCAAGCTTGCTTGGTTGGCCAAAAAGGGCGTATGCGTTTTTTCCTGAATATATTCAGGAAAAAATGCATACGCCCTTTTTGGCCAAGTGCATCATTGTGGACGTTCTGCCTCTTTTCCTATGCTTTAAATGCAATTCCAGTCTACCTCCTGAAATCGGTTTCCTGCAATTCTGCCCCGCTTTCAAGTCCTCTTGGCAGCCTTACTTCAGTATATTTTTGGACGATAGCTGTCATTTATAACTCTGCAGGTTTGTGAATTACAGTGCCCCTGAGCTCCTTTCTTCAACGCGCTTTCTTGTGAGCTGGCCGCAACACCGCAGGATTGCTTCAGGCCCTAATCTGGTTCCGGCACGGCACGCTGAGCCTTTGGTTAATTCCTCTTCCTGGTGGGAAATGAGAGTTAAATTTGCCCGTCCAGACCCCTCCAGTTAGTCTCTCATTGCTTCTCCCTATTCCTGTTCATCTTCCGCAGAAATTGCAAACTGGGCCAAACAGGAGGTTAAAGGCACTGACTCTCCAAGTCGGGAGAGTGTTAGTAAAGCGTCTGGAATGTTACACCCGAGTACCAGGGGACGAGAACTGAGACATATTGGAACACATATCCCGATCCCATGGTTGATCATACTCTGGGTTCCACATGCATGTTTTAGCTGAAGGAAGAATCCCTTAAACCTGGAGAGTTGAGACCCGTGGAATGGGTACCATGCAATATGACTTCAAAGGGTCTTCATTTGCTCACCGAACCTCTCCAATCCTATCACTGCTGCGTTTATGCCCCTGTACACACGCTTCATTTTCTTTCAGACACATAGCAATCCATAGGTTTTAAGATACTTACTAGTCAGGTACATTCTTAGGCGTTTAATATGGGGTGTTGAGTCCATTTCGTTGAGCAAGGAGTAGTTCTTGTCTATTCCATATTTGGCTTAAGGAACTTTATCTGTGCTCATTTCAATCTCTGGCTTTATGCAGCACCCCAACTCACCTTTACCCTTAAGCAAGCATAAGTTGGTTTTCTAAATTTGAGACCCTGTTCTGTTTTGTAATCCAGTTCCTGTGTAGCCAAGTTTACATCCCGTGTATTAGTGATATCTTATGATGTTTCTTTTTCTGTGTGACTTATTTCAGTTAGAATCATCATACCTGAATCCACTCATTATGCTGCTACGGGCCTGATGACATAGATTTCATTGCTGAGTGATATTGCATTGTACGTAAGTACCACAACTTCTTTATCCATTTTTCACTTTCTGTGCTATTGAACTTGTACCGTAAACGAGGTTCTTGTAAACAGAGCTGTCCCAATCTTTGGGGTGGCTGTGTCTTTTTTATTTTAATTTCCCTAAGCTATAGGACCATAAGTGGAAGTGCCCTAGGCTCTGTTGCTTTGTTTTTTAGATGTTTCAGGAAACACCATACACCTCTCCCGAGTGGCTCTTGGCAATTGACATCCCGCCCATCAGCATAACAAGGCTCCCAGTTCTCCATGGCCTGTCCTGCCTTTCTGGATTTTACACTTTTTTCAGATGGCCCTTTTGACCAGGGGGAAGTGAGACTTCATTGTAGTGCAGATTTCCTTTGCAAGCTTGCTTGGTTGGCCAAAAAGGGCGTATGCGTTTTTTCCTGAATATATTCAGGAAAAAGTGCATACGCCCTTTTTGGCCAAGTGCATCATTGTGGACGTTCTGCCTCTTTTCCTATGCTTTAAATGCAATTCCAGTCTACCTCCTGAAAGCAGTTTCCTGCAATTCTGCCCCGCTTTCAAGTCCTCTTGGCAGCCTTACTTCAGTATATTTTTGGACGATAGCTGTCATTTATAACTCTGCAGGTTTGTGAATTACAGTGCCCCTGAGCTCCTTTCTTCAACTCGCTTTCTTGTGAGCTGGCCGCAACACCACAGGATTGCTTCAGGCCCTAATCTGGTTCCGGCACGACACGCTGAGCCTTTGGTTAATTCCTCTTCCTGGTGGGAAATGAGAGTTAAATTTGCCCGTCCAGACACCTCCAGCTAGTCTCTCATTGGTTCTCCCTATTCCTGTTCATCTTCCGCAGAAATTGCAAACTGGGCCAAACAGGAGGTTAAAGGCACTGACTCTCCAAGTCGGGAGAGTGTTAGTAAAGCGTCTGGAATGTTGCACCCGAGTACCAGGGGACGAGAACTGAGACATATTGGAACACGTCTCCCGATCACACGGTTGATCATACTCTGGGTTCCACGTGCATGTTTTAGCTGAAGGAAGAATCCCTTAAACCTGGAGAGTTGAGACCCGTGGAATGGGTACCATGCAATATGACTTCAAAGGGTCTTCATTTGCTCACCGAACCTCTCCAATCCTATCATTGCTGCGTTTATGCCCCTGTACACACGCTTGATTTTCTTTCAGAGACATAGCAATCCATAGGTTTTAAGATACTTACTAGTCAGGTACATTCTTAGGCGTTTAATATGGGGTGTTGAGTCCATTTCATTGAGCAAGGAGTAGTTCTTGTCTATTCTATATTTGGCTTAAGGAACTTTATCTGTGTTCATTTCAATCTCTGGTTTGATGCAGCACCCCAACTCACCTTTCCCCTTAAGCAAGCATAAGTTTGTTTTCTAAATTTGAGACCCTGTTCTGTTTTGTAATCCAGTTCCTGTGTAGCCAAGTTTACATCCCGTGTATTAGTGATATCTTATGATGTTTCTTTTTCTGTTTGACTTATTTCAGTTACAATCATCATACCTGAATCCACTCATTATGCTGCTACGGGCCTGATGACATAGATTTCATTGCTGAGTGATATTGCATTGTACGTAAGTACCACAACTTCTTTATCCATTTTTCACTTTCTGCGCTATTGAACTTGTACCGTAAACGAGGTTCTTGTAAACAGAGCCGTCCCAATCTTTGGGGTGGCTGTGTCTTTTTGATTTTAATTTCCCTAAGCTATAGGACCATAAGTGGAAGTGCCCTAGGCTCTGTTGCTTTGTTTTTTAGATGTTTCAGGAAACACCATACACCTCTCCCGAGTGGCTCTTGGCAATTGACATCCCGCCCATCAGCATAACAAGGCTCCCAGTTCTCCATGGCCTGTCCTGCCTTTCTGGATTTTACACTTTTTTCAGATGGCCCTTTTGACCGGGGGGAAGTGAGACTTCATTGTAGTGCAGATTTCTTTGCAAGCTTGCTTGGTTGGCCAAAAAGGGCGTATGCGTTTTTTCCTGAATATATTCAGGAAAAAATGCATACGCCCTTTTTGGCCAAGTGCATCATTGTGGACGTTCTGCCTCTTTTCCTATGCTTTAAATGCAATTCCAGTCTACCTCCTGAAATCGGTTTCCTGCAATTCTGCCCCGCTTTCAAGTCCTCTTGGCAGCCTTACTTCAGTATATTTTTGGACGATAGCTGTCATTTATAACTCTTCAGGTTTGTGAATTACAGTGCCCCTGAGCTCCTTTCTTCAACTCGCTTTCTTGTGAGCTGGCCGCAACACCGCAGGATTGCTTCAGGCCCTAATCTGGTTCCGGCACGGCATGCTGAGCCTTTGGTTAATTCCTCTTCCTGGTGGGAAATGAGAGTTAAATTTGTGCATCCAGACACCTCCAGCTAGTCTCTCATTGGTTCTCCCTATTACTGTTCATCTTCCGCAGAAATTGCAAACTGGGCCAAACAGGAGGTTAAAGGCACTGACTCTCCAAGTCGGGAGAGTGTTAGTAAAGCGTCTGGAATGTTGCACCCGAGTACCAGGGGACGAGAACTGAGACATATAGGAACACGTCTCCTGATCACACGGTTGAACATACTCTGGGTTCCACATGCATGTTTTAGCTGAAGGAAGAATCCCTTAAACCTGGAGAGTTGAGACCCGTGGAATGGGTACCATGCAATATGACTTCAAAGGGTCTTCATTTGCTCACCGAACCTCTCCAATCCTATCAGTGCTGCGTTTATGCCCCTGTACACACGCTTGATTCTCTTTCAGAGACATAGCAATCCATAGGTTTTAAGATACTTACTAGTCAGGTACATTCTTAGGCGTTTAATATGGGGTGTTGAGTCCATTTCGTTGAGCAAGGAGTAGCTCTTGTCTATTCCATATTTGGCTTAAGGAACTTTATCTGTGCTCATTTCAATCTCTGGATTTTTGAAGCATCCCAACTCACCTTTCCCCTTAAGCAAGCATAAGTTGGTTTTCTAAATTTGAGACCCTGTTCTGTTTTGTAATCCAGTTCCTGTGTAGCCAAGTTTACATTCCGTGTATTAGTGATATCTTATGATGTTTCTTTTTCTGTGTGACTTATTTCAGTTAGAATCATCATACCTGAATCCACTCATTATGCTGCTACGGGCCTGATGACATAGATTTCATTGCTGAGTGATATTGCATTGTACGTAAGTACCACAACTTCTTTATCCATTTTCCACTTTCTGCGATATTGAACTTGTACCGGAAAAGAGTTTCTTGTAAGCAGAGCCGTCCCAAACTTTGCGGTGGCTGTGTCTTTTTGATTTTAATTTCCCTAAGCTATAGGACCATAAGTGGAAGTGCCCTAGGCTCCGTTGCTTTGTTTTTTAGATGTATCAGGAAACACCATACACTTCTCCAGAGTAGCTCTTGGCAATTTACATCCCGCCCATCAGCATAACAAGGCTCCCAGTTCTCCATGGCCTGTCCTGCCTTTCTGGATTTTGCACTTTTTTCAGATGGCCCTTTTTACCTGGGGGAAGTGAGACTTCATTGTAGTGCAGATTTCCTTTGCAAGCTTGCTTGGTTGGCCAAAAAGGGCGTATGCGTTTTTTCCTGAATATATTCAGGAAAAAACACATACGCCCTTTTTGTCCAAGTGCATCATTGTGGACGTTCTGACTCTTTTCCTATGCTTTAAATGCAATTCCAGTCTACCTCCTGAAATCGGTTTCCTGCAATTCTGCCCCGCTTTCAAGTCCTCTTGGCAGCCTTACTTCAGTATATTTTTGGACGATAGCTGTCATTTATAACTCTGCAGGTTTGTGAATTACAGTGCCCCTGAGCTCCTTTCTTCAACTCGCTTTCTTGTGAGCTGGCCGCAACACCGCAGGATTGCTTCAGGCCCTAATCTGGTTCTAGCACGGCACGCTGAGCCTTTGGTTAATTCCTCTTTCTGGTGGGAAATGAGAGTTAAATTTGCTCATCCTGACACCTCCAGCTAGTCTCTCATTGGTTTTCCCTATTCCTGTTCATCTTCCGCAGAAATTGCAAACTGGGCCAAACAGGAGGTTAAAGGCACTGACTCTCCAAGTCGGGAGAGTGTTAGTCAAGCATCTGGAATGTTGCACCCGAGTACCAGGGGACGAGAACTGAGACATATTGGAACACGTCTCCCGATCACACGGTTGATCATACTCTGGGTTCCACATGCATGTTTAAGCTGAAGGAAGAATCCCTTAAACCTGGAGAGTTGAGACCCGTGGAATGGGTACCATGCAATATGACTTCAAAGGGTCTTCATTTGCTCACCGAACCTCTCCAATCCTATCACTGCTGCGTTTATGCGCCTGTACACACGCTTGATTCTCTTTCAGAGACATAGCAATCCATAGGTTTTAAGATACTTACTAGTCAGGTACATTCTTAGGCGTTTAATATGGGGTGTTGAGTCCACTTCGTTGAGCAAGGAGTAGCTCTTGTCTATTCCATATTTGGCTTAAGGAACTTTATCTGTGCTCATTTCAATCTCTGGTTTTATGCAGCACCCCAACTCACCTTTCCCCTTAAGCAAGCATAAGTTGGTTTTCTAAATTTGAGACCCTGTTCTGTTTTGTAATCCAGTTCCTGTGTAGCCAAGTTTACATTCCGTGTATTAGTGATTTCTTATGATGTTTCTTTTCCTGTGTGACTTATTTCAGTTAGAATCATCATACCTGAATCCACTCATTATGCTGCTACGGGCCTGATGACATAGATTTCATTGCTGAGTGATATTGCATTGTACGTAAGTACCACAACTTCTTTATCCATTTTCCACTTTCTGCGATATTGAACGTGTACCGTAAATGAGGTTCTTGTAAACAGAGCCATCCCAAACTTTGGGGTGGCTGTGTCTTTTTGATTTTAATTTCCCTAAGCTATAGGACCATAAGTGGAAGTGCCCTAGGCTCCGCTGCTTTGTTTTTTAGATATTTCAGGAAGCACCATACACTTCTTCCAAGTGGCTGTTGGCAATTTACATCCCGCCCATCAGCATAACAAGGCTCCCAGTTCTCCATGGCCTGTCCTGCCTTTCTGGATTTTACACTTTTTTCAGATGGCCCTTTTGACCGGGGGGAAGTGAGACTTCATTGTAGTGCAGATTTCCTTTGCAAGCTTGCTTGGTTGGCCAAAAAGGGCGTATGCGTTTTTTCCTGAATATATTCAGGAAAAACCGCATACGCCCTTTTTGGACAAGTGCATCATTGTGGACGTTCTGCGTCTTTTCCTATGCTTTAAATGCAATTCCAGTCTACCTCCTGAAATCGGTTTCCTGCAATTCTGCCTTGCTTTCAATGCCTTTTCATAGCCTTACCTCAATATATTTTTTCAAAATAGTTGGCCTTTATAACTCTGCATGTTTTTGAATTGCAGTGGCCCTTAGCTCCATTTTTCAGCTCTTATTTTTGTGGTCTTGCCTCATAACCACATGATTCCTTCAGGCCCTATTCTTCTTCTGGAGCACCTTGCTGTGCCTTTGTTTTATTCTTCTTACTGATGTGAAATTAGAGTGACATATGCCCATTGAAACCGCTACAGCTAGTTTCTCACTGGTTTCCCCTATTCCCATTCATCCTCCGCACTAACTGCAGACTGTGTGATACCAGAACTTAAAGGCATTGACTCTCCATGTGGGGATATTGTTAGTAAAGTGGCTGGAATGTCGATCCGGAGCCCCAGGAGAGGAAAAATGAGGTGCGTTTTAGAAACCTTTCCCGATCATATGGTATACCAGTCGCTCAGTTTCCCAGGCATGGTTTAGCTGTAGGAAGATTCCCTTCAACCTGGAGTGTTGGGACCCTGGAATGAGTAGCATGAAGTATTGCATTAAACTTTTGGCAGTTGCTCACCAAAGCTCACCAATCCTCTCAGCCCCAAGTGTCCAGCCTTATGTCTTATCCAGCTGTGGGTTTATATGTGGTCAATCCAGGTTGCATCACAGCCCCTGAGCGAATTTTGTAAGAATTTTTCTCTCTTTCATTGTTTCTGCGTTTTGTTTTTAAAATTTATTTCTATAATGGGGTTTAGCTCACTTTCACTGCTGTGTTTGTGCTGCTCTGCACACACTTGATTCCCTTATGGAGATATATCAATACATGGGTTTTAAGATTCTTATTACTCAGATATATTTCTCTGCGGTGTATAGGGTGTGTTGAGGCCAGTTCATTGAGCAAGGTGTAGATCTTGTCTAATACCTATTTGGTTTATTGAACGGTATCTGTGCTAATTTTAAACTCTGGTTTTATGCATCACCCCACCTCTCCTTTCCCCTTAAGCTGACATAAGTGTGTTTTCTAAATGTGAGACACTGTTCTGTTCTGTAATTCATTTCTTGTGCAGCCATATTTACCCTCCCTCTATAAGTGATATCTTATGATATGTTTCTTTTTCTGTTTGACTTATTTCAAGTAGTATTATCGGACCTAAATCCACTCTTTATCCTTCTACTAGCCTTATTACATTGATTTCATGGTGAAGAGATATTCCATTGTACATAAGTACCACATCTTCTTTATCCATTTTTCTCTTTCCTGGGATATTTAAGGTGTACTGAAGTTGAGGTTCTTGTAAACAGAGTAGCCCTAAACTGTGGTGTGCTTGTGTCTTGTTGATTTTTAGACTTCCCTAGATATACTCCCATGATTGGAAGTGTCCTATGCTCTGTAGCTCTGTTTTTTAGATGATTTAGGAACCACCATACACTTCTCCAGAGTGGCTCTCGGCAGTTCACACACTGCCCATCAGCGTATAAAGGTTCCCTGTTCTCCATGGCCTGTCCTACATTTCTGGTTTTTACAATTTTTTAGGATGGCCCTTTTGACCGGTGGGAAATGAGACTTCTTTGTTGTGCACATTTGCATTGCTTGCTTGCTTCGTTGCCCATAAAGTGCGCATGCGTTTTTCCTGGATATAATCAGGAAAAAACGCATACGCCCTTTTGGGCCAACTGCATCATTGTCGAAATTCTGCCGCTTTTTATGTGCTTTAAAGACGAGTCCAATCTATCTCTTGAAATCTGTTTCTTGCAATTCTGTCTTGCATTCAGATCCTCTTCTTTGCCTTACCTCAACATATTTTTGGACGTTAGTTTTCATTTATAACTCTGCAGGTTTGTGAATTGCAGTGACCCTGAGCTCCATTTTTTAAGTTGCTCTTTTGTGAGCTGACCTCAAACCCGCAGGATTGCTTTAGGCCCTATTTTGGCTCCGGCGAGGCGGGCTGAGTCTTTTTTCAATTCTTATTCTTAATGGGAAATTAGAGTGATATGTGCCCGTCCAAACCCCTACAACTATTCTCTCATTGGTTCCCCCTCTTCCCGTTCATCCTCCTCACAATTTGCAAAATGTGTGAAACAGAAGTTTAAACGTGCTGATTCTCCAAGTGGGGAGATTCTAAGTAACGTGGCTGGAATGGTGAACAGGAGCACCAGGAGAAGATAAATGAGCTGCATTTTAGACACATCTCCCGATCACATGGTGTACAGTCCTCTGGGTTTTCCATGCATGTTTTAGCTGTAGGAAGATCCCTTGAACCTGCAGAGTTGGGACCCATTGAATGGGTACCAGGTAGTATTACTTTAAAGGGTGTGCATTTCCTCACCCAACCTCACATTTCTCTTAGTGCAAACAGTTTCCAGCCTTATGTCTCATCCTGCTGTGGGTCTAGATGTGTTCAATCCATGTTGCATCACCGGCCCTGAGGAAAAGTTTTAAGAGGTTTTCTCTCTGTCATTTATTTTTTTCAATTTATTACTATATTGGTTACAGCTGATTTTCAAAGCTCTGTTTCTTGCTGCTGTACATCCACTTGATCCACGTATGGAGAGACATCAATAAATTCTTTTTCAGATTCTTACCAGTCGTATATATTCTTTTCCGGTGACTTGAGTGTGCTGAGTGCAGTTCTTTTAGCTACCGTGTAGGCCTTGTTGATTATCAGTTTGGTATTTGGAATGGTATCTTTGCTAATTTCAACCTCCTGGATGATGCCTCACCCCTCCCCACCTTTCCCGTTTAGCAGCCTTATGCGTGTTTTCTACATATTTGACTATGTTTTTGTTTTGTAATTTATTTCATGTGTAGCCATTTTGGATTCCACCTTTAAGTGATATCTTATGATATGTGTCTTTTTCTTTTTGAATTATGTCACTTAGAATGATCATACGTAACTCCTCCGGAGTTGTTACAACTGGCCATATTTCATAGATTTCCAGGCTGAATAATATTCCACTCTACCTAAGTACCACATGTCTATCCATTTTTTCCCTCCAGAGACATTTAAGTTATATCCTAGTCGAGGATCTTTTAAACAGAGAGGGGGTAAACATTGGGGTGCCTGTGTCCTCTCGATTTTTGTTTTTCCCAAGATATACGCCCATGAGTGCAAGTGCCCTATGCTCTGTAGCTCATTTTTTAGATGCTTTAGTAAACACAATACACTTCTCCAGAATGGCCGTTGGCAATATACATTTTCACTATAAGTCTCACAGGGCTCCCTCTTCTCCTTGCCCTGTCCTGCATTTCTGTTGTTTACGCTTTATGAGGATGGCTCTTCTGACTGATGCGAAGTGATATCTTTTGTAGTATTGATTTCCAGTGCCCACCTGTTTGGTTGGCTAAAAAAGTGTATGCCCTTTTCTTGAATATATACAGAAAAAAACGCATACACCCTTTTTGGCCAACTGCAATGTTGGCAATGTTCAGCCCCTTTTCTTGTGCTTAATGGCGAGTCCTTTCTACCTCCTCAAATCCCTTTCCTGCCATTCTCCCTTGCTTACAAGTCCCTTTCTCTGACTTTCCTCAAGACATTTTTCAGTGATGGATATTTTCAACTCTGCAGTTTCGTGAATTTTACTGCCCCTGAGTTCCATTGTTCAACTTGTGTTTATGGGAACTGGCCACAAAGCAGCGGGATTTCCTCAAGCCCTATACTGTTTCCATGGGCAACCCTAGCCTTTGGTCAATTCGTCTTCCTGATTGGAAATTAGAGTGACATGTGCCTGTCTGAACACCTAGGACTTGTCTCTCATTGTTCCTCATCCTTCTGCTTCATCCTCTGGACAAATTCCAAACTGTACACAACAGGATGTTGACAGTGCTGCCATCTCCAAGTGGGGAGACTGTTAGTAAAGATGCTGGATGGGTGAACCCGAGCACCAGGAGATGAGGAGATGAGATGCCTTCTCCAAACTCTTCCCAATCAGACGGTATACCATCCTCTGGGTGTGACAGACATGTTTTAGCAGTAGGAAGAGTCCCATTCATGTAAGGAGAACACCAGGGCTTTTTCAAAATCAGTGTCTCCCCGAAACCCAAACTGGGGAATTTTTTAAGCTACGGCTACACATATGTTCATTAAGGGCCTTGGGAAGTAGGCAGAGTCCAAACTTTAGATGATTGAAGTCTTCAGGGTCAGAAGCACTCACCACCAGCTTCCCTTAGGTTACACTTTAACTGTCATTGATAGATGATGTCAATAAAAATATCTATTCTTTTTCAGATTATTTCCCCTTATAGGTTATTGCAAAATGTTGAGTGTAGTTCCCTGTGCTATACAGTAGTTCCTTGTTGATGATCTATTTTATACATAGCAGTGTGTATGTGTTAATCCCAAACTGTTACTTTATCCCTCCTCCCACCTTTCCCCTTTGGTAATAATAAATTATAAGATTTTATACTTCTCAGAAATGGGGGAGCTGAAAGAGAGGTATCATTTTCAATGGAAAAGCATTTAAAACAAGATTGAAGCTTTAACCAAGATTATTAGATGTACATCCTTGGAAAGAAATCACTTCGTTTCTCTAATATTGACCTGACAAATAAGACAAACCTTTTCACTGAACTTGCTTATAATAAAGTGATGGAAATATCAAATGGGAGTGTTAGAAACATCTTATTTTACCCGAGCCTTATACACTGTTCTATGTTAACTACAGTTTGGCTCACACATCTGTTCATTGAGTTTACAATAGTCTCAATTTCTGATCCTCCAGAGTGGACCCCAACAAGTGTCCCCCTGCGCAGTGTCATTGGGGCCAACAGATCGAGACTGAGTTTGGTTCACAAGCAAAGGAAACTTTATATTTTCATCAGAGAATGGAGAGGTGAGAGCATGCACTACCCCGTGGGCTGTGGGCTGGGCTGCTGTGTAGAGATCCTGTCAGAGTCAGTGGGAGGGAGGGGGCGGAGCTCTCAAGGGCTGGGTTGGCTGCAGCTCAGGCTCTATATCGCTGAGTCTGCACTGGGCCCCAGGAGCTGAGGTGTCGACACAGCCATTCTGCACTAGGAAATCTGGTCTGAAGTGCCGGGTGTGGAACCTCTGCATGTGGGACCCTAGGAGCACATGAAATTAGACAAAGCACAAAGGATAAAAAAGGTTAGACTTGACTTTATTGCCCAGATTCTATTTTTATCTCCCAGGGATTTTTAATGGGCTTTGCTGGGGACAAACCGCTCCTCTGCCTTTTGTCCCGTTCCTCATTCTTGGAGTGCTGAGGGTGCAGACCCTTCTTCTGTAACTGCTGAGTGCTGAGTTGGGAGTCCTCATACCCGGGGGCGAGGGTCAGAGCTTCTCCCCAGCAGCCTCCAGGTGACGTTGATTGTCCCCAGGACCCCTGCCTCCCTGCTCGTCCACCTGAGCACCAACATTGGAAGTGTTATAGATTCTAATGACCTTTAAGGGTCCAGGAAAGAGATGTGCAGAGACGCTGTGGGGGCCGGTTTCACCCCGCCCCACATTTGTTCGGCCACCTTAGGCTGACCGTTTCTGCCAGCCTAGATGCTCTGACCAGTAGTCTGCGCTTTCTTCAATTAGGCCCCTGAATTAACGTACAAACAGCACCAGGTGTCAGAGCCCTGCCCGCTCAAGTCCCACACAGTCCAGGGTCAGTGGTGATCAAGGACCATGATGGCCACTGAGTCAACAGCCTTTTGAAGTAAACAGGAGTCCAGCCGGTCTTATTGGCCACCATCATCACAGTGTCTGTAGGCTTTTCTATGGTGACAGTGTGATATACGGTTCCCCCGCCAAGATTATTAGCTCCCCTCTGGGTGCAGTAAGTCCTGCAAGCAGTAGTCTACTCTTTTGGGACACACTCTTGTTGTTTTATGAGAGAAACTCCAGGTCAAGTGATGTTCACACGAGTCGTCATGGTGCCCTGTTGCCCCCGGTTATCTCTCTGGATGTTGGAGTTGGAGGGCCTCCTCACTCGAGGTCGGTGTGCCCACGGAGCGAACCCTGCAACTTCAGGGCATGGTTGGTGATTAGGATCACCACGTGGGGTCCTTTTCCCTTAGGAGGGAGGTGGCCTTTTGGGCTGCTGATTTCCAGGTTTTTAGATACCGCCAGTATCTTGGCCAGATGTGGCAGTGGGCCAAGCCCCTTGGTGACTGTAGTTTATCCTACCTGGATGGCATTCTTGCATTGTTCCATTTCAAGTGGTCCCAGTTTTTGCACTAATTCTCCAATGGCGATTCACCTTTCACTGGGAATGTAAAGGTCAAAGGGTTTAGCTAAATTAGGGAGTTCCAGGGCAAGGGTCTGAATTGACTGCTCTTTCCATTCTTGAAAGGCCACTTCTGGATTCTATTCAAAAAGATCATCATCTTTTCCTTTCAGTGTTTCATATAGAGGCCCAGCTAGTAGACTGTAGTTAGGGATCCAGAAGCAGCAAACCCTGGCCTCCCCAGGAACCCCTAAGCTGTCTTCTAGTTTTAGAAAGGGGTAAGGCTGAAAATGGTTTCTTCCCTTTCCTGGGATGGGCTTCTCCGACCTTCTGTGAGAATGAAGCCCAGGCAGGTCACCGCAGTCTGTGATATTTGAGCTTTTTCTTGGACAACTTCTATCCTTTATTGGCTTGGTAGTTCAGAGGCCTCCTTAGTAGGGCTGGCGATCAGAATGTCATCTGCGTACTGAAGGAGGGTTTCCTTTTCCAGAGGTAGAACTTTTAGGTCTTTAGCTAAGGTTTCCCCAAAGATGGTGTGGGAATATTTGCACCCTTGGGGCAAGACGGCCCGTAAGTATTGTTTTATTTGTATGTTGAGTCCTGCCACTCACAAGCCAAAATTTCTTGTGACTCTGGGACTAATGGAATACAAAAGAAGGCATCATTGAAGACTAATACAGAATACCATGTCCTGGTGGTTGGTAGAATGACCAGCAGGGTGTAGGAATTAGGAGCAACTGGAGGTATATCCTCGGTGGCTTCACTGACTGTCCTGACATCCTTTACCAGGTCCCCAGCAGCCCATGGGGCACTCGTGGTCACACCAATCCCAGAATATGGAGCTCACCTGGGCAGGTACCCCACCCCCACCCCAGCCCACGGGGCTCTGGTGGTCAGGCCCCTCCCAGGATACAGAGTTACCCTTGCAGGTACCGTGGCAGGGCTGGGCACACAGGAACCGTGCACATAGCCCTCATTGCAGAGCACCCCCAGCTCACCTGTCACTCAGAGCTGACACAGAGCACCTCAGAGCAGGACTTGAACTAACAAACAGCAGCTGTGACAGGTCTGTGACCCTGGGCATCACTCTGTGCGGCCTCCCTCCACCTGGTCTTCCAGAGACTTCCACTGCACCCGGGGCACCAGGCCTCTGTCTCCAACCACCACCCACCCCTCCTCTCCCTGACTCCTGGGTTCCTCTCATTAAGAGAGGGTTTTCTTGAAGTTGTCTCCCACTCATGGGCCAGATAAAATGATTAGAAAACAAGCCAAAGCTGCAGCCCCTTGTCTATCCTGACTCTCAGGAGCCCACACCTGTTCCTTGGACCTGGCCGGTTCAGCAAGTTCCATTTTCTGCAACTGTGAGCCCCTGAGGGGTGATGATTGGCTGAGCTGGGCAGCCTTACCGTGCCGGCCAGCCCTCCCCAGGTGTGCCTGGGTTGAGATCAATATAAATACCACTCCAGGCAGCAAGAGCCCCTGCAGCCATGCCTGAGCCATTTTCTCTGCCCTGTCAGCAGTCTCGGGGCTGGGCTGGTGGGAGGGAGTGAGAGGCCACGGCTTTGTGGGTGGCCCAGTGTGAGTGGGGCTCTGCTGGACTTTCTGCAGCAGTTGCCAGGCTGCCACCTGCTAAAGAAGAGGATGTGTCACCCATACCTGCTGCTGGAATTTCTCCCTGGGCAGAGGTGAGGAAGGAAAAAAGCAGTGGGGGCAGGGACAGGACGGGTATCTCAGGCAGGGAAATGGAAATCTTCCAGAAGAGCACCCAGGGCCAGGACCATCCTGGCTGGCCTGCAGGCACCAAGTCGGCCGGCATGCTGTCACTCGTGTGGCTCTATGGCCCTTCCTCTAGGCTTTCAAGTCCTTGTATATATTCAGGTGTTTTACCTGGGACGGGTGGGAATAGTTCAGCAGCAACTGGCCTGGGGCTCAGCTCACGTTTACTCACAGATGCCTCGGCACAGTGCCCCAGCTTTGCAATGAGGACGCTTGTTGCGTGGGGGCTGCTGGCTGAATGGGAGACGATTCCCCACCACTGACCAACTTCAGAATTGTTTACAACTGGAGCAAGTGCCCTGATACGGTTTTCCTCTGTGGAACTGGAGGGTTCTGTGTTTTTTTTCTCTTTTTCGTTTTTGGTTCAAGGTAGATTTTATTCTTCTTTTTTGTATTTACAGATAGAAGCATGGAAATAATTTATTCATATAAATACATGTATGTGAAGGGAATAATTGTTTTTTCTGTTTTATTTTTTAAATTTTATTTCTTTTTAATTTTGAATTTTATTTTATATTTTTATACAGCAGGTTCTTATTGGTTATCTATTTTATACATATAAATGTATACATGCCAATCCCAGTCTCTCAACTCCTCCCACCACCACTCCGCCAACAGCTTTCCCCCCTTCTTGTCCATACGTTTGTTGTCTACATCTGTTGCTCTATTTATGCCTTGCAAAATGGTTAATCTGTACAGTTTTTCTAGGTTCCACATATATGCATGAATATACAAGATTTGTTTTTCTCTTTCTGACTTACTTCACTCTGTATGACAGTCTCTAGATCCATCGACGTCTCTACAAATGACCCAATTTCATTCCTTTTCATGGCTTAGTAATATTCCATTTTATATATGTACCACAGCTTTATGCATTCGTCTGTCTGTGGGCATTTAGGTTGCTTCCATTACCTCGATATTGTAAACAGTGATGCAATGAACATTGCGGTGAATGTCTCTTTTTGATTTATGGTTTTGTCTGGCTATATGTCCAGTACTGGAATTGCTGTATCATATGGTAATTCTACTGTTAGTTTCTTAAGAAACATCATATTGTTCTCCATAGTGACTGTATCAATTTATATTCCCAACAATAGTGGAAGAGGGTTCCTTTTCTCCACACCCTTTCCAGGATTTTTTGTTTGTAGATTTTCTAATGATGCCCATTCTATCAGGTGTGAGGTGATACCTCACTGTTGAGACCATTTTGTTGAGCAAGGGGTAGGTCTTGTCTATTACATATTTGGCTTATGGAACGGCATCTGTGCTAATTTCAAACTCTGGTTTTATGCAGCACCCCAACTCACCTTCCCCCTTAAGCAAGCATAAGTTGGTTTTCTAAACTTGAGACCCTGTTCTGTTTTGTAA
Source organism: Leucopleurus acutus (assembly GCF_964270905.1). Classification (NCBI taxonomy): domain Eukaryota; kingdom Metazoa; phylum Chordata; class Mammalia; order Artiodactyla; family Delphinidae; genus Leucopleurus; species Leucopleurus acutus. Next base: position 155,214 of record NW_028139132.1, on the reverse strand, counting down.
CTCAGTTCATGTGTAGCCAAGTTAACATTCTGTGTATTAGTGACATCTTATGATGTTTCTTTTTCTGTGAGACTTATTTCAGTTAGAATCATCATACCTGAATCCACTCATTATGCTGCTACGGGCCTGATGACATAGATTTCATTGCTGAGTGATATTGCATTGTACGTAAGTACCACAACTTCTTTATCCATTTTTCACTTTCTGCGATATTGAACTTGTACCGTAAACGAGGTTCTTGTAAACAGAGCCGTCCCAAACTTTGGGGTGGCTGTGTCTTTTTGATTTTAAATTCCTTAAGCTATAGGACCATAAGTGGAAGTGCCCTAGGCTCTGTTGCTTTGTTTTTTAGATGTTTCAGGAAACACCATACACTTCTCCCGAGTGGCTCTTGGCAATTTACATCCCGCCCATCAGCATAACAAGGCTCCCAGTTCTCCATGGCCTGTAATGCCTTTCTGGATTTTACATTTTTTTCAGTTGTCCCTTTAGACCGGGGGGAAGTGAGACTACATTGTAGTGCAGATTTCCTTTGCAAGATTGCTTGGTTGGCCAAAAAGGGTGTATGCGTTTTTTCCTGAATATATTCAGGAAAAAATGCATACGCCCTTTTTGGCCAAGTGCATCATTGTGGACGTTCTGCCTCTTTTCCTATGCTTTAAATGCAATTCCAGTCTACCTCCTGAAATCGGTTTCCTGCAATTCTGCCCCGCATTCAAGTCCTCTTGGTAGCCTTACTTCAGTATATTTTTTGACGATAGCTGTCATTTATAACTCTGCAGGTTTGTGAATTACAGTGCCCCTGAGCTCCTTTCTTCAACTCGCTTTCTTGTGAGCTGGCCGCAACACCGCAGGATTGCTTCAGGCCCTAATCTGGTTCCGGCACGGCACGCTGAGCCTTTGGTTAATTCCTCTTCCTGGTGGGAAATGAGAGTTAAATTTGCCCGTCCAGACACCTCCAGCTAGTCTCTCAGTGGTTCTCCCTATTCCTGTTCATCTTCCGCAGAAATTGCAAATGGGCCAAACAGGAGGTTAAAGGCACTGACTCTCCAAGTCGGGAGAGTGTCAGTAAAGCGTCTGGAATGTTGCACCCGAGTACCATGGGACGAGAACTGAGACATATTGGAACACGTCTCCCGATCACACGGTTGATCATACTCTGGGTTCCACATGCATGTTTTAGCTGAAGGCAGAATCCCTTAAACCTGGAGAGTTGAGACCCGTGGAATTGGTACCATGCAATATGACTTCAAAGGGTCTTCATTTGCTCACCGAACCTCTCCAATCCTATCACTGCTATGTTTATGCCCCTGTACACACACTTGATTCTCTTTCAGAGACATAGCAATCCATAGGTTTTAAGATACTTACTAGTCAGGTACATTCTTAGGTGTTTAATATGGTGTGTTGAGTCCATTTCGTTGAGCAAGGAGTAGCTCTTGTCTATTCCATATTTGGCTTAAGGAACTTTATCTGTGCTCATTTCAATCTCCGGTTTGATGCAGCACCCCAACTCACCTTTTCGCTTAAGCAAGCATAAGTTGGTTTTCTAAATTTGAGACCCTGTTCTGATTTGTAATCCAGTTCCTGTGTAGCCAAGTTTACATTCCGTGTATTAGTGATATCTTATGATGTTTCTTTTTCTGTGTGACTTATTTCAGTTAGAATCATCATACCTGAATCCACTCATTATGCTGCTATGGGCCTGATGACATAGATTTCATTGCTGAGTGATATTGCATTGTACGTAAGTACCACAACTTCTTTATCCATTTTTCACTTTCTACTCTATTGAACTTGTACCGTAAACGAGGTTCTTGTAAACAGAGCCGTCCCAAACTTTGGGGTGGCTGTGTCTTTTTTATTTTAATTTCCCTAAACTATAGGACCATAAGTGGAAGTGCCATAGGCTCCTTTGCTTTGTTTTTTATATATTTCAGAAAGCACCATACACTTCTTCCGAGTGGCTCTTGGCAATTTACATCCCGCCCATCAGCATAACAAGGCTCCCAGTTCTCCATGGCCTGTCCTGCCTTTCTGGATTTTACACTTTTTTCAGATGGCCCTTTTGACCGGGGGGAAGTGAGACTTCATTGTAGTGCAGATTTCCTTTGCAAGCTTGCTTGGTTGGCCAAAAACGGCGTTTGCGTTTTTTCCTGAATATATTCAGGAAAAAACGCATACGCCCTTTTTGGCCAAGGGCATCATTGTGGACGTTCTGCCTCTTTTCCTATGCTTTAAATGCAATTCCAGTCTACCTCCTGAAATCGGTTTCCTGCAATTCTGCCCTGCTTTCAAGTCCTCTTGGCAGCCTTACTTCAGTATATTTTTGGACGATAGCTGTCATTTATAACTCTGCAGGTTTGTGAATTACAGTGCCTCTTAACTCCATTCTTCAAGTCGCTTTCTTGTGAGCTGGCCGCAACACCGCAGGATTGCTTCAGGCCCTAATCTGGTTCTGGCACGGCACGCTGAGCCTTTGGTTAATTCCTCTTCCTGGTGGGAAATGAGAGTTAAATTTGCCCGTCCGGACACCTCCAGCTAGTCTCTCATTGGTTCTCCGTATTCCTGTTCATCTTCCGCAGAAATTGTAAACTGGGCCAAACAGGAGGTTAAAGGCACTGACTCTCCAAGTCGGGAGAGTGTTAGTAAAGCGTCTGGAATGTTGCACCCGAATACCAGGGGAGAAAAACTGAGACATATTGGAACACGTCTCCCGATCACACGGTTTATCATACTCTGGGTTCCACATGCATGTTTAGCTGAAGGAAGAATCCCTTAAACCTGGAGAGTTGAGACCCGTGGAATGGGTACCATGCAATATGACTTCAAAGGGTCTTCATTTGCTCACCGAACCTCTCCAATCCTATCACTGCTGCGTTTATGCCCCTGTACACACGCTTGATTCTCTTTCAGGGACATAGCAATCCATAGGTTTTAAGATACTTACTAGTCAGGTACATTCTTAGGCGTTTAATATGGGGTGTTGAGTCCATTTCGTTGAGCAAGGAGTAGCTCTTGTCTATTCCATATTTGGCTTAAGGAACTTTATCTGTGCTCATTTCAATCTCTGGTTTTATGCAGCACCCCAACTCACCTTTCCCCTTAAGCAAGCATAAGTTGGTTTTCTAAATTTGAGACCCTGTTCTGTTTTGTAATCCAGTTCCTGTGTAGCCAAGTTTACATTCCGTGTATTAGTGATATCTTATGATGTTTTTTTTTCTGTGTGACTTATTTCAGTTAGAATCATCATACCTGAATCCACTCATTATGCTGCTATGGGCCTGATGACATAGATTTCATTGCTGAGTGATATTGCATTGTACGTAAGTACCACAACTTCTTTATCCATTTTTCACTTTCTGCGATATTGAACTTGTACCGTAAACGAGGTTCTTGTAAACAGAGCCGTCCCAAACTTTGGGGTGGCTGTGTCTTTTTGATTTTAATTTCCCTAAGCTCTAGGACCATAAGTGGAAGTGCCTTAGGCTCTGTTGCTTTGTTTTTTAGATGTTTCAGGAAACACCATACACTTCTCCCGAGTGGCTGTTGACAATTTACATCCCGCCCATCAGCATAACAAGGCTCCCAGTTCTCCATGGCCTGTCCTGCCTTTATGGATTTTACACTTTTTTCAGATGGCCCTTTTGACTGGGGGGAAGTGAGACTTCATTGTAGTGCAGATTTCCTTTGCAAGCTTGCTTGGTTGGCCAAAAAGGGCGTATGCGTTTTTTCCTGTATATATTCAGGAAAAAACGCATACGCCCTTTTTGGCCAAGTGCATCATTGTGGACGTTCTGCCTCTTTTCCTATGCTTTAAATGCAATTCCAGTCTACCTCCTGAAATCGGTTTCCTGCAATTCTGCCCCGCTTTCAAGTCCTCTTGGCAGCCTTACTTCAGTATATTTTTGGACGATAGCTGTCATTTATAACTCTGCAGGTTTGTGAATTACAGTGCCCCTGAGCTCCTTTCTTCAACTCGCTTTCTTGTGAGCTGGCCGCAACACCGCAGGATTGCTTCAGGCCCTAATCTGGTTCCGGCACGGCACGCTGAGCCTTTGGTTAATTCCTCTTCCTGGTGGGAAATGAGAGTTAAATTTGCCCGTCCAGACACCTCCAGCTAGTCTCTCATTGGTTCTCCCTATTCCTGTTCATCTTCCGCATAAATTGCAAATGGGCCAAACAGGAGGTTAAAGGCACTGACTCTCCAAGTCAGGAGAGTGTCAGTAAAGCGTCTGGAATGTTGCACCCGAGTACCATGGGACGAGAACTGAGACATATTGGAACACGTCTCCCGATCACACAGTTGATCATACTCTGGGTGCCACATGCATGTTTTAGCTGAAGGCAGAATCCCTTAAACCTGGAGAGTTGAGACCCGTGGAATGGGTACCATGCAATATGACTTCAAAGGGTCTTCATTTGCTCACCGAACCTCTCCAATCCTATCACTGCTGCGTTTATGCCCCTGTACACACACTTGATTCTCTTTCAGAGACATAGCAATCCATAGGTTTTAAGATACTTACTAGTCAGGTACATTCTTAGGCGTTTAATATGGGGTGTTGAGTCCACTTCGTTGAGCAAGGAGTAGCTCTTGTCTATTCCATATTTGGCTTAAGGAACTTTATCTGTGCTCATTTCAATCTCTGGTTTTATGCAGCACCCCAACTCACCTTTCCCCTTAAGCAAGCATAAGTTGGTTTTCTAAATTTGAGACCCTGTTCTGTTTTGTAATCCAGTTCCTGTGTAGCCAAGTTTACATTCCGTGTATTAGTGATTTCTTATGATGTTTCTTTTCCTGTGTGACTTATTTCAGTTAGAATCATCATACCTGAATCCACTCATTATGCTGCTACGGGCCTGATGACATAGATTTCATTGCTGAGTGATATTGCATTGTACGTAAGTACCACAACTTCTTTATCCATTTTCCACTTTCTGCGATATTGAACGTGTACCGTAAATGAGGTTCTTGTAAACAGAGCCGTCCCAAACTTTGGGGTGGCTGTGTCTTTTTGATTTTAATTTCCCTAAGCTATAGGACCATAAGTGGAAGTGCCCTAGGCTCCGCTGCTTTGTTTTTTAGATATTTCAGGAAGCACCATACACTTCTTCCAAGTGGCTGTTGGCAATTTACATCCCGCCCATCAGCATAACAAGGCTCCCAGTTCTCCATGGCCTGTCCTGCCTTTCTGGATTTTACACTTTTTTCAGATGGCCCTTTTGACCGGGGGGAAGTGAGACTTCATTGTAGTGCAGATTTCCTTTGCAAGCTTGCTTGGTTGGCCAAAAAGGGCGTATGCGTTTTTTCCTGAATATATTCAGGAAAAACCGCATACGCCCTTTTTGGACAAGTGCATCATTGTGGACGTTCTGCGTCTTTTCCTATGCTTTAAATGCAATTCCAGTCTACCTCCTGAAATCGGTTTCCTGCAATTCTGCCTTGCTTTCAATGCCTTTTCATAGCCTTACCTCAATATATTTTTTCAAAATAGTTGGCCTTTATAACTCTGCATGTTTTTGAATTGCAGTGGCCCTTAGCTCCATTTTTCAGCTCTTATTTTTGTGGTCTTGCCTCATAACCACATGATTCCTTCAGGCCCTATTCTTCTTCTGGAGCACCTTGCTGTGCCTTTGTTTTATTCTTCTTACTGATGTGAAATTAGAGTGACATATGCCCATTGAAACCGCTACAGCTAGTTTCTCACTGGTTTCCCCTATTCCCATTCATCCTCCGCACTAACTGCAGACTGTGTGATACCAGAACTTAAAGGCATTGACTCTCCATGTGGGGATATTGTTAGTAAAGTGGCTGGAATGTCGATCCGGAGCCCCAGGAGAGGAAAAATGAGGTGCGTTTTAGAAACCTTTCCCGATCATATGGTATACCAGTCGCTCAGTTTCCCAGGCATGGTTTAGCTGTAGGAAGATTCCCTTCAACCTGGAGTGTTGGGACCCTGGAATGAGGAGCATGAAGTATTGCATTAAACTTTTGGCAGTTGCTCACCAAAGCTCACCAATCCTCTCAGCCCCAAGTGTCCAGCCTTATGTCTTATCCAGCTGTGGGTTTATATGTGGTCAATCCAGGTTGCATCACAGCCCCTGAGCGAATTTTGTAAGAATTTTTCTCTCTTTCATTGTTTCTGCGTTTTGTTTTTAAAATTTATTTCTATAACGGGGTTTAGCTCACTTTCACTGCTGTGTTTGTGCTGCTCTGCACACACTTGATTCCCTTATGGAGATATATCAATACATGGGTTTTAAGATTCTTATTACTCAGATATATTTCTCTGCGGTGTATAGGGTGTGTTGAGGCCAGTTCATTGAGCAAGGTGTAGATCTTGTCTAATACCTATTTGGTTTATTGAACGGTATCTGTGCTAATTTTAAACTCTGGTTTTATGCATCACCCCACCTCTCCTTTCCCCTTAAGCTGACATAAGTGTGTTTTCTAAATGTGAGACACTGTTCTGTTCTGTAATTCATTTCTTGTGCAGCCATATTTACCCTCCCTCTATAAGTGATATCTTATGATATGTTTCTTTTTCTGTTTGACTTATTTCAAGTAGTATTATCGGACCTAAATCCACTCTTTATCCTTCTACTAGCCTTATTACATTGATTTCATGGTGAAGAGATATTCCATTGTACATAAGTACCACATCTTCTTTATCCATTGTTCTCTTTCCTGGGATATTTAAGGTGTACTGAAGTTGAGGTTCTTGTAAACAGAGTAGCCCTAAACTGTGGTGTGCTTGTGTCTTGTTGATTTTTAGACTTCCCTAGATATACTCCCATGATTGGAAGTGTCCTATGCTCTGTAGCTCTGTTTTTTAGATGATTTAGGAACCACCATACACTTCTCCAGAGTGGCTCTCGGCAGTTCACACACTGCCCATCAGCGTATAAAGGCTCCCTGTTCTCCATGGCCTGTCCTACATTTCTGGTTTTTACAATTTTTTAGGATGGCCCTTTTGACCGGTGGGAAATGAGACTTCTTTGTTGTGCACATTTGCATTGCTTGCTTGCTTCGTTGCCCATAAAGTGCGCATGCGTTTTTTCCTGGATATAATCAGGAAAAAACGCATACGCCCTTTTGGGCCAACTGCATCATTGTCGAAATTCTGCCGCTTCTTATGTGCTTTAAAGACGAGTCCAATCTATCTCTTGAAATCTGTTTCTTGCAATTCTGTCTTGCATTCAGATCCTCTTCTTTGCCTTACCTCAACATATTTTTGGACGTTAGTTTTCATTTATAACTCTGCAGGTTTGTGAATTGCAGTGACCCTGAGCTCCATTTTTTAAGTTGCTCTTTTGTGAGCTGACCTCAAACCCGCAGGATTGCTTTAGGCCCTATTTTGGCTCCGGCGAGGCGGGCTGAGCCTTTTTTCAATTCTTATTCTTAATGGGAAATTAGAGTGATATGTGCCCGTCCAAACCCCTACAACTATTCTCTCATTGGTTCCCCCTCTTCCCGTTCATCCTCCTCACAATTTGCAAAATGTGTGAAACAGAAGTTTAAACGTGCTGATTCTCCAAGTGGGGAGATTCTAAGTAACGTGGCTGGAATGGTGAACAGGAGCACCAGGAGAGGATAAATGAGCTGCATTTTAGACACATCTCCCGATCACATGGTGTACAGTCCTCTGGGTTTTCCATGCATGTTTTAGCTGTAGGAAGATCCCTTGAACCTGCAGATTTGGGACCCATTGAATGGGTACCAGGTAGTATTACTTTAAAGGGTGTGCATTTCCTCACCCAACCTCACATTTCTCTTAGTGCAAACAGTTTCCAGCCTTATGTCTCATCCTGCTGTGGGTCTAGATGTGTTCAATCCATGTTGCATCACCGGCCCTGAGGAAAAGTTGTAAGAGGTTTTCTCTCTGTCGTTTATTTTTTTCAATTTATTACTATATTGGTTACAGCTGATTTTCAAAGTTCTGTTTCTTGCTGCTGTACATCCACTTGATCCACGTATGGAGAGACATCAATAAATTCTTTTTCAGATTCTTACCAGTCGTATATATTCTTTTCCGGTGACTTGAGTGTGCTGAGTGCAGTTCTTTTAGCTACCGTGTAGGCCTTGTTGATTATCAGTTTGGTATTTGGAATGGTATCTTTGCTAATTTCAACCTCCTGGATGACGCCTCACCCCTCCCCACCTTTCCCGTTTATCAGCCTTATGCGTGTTTTCTACATATTTGACTATGTTTTTGTTTTGTAATTTATTTCATGTGTAGCCATTTTGGATTCCACCTTTAAGTGATATCTTATGATATGTGTCTTTTTCTTTTTGAATTATGTCACTTAGAATGATCATAAGTAACTCCTCCGGAGTTGTTACAACTGGCCATATTTCATAGATTTCCAGGCTGAATAATATTCCACTCTACCTAAGTACCACATCTCTATCCATTTTTTCCCTCCAGAGACATTTAAGTTATATCCTAGTCGAGGATCTTTTAAACAGAGAGGGGGTAAACATTGGGGTGCCTGTGTCCTCTCGATTTTTGTTTTTCCCAAGATATACGCCCATGAGTGCAAGTGCCCTATGCTCTGTAGCTCATTTTTTAGATGCTTTAGTAAACACAATACACTTCTCCAGAATGGCCGTTGGCAATATACATTTCCACTCTAAGTCTCACAGGGCTCCCTCTTCTCCTTGCCCTGTCCTGCATTTCTGTTGTTTACGCTTTATGAGGATGGCTCTTCTGACTGATGCGAAGTGATATCTTTTGTAGTATTGATTTCCAGTGCCCACCTGTTTGGTTGGCTAAAAAAGTGTATGCCCTTTTCTTGAATATATACAGAAAAAAACGCATACACCCTTTTTGGCCAACTGCAATGTTGGCAATGTTCAGCCCCTTTTCTTGTGCTTAATGGCGAGTCCTTTCTACCTCCTCAAATCCCTTTCCTGCCATTCTCCCTTGCTTACAAGTCCTTTTCTCTGACTTTCCTCAAGACATTTTTCAGTGATGGATATTTTCAACTCTGCAGTTTCGTGAATTTTACTGCCCCTGAGTTCCATTGTTCAACTTGTGTTTATGGGAACTGGCCACAAAGCAGCGGGATTTCCTCAAGCCCTATACTGTTTCCATGGGCAACCCTAGCCTTTGGTCAATTCGTCTTCCTGATTGGAAATTAGAGTGACATGTGCCTGTCTGAACACCTAGGACTTGTCTCTCATTGTTCCTCATCCTTCTGCTTCATCCTCTGGACAAATTCCAAACTGTACACAACAGGATGTTGACAGTGCTGCCATCTCCAAGTGGGGAGACTGTTAGTAAAGACGCTGGATAGGTGAACCCGAGCACCAGGAGATGAGGAGATGAGATGCCTTCTCCAAACTCTTCCCAATCAGACGGTATACTATCCTCTGGGTGTGACAGACATGTTTTAGCAGTAGGAAGAGTCCCATTCATGTAAGGAGAACACCAGGGCTTTTTCAAAATCAGTGTCTCCCCGAAACCCAAACTGGGGAATTTTTTAAGCTACGGCTACACATATGTTCATTAAGGGCCTTGGGAAGTAGGCAGAGTCCAAACTTTAGATGATTGAAGTCTTCAGGGTCAGAAGCACTCACCACCAGCTTCCCTTAGGTTACACTTTAACTGTCATTGATAGATGATGTCAATAAAAATATCTATTCTTTTTCAGATTATTTCCCCTTATAGGTTATTGCAAAATGTTGAGTGTAGTTCCCTGTGCTATACAGTAGTTCCTTGTTGATGATCTATTTTATACATAGCAGTGTGTATGTGTTAATCCCAAACTGTTAATTTATCCCTCCTCCCACCTTTCCCCTTTGGTATTAATAAATTATAAGATTTTATACTTCTCAGAAATGGGGGAGCTGAAAGAGAGGTATCATTTTCAATGGAAAAGCATTTAAAACAAGATTGAAGCTTTAACCAAGATTATTAGATGTACATCCTTGGAAAGAAATCACTTCGTTTCTCTAATATTGACCTGACAAATAAGACAAACCTTTTCACTGAACTTGCTTATAATAAAGTGATGGAAATATCAAATGGGAGTGTTAGAAACATCTTATTTTACCCGAGCCTTATACACTGTTCTATGTTAACTACAGTTTGGCTCACACATCTGTTCATTGAGGTTACAATAGTCTCAATTTCTGTTACTGATCCTCCAGAGTGGACCCCAACAAGTGTCCCCCTGCGCAGTGTCATTGGGGCCAACAGATCGAGACTGAGTTTGGTTCACAAGCAAAGGAAACTTTATATTTTGATCAGAGAATGGAGAGGTGAGAGCATGCACTACCCCATGGGCTGTGGGCTGGGCTGCTGTGTAGAGATCCTGTCAGAGTCAGTGGGAGGGAGGAGGCGGAGCTCTCAAGGGCTGGGTTGGCTGCAGCTCAGGCTCTATATCGCGGAGTCTGCACTGGGCCCCAGGAGCTGAGGTGTCGACACAGCCATTCTGCACTAGGAAATCTGGTCTGAAGTGCCGGGTGTGGAACCTCTGCATGTGGGACCCTAGGAGCACATGAAATTAGACAAAGCACAAAGGATAAAAAAGGTTAGACTTGACTTTATTGCCCAGATTCTATTTTTATCTCCCAGGGATTTTTAATGGGCTTTGCTGGGGACAAACCGCTCCTCTGCCTTTTGTCCCGTTCCTCATTCTTGGAGTGCTGAGGGTGCAGACCCTTCTTCTGTAACTGCTGAGTGCTGAGTTGGGAGTCCTCATACCCGGGGGCGAGGGTCAGAGCTTCTCCCCAGCAGCCTCCAGGTGACGTTGATTGTCCCCAGGACCCCTGCCTCCCTGCTCGTCCACCTGAGCACCAACATTGGAAGTGTTATAGATTCTAATGACCTTTAAGGGTCCAGGAAAGAGATGTGCAGAGACGCTGTGGGGACCGGTTTCACCCCGCCCCACATTTGTTCGGCCACCTTAGGCTGACCGTTTCTGCCAGCCTAGATGCTCTGACCAGTAGTCTGTGCTTTCTTCAATTAGGCCCCTGAATTAACGTACAAACAGCACCAGGTGTCAGAGCCCTGCCCGCTCAAGTCCCACACAGTCCAGGGTCAGTGGTGATCAAGGACCATGATGGCCACTGAGTCAACAGCCTTTTGAAGTAAACAGGAGTCCAGCCGGTCTTATTGGCCACCATCATCACAGTGTCTGTAGGCTTTTCTATGGTGACAGTGTGATATACGGTTCCCCCGCCAAGATTATTAGCTCCCCTCTGGGTGCAGTAAGTCCTGCAAGCAGTAGTCTACTCTTTTGGGACACACTCTTGTTGTTTTATGAGAGAAACTCCAGGTCAAGTGATGTTCACACGAGTCGTCATGGTGCCCTGTTGCCCCCGGTTATCTCTCTGGATGTTGGAGTTGGAGGGCCTCCTCACTCGAGGTCGGTGTGCCCACGGAGCGAACCCTGCAACTTCAGGGCATGGTTGGTGATTAGGATCACCACGTGGGGTCCTTTTCCCTTAGGAGGGAGGTGGCCTTTTGGGCTGCTGATTTCCAGGTTTTTAGATACCGCCAGTATCTTGGCCAGATGTGGCAGTGGGCCAAGCCCCTTGGTGACTGTAGTTTATCCTACCTGGATGGCATTCTTGCATTGTTCCATTTCAAGTGGTCCCAGTTTTTGCACTAATTCTCCAATGGCGATTCACCTTTCACTGGGAATGTAAAGGTCAAAGGGTTTAGCTAAATTAGGGAGTTCCAGGGCAAGGGTCTGAATTGACTGCTCTTTCCATTCTTGAAAGGCCACTTCTGGATTCTATTCAAAAAGATCATCATCTTTTCCTTTCAGTGTTTCATATAGAGGCCCAGCTAGTAGACTGTAGTTAGGGATCCAGAAGCAGCAAACCCTGGCCTCCCCAGGAACCCCTAAGCTGTCTTCTAGTTTTAGAAAGGGGTAAGGCTGAAAATGGTTTCTTCCCTTTCCTGGGATGGGCTTCTCCGACCTTCTGTGAGAATGAAGCCCAGGCAGGTCACCGCAGTCTGTGATATTTGAGCTTTTTCTTGGACAACTTCTATCCTTTATTGGCTTGGTAGTTCAGAGGCCTCCTTAGTAGGGCTGGCGATCAGAATGTCATCTGCGTACTGAAGGAGGGTTTCCTTTTCCAGAGGTAGAACTTTTAGGTCTTTAGCTAAGGTTTCCCCAAAGATGGTGTGGGAATATTTGCACCCTTGGGGCAAGACGGCCCGTAAGTATTGTTTTATTTGTATGTTGAGTCCTGCCACTCACAAGCCAAAATTTCTTGTGACTCTGGGACTAATGGAATACAAAAGAAGGCATCATTGAAGACTAATACAGAATACCATGTCCTGGTGGTTGGTAGAATGACCAGCAGGGTGTAGGAATTAGGAGCAACTGGAGGTATATCCTCGGTGGCTTCACTGACTGTCCTGACATCCTTTACCAGGTCCCCAGCAGCCCATGGGGCACTCGTGGTCACACCAATCCCAGAATATGGAGCTCACCTGGGCAGGTACCCCACCCCCACCCCAGCCCACGGGGCTCTGGTGGTCAGGCCCCTCCCAGGATACAGAGTTACCCTTGCAGGTACCGTGGCAGGGCTGGGCACACAGGAACCGTGCACATAGCCCTCATTGCAGAGCACCCCCAGCTCACCTGTCACTCAGAGCTGACACAGAGCACCTCAGAGCAGGACTTGAACTAACAAACAGCAGCTGTGACAGGTCTGTGACCCTGGGCATCACTCTGTGCGGCCTCCCTCCACCTGGTCTTCCAGAGACTTCCACTGCACCCGGGGCACCAGGCCTCTGTCTCCAACCACCACCCACCCCTCCTCTCCCTGACTCCTGGGTTCCTCTCATTAAGAGAGGGTTTTCTTGAAGTTGTCTCCCACTCATGGGCCAGATAAAATGATTAGAAAACAAGCCAAAGCTGCAGCCCCTTGTCTATCCTGACTCTCAGGAGCCCACACCTGTTCCTTGGACCTGGCCAGTTCAGCAAGTTCCATTTTCTGCAACTGTGAGCCCCTGAGGGGTGATGATTGGCTGAGCTGGGCAGCCTTACCGTGCCGGCCAGCCCTCCCCAGGTGTGCCTGGGTTGAGATCAATATAAATACCACTCCAGGCAGCAAGAGCCCCTGCAGCCATGCCTGAGCCATTTTCTCTGCCCTGTCAGCAGTCTCGGGGCTGGGCTGGTGGGAGGGAGTGAGAGGCCACGGCTTTGTGGGTGGCCCAGTGTGAGTGGGGCTCTGCTGGACTTTCTGCAGCAGTTGCCAGGCTGCCACCTGCTAAAGAAGAGGATGTGTCACCCATACCTGCTGCTGGAATTTCTCCCTGGGCAGAGGTGAGGAAGGAAAAAAGCAGTGGGGGCAGGGACAGGACGGGTATCTCAGGCAGGGAAATGGAAATCTTCCAGAAGAGCACCCAGGGCCAGGACCATCCTGGCTGGCCTGCAGGCACCAAGTCGGCCGGCATGCTGTCACTCGTGTGGCTCTATGGCCCTTCCTCTAGGCTTTCAAGTCCTTGTATATATTCAGGTGTTTTACCTGGGACGGGTGGGAATAGTTCAGCAGCAACTGGCCTGGGGCTCAGCTCACGTTTACTCACAGATGCCTCGGCACGGTGTCCCAGCTTTGCAATGAGGACGCTTGTTGCGTGGGGGCTGCTGGCTGAATGGGAGACGATTCCCCACCACTGACCAACTTAAGAATTGTTTACAACTGGAGCAAGTGCCCTGATACGGTTTTCCTCTGTGGAACTGGTGGGTTCTGTGTTTTTTTTCTCTTTTTCGTTTTTGGTTCAAGGTAGATTTTATTCTTCTTTTTTGTATTTACAGATAGAAGCATGGAAATAATTTATTCATATAAATACATGTATGTGAAGGGAATAATTGTTTTTTCTGTTTTATTTTTTAAATTTTATTTCTTTTTAATTTTGAATTTTATTTTATATTTTTATACAGCAGGTTCTTATTGGTTATCTATTTTATACATATAAATGTATACATGCCAATCCCAGTCTCTCAACTCCTCCCACCACCACTCCGCCAACAGCTTTCCCCCCTTCTTGTCCATACGTTTGTTGTCTACATCTGTTGCTCTATTTATGCCTTGCAAAATGGTTAATCTGTACAGTTTTTCTAGGTTCCACATATATGCATGAATATACAAGATTTGTTTTTCTCTTTCTGACTTACTTCACTCTGTATGACAGTCTCTAGATCCATCGACGTCTCTACAAATGACCCAATTTCATTCCTTTTCATGGCTTAGTAATATTCCATTTTATATATGTACCACAGCTTTATGCATTCGTCTGTCTGTGGGCATTTAGGTTGCTTCCATTACCTCGATATTGTAAATAGTGATTCAATGAACATTGCGGTGAATGTCTCTTTTTGATTTATGGTTTTGTCTGGCTATATGTCCAGTACTGGAATTGCTGTATCATATGGTAATTCTACTGTTAGTTTCTTAAGAAACATCATATTGTTCTCCATAGTGACTGTATCAATTTATATTCCCAACAATAGTGGAAGAGGGTTCCTTTTCTCCACACCCTTTCCAGCATTTTTTGTTTGTAGATTTTCTAATGATGCCCATTCTATCAGGTGTGAGGTGATACCTCACTGTTGAGACCATTTTGTTGAGCAAGGGGTAGGTCTTGTCTATTACATATTTGGCTTATGGAACGGCATCTGTGCTAATTTCAATCTCTGGTTTTATGCAGCACCCCAACTCACCTTTCCCCTTAAGCAAGCATAAGTTGGTTTTCTAAATTTGAGACCCTGTTCTGTTTTGTAATCCAGTTCCTGTGTAGCCAAGTTTACATTCCGTGTATTAGTGATATCTTATGATGTTTCTTTTTCTGTGTGACTTATTTCAGTTAGAATCATCATACCTGAATCCACTCATTATGCTGCTACGGGCCTGATGACATAGATTTCATTGCTGAGTGATATTGCATTGTACGTAAGTACCACAACTTCTTTATCCATTTTTCACTTTCTGCGATATTGAAATTGTACCGTAAACGAGGTTCTTGTAAACAGAGCCGTCCCAAACTTTGGGGTGGCTGTGTCTTTTTTATTTTAATTTCCCTAAGCTATAGGACCATAAGTGGAAGTGCCCTAGGCTCTGTTGCTTTGTTTTGTAGATGTTTCAGGAAACACCATACACTTCTCCCGAGTGGCTCTTGGCAATTTACATCCCGCCCATCAGCATAACAAGGCTCCCAGTTCTCCATGGCCTGTCCTGCCTTTCTGGATTTTACACTTTTTTCAGATGGCCCTTTTGACCTGGGGGAAGTGAGACTTCATTGTAGTGCAGATTTCCTTTGCAAGCTTGCTTGGTTAGCCAAAAAGGGCGTATGCGTTTTTTCCTGAATATATTCAGGAAAAAACGCATACGCCCTTTTTGGCCAAGTGCATCATTGTGGACGTTCTGCCTCTTTTCCTATGCTTTAAATGCAATTCCAGTCTACCTCCTGAAATCGGTTTCCTGCAATTCTGCCCCGCTTTCAAGTCCTCTTGGCAGCCTTACTTCAGTATATTTTTGGACGATAGCTGTCATTTATAACTCTGCAGGTTTGTGAATTACAGTGCCCCTGAGCTCCTTTCTTCAACTCGCTTTCTTGTGAGCTGGCCGCAACACCGCAGGATTGCTTCAGGCCCTAATCTGGTTCCGGCACGGCACGCTGAGCCTTTGGTTAATTCCTCTTCCTGGTGGGAAATGAGAGTTAAATTTGCCCGTCCAGACACCTCCAGCTAGTCTCTCATTGGTTCTCCCTATTCCTGTTCATCTTCCGCAGAAATTGCAAATGGGCCAAACAGGAGGTTAAAGGCACTGACTCTCCAAGTCGGGAGAGTGTCAGTAAAGCGTCTGGAATGTTGCACCCGAGTACCATGGGACGAGAACTGAGACATATTGGAACACGTCTCCCGATCACACGGTTGATCATACTCTGGGTTCCACATGCATGTTTTAGCTGAAGGCAGAATCCCTTAAACCTGGAGAGTTGAGACCCGTGGAATTGGTACCATGCAATATGACTTCAAAGGGTCTTCATTTGCTCACTGAACCTCTCCAATCCTATCACTGCTATGTTTATGCCCCTGTACACACACTTGATTCTCTTTCAGAGACATAGCAATCCATAGGTTTTAAGATACTTACTAGTCAGGTACATTCTTAGGCGTTTAATATGGGGTGTTGAGTCCATTTCGTTGAGCAAGGAGTAGCTCTTGTCTATTCCATATTTGGCTTAAGGAACTTTATCTGTGCTCATTTCAATCTCCGGTTTGATGCAGCACCCCAACTCACCTTTTCGCTTAAGCAAGCATAAGTTGGTTTTCTAAATTTGAGACCCTGTTCTGATTTGTAATCCAGTTCCTGTGTAGCCAAGTTTACATTCCGTGTATTAGTGATATCTTATGATGTTTCTTTTTCTGTGTGACTTATTTCAGTTAGAATCATCATACCTGAATCCACTCATGCTGCTACGGGCCTGATGACATAGATTTCATTGCTGAGTGATATTGCATTGTACGTAAGTACCACAACTTCTTTATCCATTTTTCACTTTCTACTCTATTGAACTTGTACCAGAAACGAGGTTCTTGTAAACAGAGCCGTCCCAAACTTTGGGGTGGCTGTGTCTTTTTTATTTTAATTTCCCTAAACTATAGGACCATAAGTGGAAGTGCCATAGGCTCCTTTGCTTTGTTTTTTATATATTTCAGAAAGCACCATACACTTCTTCCGAGTGGCTCTTGGCAATTTACATCCCGCCCATCAGCATAACAAGGCTCCCAGTTCTCCATGGCCTGTCCTGCCTTTCTGGATTTTACACTTTTTTCAGATGGCCCTTTTGACCGGGGGGAAGTGAGACTTCATTGTAGTGCAGATTTCCTTTGCAAGCTTGCTTGGTTGGCCAAAAACGGCGTTTGCGTTTTTTCCTGAATATATTCAGGAAAAAATGCATACGCCCTTTTTGGCCAAGTGCATCATTGTGGACGTTCTGCCTCTTTTCCTATGCTTTAAATGCAATTCCAGTCTACCTCCTGAAATCGGTTTCCTGCAATTCTGCCCCGCATTGAAGTCCTCTTGGCAGCCTTACTTCAGTATATTTTTTGACGATAGCTGTCATTTATAACTCTGCAGGTTTGTGAATTACAGTGCCCCTGAGCTCCTTTCTTCAACTCGCTTTCTTGTGAGCTGGCCGCAACACCGCAGGATTGCTTCAGGCCCTAATCTGGTTCTGGCACGGCACGCTGAGCCTTTGGTTAATTCCTCTTCCTGGTGGGAAATGAGAGTTAAATTTGCCCGTCCGGACACCTCCAGCTAGTCTCTCATTGGTTCTCCGTATTCCTGTTCATCTTCCGCAGAAATTGTAAACTGGGCCAAACAGGAGGTTAAAGGTACTGACTCTCCAAGTCGGGAGAGTGTCAGTAAAGCGTCTGGAATGTTGCACCCGAGTACCATGGGACGAGAACTGAGACATATTGGAACACGTCTCCCGATCACACGGTTGATCATACTCTGGGTGCCACATGCATGTTTTAGCTGAAGGCAGAATCCCTTAAACCTGGAGAGTTGAGACCCGTGGAATGGGTACCATGCAATATGACTTCAAAGGGTCTTCATTTGCTCACCGAACCTCTCCAATCCTATCACTGCTGCGTTTATGCCCCTGTACACACACTTGATTCTCTTTCAGAGACATAGCAATCCATAGGTTTTAAGATACTTACTAGTCAGGTACATTCTTAGGCGTTTAATATGGGGTGTTGAGTCCATTTCGTTGAGCAAGGAGTAGCTCTTGTCTATTCCATATTTGGCTTAAGGAACTTTATCTGTGCTCATTTCAATCTCTGGTTTGATGCAGCACCCCAACTCACCTTTTCGCTTAAGCAAGCATAAGTTGGTTTTCTAAATTTGAGACCCTGTTCTGATTTGTAATCCAGTTCCTGTGTAGCCAAGTTTACATTCCGTGTATTAGTGATATCTTATGATGTTTCTTTTTCTGTGTGACTTATTTCAGTTAGAATCATCATACCTGAATCCACTCATTATGCTGCTACAGGCCTGATGACATAGATTTCATTGCTGAGTGATATTGCATTGTACGTAAGTACCACAAATTCTTTATCCATTTTTCACTTTCTGCGATATTGAACTTGTACCGTAAACGAGGTTCTTGTAAACAGAGTCGTCCCAAACTTTGGGGTGGCTGTGTCTTTTTGATTTTAATTTCCCTAAGCTATAGGACCATAAGTGGAAGTGCTCTAGGCTCTGTTTCTTTGTTTTTTAGATGTTTCAGGAATCACAATACACTTCTCCCTAGTGGCTGTTGGCAATTTACATCCCGCCCATCAGCATAACAAGGCTCCTAGTTCTCCATGGCCTTTCCTGCCTTTCTGGATTTTACACTTTTTTCAGATGGCCCTTTTGACCGGGGGAAGTGAGACTTCATTGTAGTGCAGATTTCCTTTACAAGCTTGCTAGGTGGCCAAAAAGGGCGTATGCGTTTTTTCCTGAATATATTCAGGAAAAAACGCATACGCCCTTTTTGGCCAAGTGCATCATTGTGGACGTTCTGCCTCTTTTCCTATGCTTTAAATGCAATTTCATTCTCCCTCCTGAAATCGGTTTCCTGCAATTCTGCCCCGTTTTCAAGTCCTCTTGGCAGCCTTACTTCAGTATATTTTTGGACGATAGCTGTCATTTATAACTCTGCAATTTTGTGAATTACAGTGCCCCTGAGCTCCTTTCTTCAACTCGCTTTCTTGTGAGCTGGCCGCAACACCGCAGGATTGCTTCAGGCCCTAATCTGGTTCTGGCACGGCACGCTGAGCCTTTGGTTAATTCCTCTTCCTGGTGGGAAATGAGAGTTAAATTTGCCCGTCCAGACACCTCCAGCTAGTCTCTCATTGGTTCTCCCTATTCCTGTTCATCTTCCGCAGAAATTGCAAATGGGCCAAACAGGAGGTTAAAGGCACTGACTCTCCAAGTCGGGAGAGTGTCAGTAAAGCGTCTGGAATGTTGCACCCGAGTACCATGGGACGAGAACTGAGACATATTGGAACACGTCTCCCGATCACACGGTTGATCATACTCTGGGTGCCACATGCATGTTTTAGCTGAAGGCAGAATCCCTTAAACCTGGAGAGTTGAGACCCGTGGAATGGGTACCATGCAATATGACTTCAAAGGGTCTTCATTTGCTCACCGAACCTCTCCAATCCTATCACTGCTGCGTTTATGCCCCTGTACACACACTTGATTCTCTTTCAGAGACATAGCAATCCATAGGTTTTAAGATACTTACTAGTCAGGTACATTCTTAGGCGTTTAATATGGGGTGTTGAGTCCATTTCGTTGAGCAAGGAGTAGCTCTTGTCTATTCCATATTTGGCTTAAGGAACTTTATCTGTGCTCATTTCAATCTCCGGTTTGATGCAGCACCCCAACTCACCTTTTCGCTTAAGCAAGCATAAGTTGGTTTTCTAAATTTGAGACCCTGTTCTGATTTGTAATCCAGTTCCTGTGTAGCCAAGTTTACATTCCGTGTATTAGTGATATCTTATGATGTTTCTTTTTCTGTGTGACTTATTTCAGTTAGAATCATCATACCTGAATCCACTCATGCTGCTACGGGCCTGATGACATAGATTTCATTGCTGAGTGATATTGCATTGTACGTAAGTACCACAACTTCTTTATCCATTTTTCACTTTCTACTCTATTGAACTTGTACCGGAAACGAGGTTCTTGTAAACAGAGCCGTCCCAAACTTTGGGGTGGCTGTGTCTTTTTTATTTTAATTTCCCTAAACTATAGGACCATAAGTGGAAGTGCCATAGGCTCCTTTGCTTTGTTTTTTATATATTTCAGAAAGCACCATACACTTCTTCCGAGTGGCTCTTGGCAATTTACATCCCGCCCATCAGCATAACAAGGCTCCCAGTTCTCCATGGCCTGTCCTGCCTTTCTGGATTTTACACTTTTTTCAGATGGCCCTTTTGACCGGGGGGAAGTGAGACTTCATTGTAGTGCAGATTTCCTTTGCAAGCTTGCTTGGTTGGCCAAAAACGGCGTTTGCGTTTTTTCCTGAATATATTCAGGAAAAAATGCATACGCCCTTTTTGGCCAAGTGCATCATTGTGGACGTTTTGCCTCTTTTCCTATGCTTTAAATGCAATTCCAGTCTACCTCCTGAAATCGGTTTCCTGCAATTCTGCCCCGCATTCAAGTCCTCTTGGCAGCCTTACTTCAGTATATTTTTTGACGATAGCTGTCATTTATAACTCTGCAGGTTTGTGAATTACAGTGCCCCTGAGCTCCTTTCTTCAACTCGCTTTCTTGTGAGCTGGCCGCAACACCGCAGGATTGCTTCAGGCCCTAATCTGGTTCTGGCACGGCACGCTGAGCCTTTGGTTAATTCCTCTTCCGGGTGGGAAATGAGAGTTAAATTTGCCCGTCCGGACACCTCCAGCTAGTCTCTCATTGGTTCTCCGTATTCCTGTTCATCTTCCGCAGAAATTGTAAACTGGGCCAAACAGGAGGTTAAAGGCACTGACTCTCCAAGTCGGGAGAGTGTTAGTAAAGCGTCTGGAATGTTGCACCCGAATACCAGGGGACAAAAACTGAGACATATTGGAACACGTCTCCCGATCACACGGTTTATCATACTCTGGGTTCCACATGCATGTTTAGCTGAAGGAAGAATCCCTTAAACCTGGAGAGTTGAGACCCGTGGAATGGGTACCATGCAATATGACTTCAAAGGGTCTTCATTTGCTCACCGAACCTCTCCAATCCTATCACTGCTGCGTTTATGCCCCTGTACACACGCTTGATTCTCTTTCAGAGACATAGCAATCCATAGGTTTTAAGATACTTACTAGTCAGGTACATTCTTAGGCGTTTAATATGGGGTGTTGAGTCCATTTCGTTGAGCAAGGAGTAGCTCTTGTCTATTCCATATTTGGCTTAAGGAACTTTATCTGTGCTCATTTCAATCTCTGGTTTTATGCAGCACCCCAACTCACCTTTCCCCTTAAGCAAGCATAAGTTGGTTTTCTAAATTTGAGACCCTGTTCTGTTTTGTAATCCAGTTCCTGTGTAGCCAAGTTTACATTCCGTGTATTAGTGATATCTTATGATGTTTCTTTTTCTGTGTGACTTATTTCAGTTAGAATCATCATACCTGAATCCACTCATTATGCTGCTATGGGCCTGATGACATAGATTTCATTGCTGAGTGATATTGCATTGTACGTAAGTACCACAACTTCTTTATCCATTTTTCACTTTCTGCGATATTGAACTTGTACCGTAAACGAGGTTCTTGTAAACAGAGCCGTCCCAAACTTTGGGGTGGCTGTGTCTTTTTGATTTTAATTTCCCTAAGCTATAGGACCATAAGTGGAAGTGCCTTAGGCTCTGTTGCTTTGTTTTTTAGATGTTTCAGGAAACACCATACACTTCTCCCGAGTGGCTGTTGACAATTTACATCCCGCCCATCAGCATAACAAGGCTCCCATTTCTCCATTGCCTGTCCTGCCTTTATGGATTTTACACTTTTTTCAGATGGCCCTTTTGACTGGGGGGAAGTGAGACTTCATTGTAGTGCAGATTTCCTTTGCAAGCTTGCTTGGTTGGCCAAAAAGGGCGTATGCGTTTTTACCTGAATATATTCAGGAAAAAACGCATACTCCCTTTTTGGCCAAGTGCATCATTGTGGACGTTCTGCCTCTTTTCCTATGCTTTAAATGCAATTCCAGTCTACCTCCTGAAATCGGTTTCCTGCAATTCTGCCCCGCTTTCAAGTCCTCTTGGCAGCCTTACTTCAGTATATTTTTGGACGATAGCTGTCATTTATAACTCTGCAGGTTTGTGAATTACAGTGCCCCTGAGCTCCTTTCTTCAACTCGCTTTCTTGTGAGCTGGCCGCAACACCGCAGGATTGCTTCAGGCCCTAATCTGGTTCCGGCACGGCACGCTGAGCCTTTGGTTAATTCCTCTTCCTGGTGGGAAATGAGAGTTAAATTTGCCCGTCCAGACACCTCCAGCTAGTCTCTCATTGGTTCTCCCTATTCCTGTTCATCTTCCGCAGAAATTGCAAATGGGCCAAACAGGAGGTTAAAGGCACTGACTCTCCAAGTCGGGAGAGTGTCAGTAAAGCGTCTGGAATGTTGCACCCGAGTACCATGGGACGAGAACTGAGACATATTGGAACACGTCTCCCGATCACACGGTTGATCATACTCTGGGTTCCACATGCATGTTTTAGCTGAAGGCAGAATCCCTTAAACCTGGAGAGTTGAGACCCGTGGAATTGGTACCATGCAATATGACTTCAAAGGGTCTTCATTTGCTCACTGAACCTCTCCAATCCTATCACTGCTATGTTTATGCCCCTGTACACACACTTGATTCTCTTTCAGAGACATAGCAATCCATAGGTTTTAAGATACTTACTAGTCAGGTACATTCTTAGGCGTTTAATATGGGGTGTTGAGTCCATTTCGTTGAGCAAGGAGTAGCTCTTGTCTATTCCATATTTGGCTTAAGGAACTTTATCTGTGCTCATTTCAATCTCCGGTTTGATGCAGCACCCCAACTCACCTTTTCGCTTAAGCAAGCATAAGTTGGTTTTCTAAATTTGAGACCCTGTTCTGATTTGTAATCCAGTTCCTGTGTAGCCAAGTTTACATTCCGTGTATTAGTGATATCTTATGATGTTTCTTTTTCTGTGTGACTTATTTCAGTTAGAATCATCATACCTGAATCCACTCATGCTGCTACGGGCCTGATGACATAGATTTCATTGCTGAGTGATATTGCATTGTACGTAAGTACCACAACTTCTTTATCCATTTTTCACTTTCTGTGATATTGAACTTGTACCGTAAACGAGGTTCTTGTAAACAGAGTCGTCCCAAACTTTGGGGTGGCTGTGTCTTTTTGATTTTAATTTCCCTAAGCTATAGGACCATAAGTGGAAGTGCTCTAGGCTCTGTTTCTTTGTTTTTTAGATGTTTCAGGAATCACCATACACTTCTCCCTAGTGGCTGTTGGCAATTTACATCCCGCCCATCAGCATAACAAGGCTCCTAGTTCTCCATGGCCTTTCCTGCCTTTCTGGATTTTACACTTTTTTCAGATGGCCCTTTTGACCAGGGGAAGTGAGACTTCATTGTAGTGCAGATTTCCTTTACAAGCTTGCTAGGTGGCCAAAAAGGGCGTATGCGTTTTTTCCTGAATATATTCAGGAAAAAACGCATACGCCCTTTTTGGCCAAGTGCATCATTGTGGACGTTCTGCCTCTTTTCCTATGCTTTAAATGCAATTTCATTCTACCTCCTGAAATCGGTTTCCTGCAATTCTGCCCCGTTTTCAAGTCCTCTTGGCAGCCTTACTTCAGTATATTTTTGGACGATAGCTGTCATTTATAACTCTGCAGGTTTGTGAATTACAGTGCCTCTTAACTCCATTCTTCAAGTCGCTTTCTTGTGAGCTGGCCGCAACACCGCAGGATTGCTTCAGGCCCTAATCTGGCTCTGGCACGGCACGCTGAGCCTTTGGTTAATTCCTCTTCCTGGTGGGAAATGAGAGTTCAATTTGCCCGTCCAGTCACCTCCAGCTAGTCTCTCATTGGTTCTCCCTATTCCTGTTCATCTCCCGCAGAAATCGTAAATTGGGCCAAACAGGAGTTTAAAGGCACTGACTCTCCAAGTCGGGAGAGTGTTAGTAAAGCGTCTGGAATGTTGCACCCGAGTACCAGTGGACAAAAACTGGGACATATTGGAACACGTCTCCCGATCACACGGTTGATCATACTCTTGGTTCCACATGCATGTTTAGCTGAAGGAAGAATCCCTTAAACCTGGAGAGTTGAGACCCGTGGAATGGGTACCATGCAATATGACTTCAAAGGGTCTTCATTTGCTCACCGAACCTCTCCAATCCTATCACTGCTGCGTTTATGCCCCTGTACACACACATGATTCTCTTTCAGAGACATAGCAGTCCATAGGTTTTAAGATACTTACTAGTCAGGTACATTCTTAGGCGTTTAATATGGGGTGTTGAGTCCATTTCGTTGAGCAAGGAGTAGCTCTTGTCTATTCCATATTTGGCTTAAGGAACTTTATCTGTGCTCATTTCAATCTCCGGTTTGATGCAGCACCCCAACTCACCTTTTCGCTTAAGCAAGCATAAGTTGGTTTTCTAAATTTGAGACCCTGTTCTGATTTGTAATCCAGTTCCTGTGTAGCCAAGTTTACATTCCGTGTATTAGTGATATCTTATGATGTTTCTTTTTCTGTGTGACTTATTTCA
This sequence comes from Leucopleurus acutus, assembly GCF_964270905.1. Taxonomy (NCBI): domain Eukaryota; kingdom Metazoa; phylum Chordata; class Mammalia; order Artiodactyla; family Delphinidae; genus Leucopleurus; species Leucopleurus acutus. Next base: position 130,916 of record NW_028139132.1, on the reverse strand, counting down.
GTTAGAATCATCATACCTGAATCCACTCATTATGCTGCTACGGGCCTGATGACATAGATTTCATTGCTGAGTGATATTGCATTGTACGTAAGTACCACAACTTCTTTATCCATTTTCCACTTTCTGCGATATTGAACTTGTACCGTAAACGAGGTTCTTGTAAACAGAGCCGTCCCAAACTTTGCGGTGGCTGTGTCTTTTTGATTTTAATTTCCCTAAGCTATAGGACCATAAGTGGAAGTGCCCTAGGCTCCGTTGTTTGTTTTTTAGATGTTTCAGGAAACACCATACACTTCTCCCGAGTGGCTCTTGGCAATTTATATCCCACCCATCAGCATAAGAAGGCTCCCAGTTCTCCATGGCCTGTCCTGCCTTTCTGGATTTTACACTTTTTTCAGATGGCCCTGTTCACCGGGGGGAAGTGAGACTTCATTGTAGTGCAGATTTCCTTTGCAAGCTTGCTTGGTTGGCCAAAAAGGGCGTATGCGTTTTTTCCTGAATATATTCAGGAAAAAACGCATACGCCCTTTTTGGCCAAGTGCATCATTGTGGACGTTCTGCCTCTTTTCCTATGCTTTAAATGCAATTCCAGTCTACCTCCTGAAATCGGTTTCCTGCAATTCTGCCCCGCTTTCAAGTCCTCTTGGCAGCCTTACTTCAGTATATTTTTGGACGATAGCTGTCATTTATAACTCTGCAGGTTTGTGAAATACAGTGCCCCTGAGATCCTTTCTTCAACTCGCTTTCTTGTGAGCTGGCCGCAACACCGCAGGATTGCTTCAGGCCCTAATCTGGTTCTGGCACGGCATGCTGAGCCTTTGGTTAATTCCCCTTTCTGGTGGGAAATGAGAGTTAAATTTGCGCATCCAGACACCTCCAGCTAGTCTCTCATTGGTTTTCCCTATTCCTGTTCATCTTCTGCAGAAATTGCAAACTGGGCCAAACAGGAGGTTAAAGGCACTGACTCTCCAAGTCGGGAGAGTGTTAGTAAAGCGTCTGGAATGTTGCACCCGAGTACCAGGGGACGAGAACTGAGACATTTTGGAACACGTCTCCCGATCACACGGTTGATCATACTCTGGGTTCCACATGCATGTTTTAGCTGAAGGAAGAATCCCTTAAACCTGGAGAGTTGAGACCCGTGGAATGGGTACCATGCAATATGACTTCAAAGGGTCTTCATTTGCTCACCGAACCTCTCCAATCCTATCACTGCTGCGTTTATGCCCCTGTACACAGGCTTGATTCTCTTTCAGAGACATAGCAATCCATAGGTTTTAAGATACTTACTAGTCAGGTACATTCTTAGGCGTTTAATATGGGGTGTTGAGTCCACTTCGTTGAGCAAGGAGTAGCTCTTGTCTATTCCATATTTGGCTTAAGGAACTTTATCTGTGCTCATTTCAATCTCTGGTTTTATGCAGCACCCCAACTCACCTTTCCCCTTAAGCAAGCATAAGTTGGTTTTCTAAATTTGAGACCCTGTTCTGTTTTGTAATCCAGTTCCTGTGTAGCCAAGTTTACATTCTGTGTATTAGTGATATCTTATGATGTTTCTTTTCCTGTGTGACTTATTTCAGTTAGAATCATCATACCTGAATCCACTCATTATGCTGCTACGGGCCTGATGACATAGATTTCATTGCTGAGTGATATTGCATTGTACGTAAGTACCACAACTTCTTTATCCATTTTCCACTTTCTGCGATATTGAACGTGTACCGTAAATGAGGTTCTTGTAAACAGAGCCATCCCAAACTTTGGGGTGGCTGTGTCTTTTTGATTTTAATTTCCCTAAGCTATAGGACCATAAGTGGAAGTGCCCTAGGCTCCGCTGCTTTGTTTTTCAGAATTTTCAGGAATCACCATACACTTCTTCCAAGAGGCTCTTGGCAATTTACATCCCGCCCATCAGCATAAGAAGGCTCCCAGTTCTCCATGGCCTGTCCGGCCTTTCTGGATTTTACACTTTTTTCAGATGGCCCTTTTGACCGTGGGGAAGTGAGACTTCATTGTAGTGCAGATTTCCTTTGCAAGCTTGCTTGGTTGGCCAAAAAGGGCGTATGCGTTTTTTCCTGAATATATTCAGGAAAAAACGCATACGCCCTTTTTGGCCAAGTGCATCATTGTGGACGTTCTGCGTCTTTTCCTATGCTTTAAATGCAATTCCAGTCTACCTCCTGAAATCGGTTTCCTGCAATTCTGCCTTGCTTTCAATGCCTTTTCATAGCCTTACCTCAATATATTTTTTGAAAATAGTTGACCTTTATAACTCTGCATGTTTTTGAATTGCAGTGGCCCTTAGCTCCATTTTTCAGCTCTTATTTTTGTGGTCTTGCCTCATAACCACATGATTCCTTCAGGCCCTATTCTTCTTCTGGAGCACCTTGCTGTGCCTTTGTTTTATTCTTCTTACTGATGTGAAATTAGAGTGACATATGCCCATTGAAACCGCTACAGCTAGTTTCTCACTGGTTTCCCCTATTCCCATTCATCTTCCGCACTAACTGCAGACTGTGTGATACCAGAACTTAAAGGCATTGACTCTCCATGTGGGGATATTGTTAGTAAAGTGGCTGGAATGTCGATCCGGAGCCCCAGGAGAGGAAAAATGAGGTGCGTTTTAGAAACCTTTCCCGATCATATGGTATACCAGTCGCTCAGTTTCCCAGGCATGGTTTAGCTGTAGGAAGATTCCCTTCAACCTGGAGTGTTGGGACCCTGGAATGAGGAGCATGAAGTATTGCATTAAACTTTTGGCAGTTGCTCACCAAAGCTCACCAATCCTCTCAGCCCCAAGTGTCCAGCCTTATGTCTTATCCAGCTGTGGGTTTATATGTGGTCAATCCAGGTTGCATCACAGCCCCTGAGCGAATTTTGTAAGAATTTTTCTCTCTTTCATTGTTTCTGCGTTTTGTTTTTAAAATTTATTTCTATAATGGGGTTTAGCTCACTTTCACTGCTGTGTTTGTGCTGCTCTGCACACACTTGATTCCCTTATGGAGATATATCAATACATGGGTTTTAAGATTCTTATTACTCAGATATATTTCTCTGCGGTGTATAGGGTGTGTTGAGGCCAGTTCATTGAGCAAGGTGTAGATCTTGTCTAATACCTATTTGGTTTATTGAACGGTATCTGTGCTAATTTTAAACTCTGGTTTTATGCATCACCCCACCTCTCCTTTCCCCTTAAGCTGACATAAGTGTGTTTTCTAAATGTGAGACACTGTTCTGTTCTGTAATTCATTTCTTGTGCAGCCATATTTACCCTCCCTCTATAAGTGATATCTTATGATATGTTTCTTTTTCTGTTTGACTTATTTCAAGTAGTATTATCGGACCTAAATCCACTCTTTATCCTTCTACTAGCCTTATTACATTGATTTCATGGTGAAGAGATATTCCATTGTACATAAGTACCACATCTTCTTTATCCATTGTTCTCTTTCCTGGGATATTTAAGGTGTACTGAAGTTGAGGTTCTTGTAAACAGAGTAGCCCTAAACTGTGGTGTGCTTGTGTCTTGTTGATTTTTAGACTTCCCTAGATATACTCCCATGATTGGAAGTGTCCTATGCTCTGTAGCTCTGTTTTTTAGATGATTTAGGAACCACCATACACTTCTCCAGAGTGGCTCTCGGCAGTTCACACACTGCCCATCAGCGTATAAAGGCTCCCTGTTCTCCATGGCCTGTCCTACATTTCTGGTTTTTACAATTTTTTAGGATGGCCCTTTTGACCGGTGGGAAATGAGACTTCTTTGTTGTGCACATTTGCATTGCTTGCTTGCTTCGTTGCCCATAAAGTGCGCATGCGTTTTTTCCTGGATATAATCAGGAAAAAACGCATACGCCCTTTTGGGCCAACTGCATCATTGTCAAAATTCTGCCGCTTTTTATGTGCTTTAAAGACGAGTCCAATCTATCTCTTGAAATCTGTTTCTTGCAATTCTGTCTTGCATTCAGATCCTCTTCTTTGCCTTACCTCAACATATTTTTGGACGTTAGTTTTCATTTATAACTCTGCAGGTTTGTGAATTGCAGTGACCCTGAGCTCCATTTTTTAAGTTGCTCTTTTGTGAGCTGACCTCAAACCCGCAGGATTGCTTTAGGCCCTATTTTGGCTCCGGCGAGGCGGGCTGAGCCTTTTTTCATTTCTTATTCTTAATGGGAAATTAGAGTGATATGTGCCCGTCCAAACCCCTACAACTATTCTCTCATTGGTTCCCCCTCTTCCCGTTCATCCTCCTCACAATTTGCAAAATGTGTGAAACAGAAGTTTAAACGTGCTGATTCTCCAAGTGGGGAGATTCTAAGTAACGTGGCTGGAATGGTGAACAGGAGCACCAGGAGAGGATAAATGAGCTGCATTTTAGACACATCTCCCGATCACATGGTGTACAGTCCTCTGGGTTTTCCATGCATGTTTTAGCTGTAGGAAGATCCCTTGAACCTGCAGATTTGGGACCCATTGAATGGGTACCAGGTAGTATTACTTTAAAGGGTGTGCATTTCCTCACCCAACCTCACATTTCTCTTAGTGCGAACAGTTTCCAGCCTTATGTCTCATCCTGCTGTGGGTCTAGATGTGTTCAATCCATGTTGCATCACCGGCCCTGAGGAAAAGTTGTAAGAGGTTTTCTCTCTGTCGTTTATTTTTTTCAATTTATTACTATATTGGTTACAGCTGATTTTCAAAGTTCTGTTTCTTGCTGCTGTACATCCACTTGATCCACGTATGGAGAGACATCAATAAATTCTTTTTCAGATTCTTACCAGTCGTATATATTCTTTTCCGGTGACTTGAGTGTGCTGAGTGCAGTTCTTTTAGCTACCGTGTAGGCCTTGTTGATTATCAGTTTGGTATTTGGAATGGTATCTTTGCTAATTTCAACCTCCTGGATGACGCCTCACCCCTCCCCACCTTTCCCGTTTATCAGCCTTATGCGTGTTTTCTACATATTTGACTATGTTTTTGTTTTGTAATTTATTTCATGTGTAGCCATTTTGGATTCCACCTTTAAGTGATATCTTATGATATGTGTCTTTTTCTTTTTGAATTATGTCACTTAGAATGATCATAAGTAACTCCTCCGGAGTTGTTACAACTGGCCATATTTCATAGATTTCCAGGCTGAATAATATTCCACTCTACCTAAGTACCACATCTCTATCCATTTTTTCCCTCCAGAGACATTTAAGTTATATCCTAGTCGAGGATCTTTTAAACAGGGAGGGGGTAAACATTGGGGTGCCTGTGTCCTCTCGATTTTTGTTTTTCCCAAGATATACGCCCATGAGTGCAAGTGCCCTATGCTCTGTAGCTCATTTTTTAGATGCTTTAGTAAACACAATACACTTCTCCAGAATGGCCGTTGGCAATATACATTTCCACTCTAAGTCTCACAGGGCTCCCTCTTCTCCTTGCCCTGTCCTGCATTTCTGTTGTTTACGCTTTATGAGGATGGCTCTTCTGACTGATGCGAAGTGATATCTTTTGTAGTATTGATTTCCAGTGCCCACCTGTTTGGTTGGCTAAAAAAGTGTATGCCCTTTTCTTGAATATATACAGAAAAAAACGCATACACCCTTTTTGGCCAACTGCAATGTTGGCAATGTTCAGCCCCTTTTCTTGTGCTTAATGGCGAGTCCTTTCTACCTCCTCAAATCCCTTTCCTGCCATTCTCCCTTGCTTACAAGTCCTTTTCTCTGACTTTCCTCAAGACATTTTTCAGTGATGGATATTTTCAACTCTGCAGTTTCGTGAATTTTACTGCCCCTGAGTTCCATTGTTCAACTTGTGTTTATGGGAACTGGCCACAAAGCAGCGGGATTTCCTCAAGCCCTATACTGTTTCCATGGGCAACCCTAGCCTTTGGTCAATTCGTCTTCCTGATTGGAAATTAGAGTGACATGTGCCTGTCTGAACACCTAGGACTTGTCTCTCATTGTTCCTCATCCTTCTGCTTCATCCTCTGGACAAATTCCAAACTGTACACAACAGGATGTTGACAGTGCTGCCATCTCCAAGTGGGGAGACTGTTAGTAAAGACGCTGGATAGGTGAACCCGAGCACCAGGAGATGAGGAGATGAGATGCCTTCTCCAAACTCTTCCCAATCAGACGGTATACTATCCTCTGGGTGTGACAGACATGTTTTAGCAGTAGGAAGAGTCCCATTCATGTAAGGAGAACACCAGGGCTTTTTCAAAATCAGTGTCTCCCCGAAACCCAAACTGGGGAATTTTTTAAGCTACGGCTACACATATGTTCATTAAGGGCCTTGGGAAGTAGGCAGAGTCCAAACTTTAGATGATTGAAGTCTTCAGGGTCAGAAGCACTCACCACCAGCTTCCCTTAGGTTACACTTTAACTGTCATTGATAGATGATGTCAATAAAAATATCTATTCTTTTTCAGATTATTTCCCCTTATAGGTTATTGCAAAATGTTGAGTGTAGTTCCCTGTGCTATACAGTAGTTCCTTGTTGATGATCTATTTTATACATAGCAGTGTGTATGTGTTAATCCCAAACTGTTACTTTATCCCTCCTCCCACCTTTCCCCTTTGGTAATAATAAATTATAAGATTTTATACTTCTCAGAAATGGGGGAGCTGAAAGAGAGGTATCATTTTCAATGGAAAAGCATTTAAAACAAGATTGAAGCTTTAACCAAGATTATTAGATGTACATCCTTGGAAAGAAATCACTTCGTTTCTCTAATATTGACCTGACAAATAAGACAAACCTTTTCACTGAACTTGCTTATAATAAAGTGATGGAAATATCAAATGGGAGTGTTAGAAACATCTTATTTTACCCGAGCCTTATACACTGTTCTATGTTAACTACAGTTTGGCTCACACATCTGTTCATTGAGGTTACAATAGTCTCAATTTCTGTTACTGATCCTCCAGAGTGGACCCCAACAAGTGTCCCCCTGCCCAGTGTCATTGGGGCCAACAGATCGAGACTGAGTTTGGTTCACAAGCAAAGGAAACTTTATATTTTCATCAGAGAATGGAGAGGTGAGAGCATGCACTACCCCGTGGGCTGTGGGCTGGGCTGCTGTGTAGAGATCCTGTCAGAGTCAGTGGGAGGGAGGGGGCGGAGCTCTCAAGGGCTGGGTTGGCTGCAGCTCAGGCTCTATATCGCGGAGTCTGCACTGGGCCCCAGGAGCTGAGGTGTCGACACAGCCATTCTGCACTAGGAAATCTGGTCTGAAGTGCCGGGTGTGGAACCTCTGCATGTGGGACCCTAGGAGCACATGAAATTAGACAAAGCACAAAGGATAAAAAAGGTTAGACTTGACTTTATTGCCCAGATTCTATTTTTATCTCCCAGGGATTTTTAATGGGCTTTGCTGGGGACAAACCGCTCCTCTGCCTTTTGTCCCGTTCCTCATTCTTGGAGTGCTGAGGGTGCAGACCCTTCTTCTGTAACTGCTGAGTGCTGAGTTGGGAGTCCTCATACCCGGGGGCGAGGGTCAGAGCTTCTCCCCAGCAGCCTCCAGGTGACGTTGATTGTCCCCAGGACCCCTGCCTCCCTGCTCGTCCACCTGAGCACCAACATTGGAAGTGTTATAGATTCTAATGACCTTTAAGGGTCCAGGAAAGAGATGTGCAGAGACGCTGTGGGGGCCGGTTTCACCCCGCCCCACATTTGTTCGGCCACCTTAGGCTGACCGTTTCTGCCAGCCTAGATGCTCTGACCAGTAGTCTGCACTTTGTTCAATTAGGCCCCTGAATTAACGTACAAACAGCACCAGGTGTCAGAGCCCTGCCCGCTCAAGTCCCACACAGTCCAGGGTCAGTGGTGATCAAGGACCATGATGGCCACTGAGTCAACAGCCTTTTGAAGTAAACAGGAGTCCAGCCGGTCTTATTGGCCACCATCATCACAGTGTCTGTAGGCTTTTCTATGGTGACAGTGTGATATACGGTTCCCCCGCCAAGATTATTAGCTCCCCTCTGGGTGCAGTAAGTCCTGCAAGCAGTAGTCTACTCTTTTGGGACACACTCTTGTTGTTTTATGAGAGAAACTCCAGGTCAAGTGATGTTCACACGAGTCGTCATGGTGCCCTGTTGCCCCCGGTTATCTCTCTGGATGTTGGAGTTGGAGGGCCTCCTCACTCGAGGTCGGTGTGCCCACGGAGCGAACCCTGCAACTTCAGGGCATGGTTGGTGATTAGGATCACCACGTGGGGTCCTTTTCCCTTAGGAGGGAGGTGGCCTTTTGGGCTGCTGATTTCCAGGTTTTTAGATACCGCCAGTATCTTGGCCAGATGTGGCAGTGGGCCAAGCCCCTTGGTGACTGTAGTTTATCCTACCTGGATGGCATTCTTGCATTGTTCCATTTCAAGTGGTCCCAGTTTTTGCACTAATTCTCCAATGGCGATTCACCTTTCACTGGGAATGTAAAGGTCAAAGGGTTTAGCTCAATTAGGGAGTTCCAGGGCAAGGGTCTGAATTGACTGCTCTTTCCATTCTTGAAAGGCCACTTCTGGATTCTACTCAAAAAGATCATCATCTTTTCCTTTCAGTGTTTCATATAGAGGCCCAGCTAGTAGACTGTAGTTAGGGATCCAGAAGCAGCAAACCCTGGCCTCCCCAGGAACCCCTAAGCTGTCTTCTAGTTTTAGAAAGGGGTAAGGCTGAAAATGGTTTCTTCCCTTTCCTGGGATGGGCTTCTCCGACCTTCTGTGAGAATGAAGCCCAGGCAGGTCACCGCAGTCTGTGATATTTGAGCTTTTTCTTGGACAACTTCTATCCTTTATTGGCTTGGTAGTTCAGAGGCCTCCTTAGTAGGGCTGGCGATCAGAATGTCATCTGCGTACTGAAGGAGGGTTTCCTTTTCCAGAGGTAGAACTTTTAGGTCTTTAGCTAAGGTTTCCCCAAAGATGGTGTGGGAATATTTGCACCCTTGGGGCAAGACGGCCCGTAAGTATTGTTTTATTTGTATGTTGAGTCCTGCCACTCACAAGCCAAAATTTCTTGTGACTCTGGGACTAATGGAATACAAAAGAAGGCATCATTGAAGACTAATACAGAATACCATGTCCTGGTGGTTGGTAGAATGACCAGCAGGGTGTAGGAATTAGGAGCAACTGGAGGTATATCCTCGGTGGCTTCACTGACTGTCCTGACATCCTTTACCAGGTCCCCAGCAGCCCATGGGGCACTCGTGGTCACACCAATCCCAGAATATGGAGCTCACCTGGGCAGGTACCCCACCCCCACCCCAGCCCACGGGGCTCTGGTGGTCAGGCCCCTCCCAGGATACAGAGTTACCCTTGCAGGTACCGTGGCAGGGCTGGGCACACAGGAACCGTGCACATAGCCCTCATTGCAGAGCACCCCCAGATCACCTGTCACTCAGAGCTGACACAGAGCACCTCAGAGCAGGACTTGAACTAACAAACAGCAGCTGTGACAGGTCTGTGACCCTGGGCATCACTCTGTGCGGCCTCCCTCCACCTGGTCTTCCAGAGACTTCCACTGCACCCGGGGCACCAGGCCTCTGTCTCCAACCACCACCCACCCCTCCTCTCCCTGACTCCTGGGTTCCTCTCATTAAGAGAGGGTTTTCTTGAAGTTGTCTCCCACTCATGGGCCAGATAAAATGATTAGAAAACAAGCCAAAGCTGCAGCCCCTTGTCTATCCTGACTCTCAGGAGCCCACACCTGTTCCTTGGACCTGGCCGGTTCAGCAAGTTCCATTTTCTGCAACTGTGAGCCCCTGAGGGGTGATGATTGGCTGAGCTGGGCAGCCTTACCGTGCCGGCCAGCCCTCCCCAGGTGTGCCTGGGTTGAGATCAATATAAATACCACTCCAGGCAGCAAGAGCCCCTGCAGCCATGCCTGAGCCATTTTCTCTGCCCTGTCAGCAGTCTCGGGGCTGGGCTGGTGGGAGGGAGTGAGAGGCCACGGCTTTGTGGGTGGCCCAGTGTGAGTGGGGCTCTGCTGGACTTTCTGCAGCAGTTGCCAGGCTGCCACCTGCTAAAGAAGAGGATGTGTCACCCATACCTGCTGCTGGAATTTCTCCCTGGGCAGAGGTGAGGAAGGAAAAAAGCAGTGGGGGCAGGGACAGGACGGGTATCTCAGGCAGGGAAATGGAAATCTTCCAGAAGAGCACCCAGGGCCAGGACCATCCTGGCTGGCCTGCAGGCACCAAGTCGGCCGGCATGCTGTCACTCGTGTGGCTCTATGGCCCTTCCTCTAGGCTTTCAAGTCCTTGTATATATTCAGGTGTTTTACCTGGGACGGGTGGGAATAGTTCAGCAGCAACTGGCCTGGGGCTCAGCTCACGTTTACTCACAGATGCCTCGGCACGGTGCCCCAGCTTTGCAATGAGGACGCTTGTTGCGTGGGGGCTGCTGGCTGAATGGGAGACGATTCCCCACCACTGACCAACTTCAGAATTGTTTACAACTGGAGCAAGTGCCCTGATACGGTTTTCCTCTGTGGAACTGGTGGGTTCTGTGTTTTTTTTCTCTTTTTCGTTTTTGGTTCAAGGTAGATTTTATTCTTCTTTTTTGTATTTACAGATAGAAGCATGGAAATAATTTATTCATATAAATACATGTATGTGAAGGGAATAATTGTTTTTTCTGTTTTATTTTTTAAATTTTATTTCTTTTTAATTTTGAATTTTATTTTATATTTTTATACAGCAGGTTCTTATTGGTTATCTATTTTATACATATAAATGTATACATGCCAATCCCAGTCTCTCAACTCCTCCCACCACCACTCCCCCAACAGCTTTCCCCCCTTGTTGTCCATACGTTTGTTGTCTACATCTGTTGCTCTATTTATGCCTTGCAGAATGGTTAATCTGTACAGTTTTTCTAGGTTCCACATATATGCATGAATATACAAGATTTGTTTTTCTCTTTCTGACTTACTTCACTCTGTATGACAGTCTCTAGATCCATCGACGTCTCTACAAATGACCCAATTTCATTCCTTTTCATGGCTTAGTAATATTCCATTTTATATATGTACCACAGCTTTATGCATTCGTCTGTCTGTGGGCATTTAGGTTGCTTCCATTACCTCGATATTGTAAATAGTGATGCAATGAACATTGCGGTGAATGTCTCTTTTTGATTTATGGTTTTGTCTGGCTATATGTCCAGTACTGGAATTGCTGTATCATATGGTAATTCTACTGTTAGTTTCTTAAGAAACATCATATTGTTCTCCATAGTGACTGTATCAATTTATATTCCCAACAATAGTGGAAGAGGGTTCCTTTTCTCCACACCCTTTCCAGCATTTTTTGTTTGTAGATTTTCTAATGATGCCCATTCTATCAGGTGTGAGGTGATACCTCACTGTTGAGACCATTTTGTTGAGCAAGGGGTAGGTCTTGTCTATTACATATTTGGCTTATGGAACGGCATCTGTGCTAATTTCAATCTCTGGTTTTATGCAGCACCCCAACTCACCTTCCCCCTTAAGCAAGCATAAGTTGGTTTTCTAAACTTGAGACACTGTTCTGTTTTGTAACTCAGTTCATGTGTAGCCAAGTTCACATTCTGTGTATTAGTGACATCTTATGATGTTTCTACTTCTGTGAGACTTATTTCAGTTCGAATCATCATACCTGAATCCACTCATTATGCTGCTACGGGCCTGATGACATAGATTTCATTGCTGAGTGATATTGCATTGTACGTAAGTACCACAACTTCTTTATGCATTTTTCACTTTCTGCGATATTGAACTTGTACCGTAAACGAGGTTCTTGTAAACAGAGCCATCCCAAACTTTGCGGTGGCTGTGTCTTTTTGATTTTAATTTCCCTAAGCTATAGGACCATAAGTGAAAGTGCCCTAGGCTCTGTTGCTTTGTTTTTTAGGTATTTCAGGAAACACCATACACTTCTCCAGAGTGGCTCTTGGCAATTTACATCCCGCCCATCAGCATAACAAGGCTCCCAGTTCTCCATGGCCTGTCCTGCCTTTCTGGATTTTACACTTTTTTCAGATGGCCCTTTTGACCGGGGGGAAGTGAGACTTCATTGTAGTGCAGATTTCCTTTGCAAGCTTGCTTGGTTGGCCAAAAAGGGCGTATGCGTTTTTTCCTGAATATATTCAGGAAAAAACGCATACGCCCTTTTTGGCCAAGTGCATCATTGAGGACGTTCTGCCTCTTTTCCTATGCTTTAAATGCAATTCCATTCTACCTCCTGAAATCGGTTTCCTGCAATTCTGCCCCGCTTTCAAGTCCTCTTGGCAGCCTTACTTCAGTATATTTTTGGACGATAGCTGTCATTTATAACTCTGCAGGTTTGTGAATTAGAGTGCCCCTGAGCTCCTTTCTTCAACTCGCTTTCTTGTGAGCTGGCCGCAACACCGCAGGATTGCTTCAGGCCCTAATCTGTTTCCGGCACGGCACGCTGAGCCTTTGGATAATTCCTCTTCCTGGTGGGAAATGAGAGTTAAATTTGCGCATCCAGACACCTCCAGCTAGTCTCTCATTGGTTCTCCCTATTCCTGTTCATCTTCCACAGAAATTGCAAACTGGGCCAAACAGGAGGTTAAAGGCACTGACTCTCCAAGTCGGGAGAGTGTTAGTAAAGTGTCTGGAATGTTGCACCCGAGTACCAGGGGACGAGAACTGAGACATATTGGAACACGTCTCCCGATCACACGGTTGATCATACTCTGGGTTCCACATGCATGTTTTAGCTGAAGGAAGAATCCCTTAAACCTGGAGAGTTGAGACCCGTGGCATGGGTACCATGCAATATGACTTCAAAGGGTCTTCATTTGCTCACCGAACCTCTCCAATCCTATCACTGCTGCGTTTATGCCCCTGTACACACGCTTGATTCTCTTTCAGAGACATAGCAATCCATAGGTTTTAAGATACTTACTAGTCAGGTACATTCTTAGGCGTTTAATATGGGGTGTTGAGTCCACTTCGTTGAGCAAGGAGTAGCTCTTGTCTATTCCATATTTGGCTTAAGGAACTTTATCTGTGCTCATTTCAATCTCTGGTTTTATGCAGCACCCCAACTCACCTTTCCCCTTAAGCAAGCATAAGTTGGTTTTCTAAATTTGAGACCCTGTTCTGTTTTGTAATCCAGTTCCTGTGTAGCCAAGTTTACATTCCGTGTATTAGTGATATCTTATGATGTTTCTTTTTCTGTGTGACTTATTTCAGTTAGAATCATCATACCTGAATCCACTCATTATGCTGCTATGGGCCTGATGACATAGATTTCATTGCTGAGTGATATTGCATTGTACGTAAGTACCACAACTTCTTTATCCATTTTTCACTTTCAGCGCTGTTGAACTTGTACCGTAAACGAGGTTCTTGTAAACAGAGCCGTCCCAAACTTTGCGGTGGCTGTGTCTTTTTGATTTTAATTTCCCTAAGCTATAGGACCATAAGTGGAAGTGCCGTAGGCTCCGTTGCTTTGTTTTTTAGATGTTTCAGGAAACACCATACACTTCTCCAGAGTGGCTCTTGGCAATTTACATCCCGCCCATCAGCATAACAAGGCTCCCAGTTCTCCATGGCCTGTCCTGCCTTTCTGGATTTTACACTTTTTTCAGATGGCCCTGTTCACCGGGGGGAAGTGAGACTTCATTGTAGTGCAGATTTCCTTTGCAAGCTTGCTTGGTTGGCCAAAAAGGGCGTATGCGTTTTTTCCTGAATATATTCAGGAAAAAACGCATACGCCCTTTTTGGCCAAGTGCATCATTGTGGACGTTCTGCCTCTTTTCCTATGCTTTAAATGCAATTCCAGTCTACCTCCTGAAATCGGTTTCCTGCAATTCTGCCTTGCTTTCAATGCCTTTTCATAGCCTTACCTCAATATATTTTTTCAAAATAGTTGGCCTTTATAACTCTGCATGTTTTTGAATTGCAGTGGCCCTTAGCTCCATTTTTCAGCTCTTATTTTTGTGGTCTTGCCTCATAACCACATGATTCCTTCAGACCCTATTCTTCTTCTGGAGCACCTTGCTGTGCCTTTGTTTTATTCTTCTTACTGATGTGAAATTAGAGTGACATATGCCCATTGAAACCGCTACAGCTAGTTTCTCACTGGTTTCCCCTATTCCCATTCATCCTCCGCACTAACTGCAGACTGTGTGATACCAGAACTTAAAGGCATTGACTCTCCATGTGGGGATATTGTTAGTAAAGTGGCTGGAATGTCGATCCGGAGCCCCAGGAGAGGAAAAATGAGGTGCGTTTTAGAAACCTTTCCCGATCATATGGTATACCAGTCGCTCAGTTTCCCAGGCATGGTTTAGCTGTAGGAAGATTCCCTTCAACCTGGAGTGTTGGGACCCTGGAATGAGGAGCATGAAGTATTGCATTAAACTTTTGGCAGTTGCTCACCAAAGCTCACCAATCCTCTCAGCCCCAAGTGTCCAGCCTTATGTCTTATCCAGCTGTGGGTTTATATGTGGTCAATCCAGGTTGCATCACAGCCCCTGAGCGAATTTTGTAAGAATTTTTCTCTCTTTCATTGTTTCTGCGTTTTGTTTTTAAAATTTATTTCTATAATGGGGTTTAGCTCACTTTCACTGCTGTGTTTGTGCTGCTCTGCACACACTTGATTCCCTTATGGAGATATATCAATACATGGGTTTTAAGATTCTTATTACTCAGATATATTTCTCTGCGGTGTATAGGGTGTGTTGAGGCCAGTTCATTGAGCAAGGTGTAGATCTTGTCTAATACCTATTTGGTTTATTGAACGGTATCTGTGCTAATTTTAAACTCTGGTTTTATGCATCACCCCACCTCTCCTTTCCCCTTAAGCTGACATAAGTGTGTTTTCTAAATGTGAGACACTGTTCTGTTCTGTAATTCATTTCTTGTGCAGCCATATTTACCCTCCCTCTATAAGTGATATCTTATGATATGTTTCTTTTTCTGTTTGACTTATTTCAAGTAGTATTATCGGACCTAAATCCACTCTTTATCCTTCTACTAGCCTTATTACATTGATTTCATGGTGAAGAGATATTCCATTGTACATAAGTACCACATCTTCTTTATCCATTGTTCTCTTTCCTGGGATATTTAAGGTGTACTGAAGTTGAGGTTCTTGTAAACAGAGTAGCCCTAAACTGTGGTGTGCTTGTGTCTTGTTGATTTTTAGACTTCCCTAGATATACTCCCATGATTGGAAGTGTCCTATGCTCTGTAGCTCTGTTTTTTAGATGATTTAGGAACCACCATACACTTCTCCAGAGTGGCTCTCGGCAGTTCACACACTGCCCATCAGCGTATAAAGGCTCCCTGTTCTCCATGGCCTGTCCTACATTTCTGGTTTTTACAATTTTTTAGGATGGCCCTTTTGACCGGTGGGAAATGAGACTTCTTTGTTGTGCACATTTGCATTGCTTGCTTGCTTCGTTGCCCATAAAGTGCGCATGCGTTTTTTCCTGGATATAATCAGGAAAAAACGCATACGCCCTTTTGGGCCAACTGCATCATTGTCGAAATTCTGCCGCTTCTTATGTGCTTTAAAGACGAGTCCAATCTATCTCTTGAAATCTGTTTCTTGCAATTCTGTCTTGCATTCAGATCCTCTTCTTTGCCTTACCTCAACATATTTTTGGACGTTAGTTTTCATTTATAACTCTGCAGGTTTGTGAATTGCAGTGACCCTGAGCTCCATTTTTTAAGTTGCTCTTTTGTGAGCTGACCTCAAACCCGCAGGATTGCTTTAGGCCCTATTTTGGCTCCGGCGAGGCGGGCTGAGCCTTTTTTCAATTCTTATTCTTAATGGGAAATTAGAGTGATATGTGCCCGTCCAAACCCCTACAACTATTCTCTCATTGGTTCCCCCTCTTCCCGTTCATCCTCCTCACAATTTGCAAAATGTGTGAAACAGAAGTTTAAACGTGCTGATTCTCCAAGTGGGGAGATTCTAAGTAACGTGGCTGGAATGGTGAACAGGAGCACCAGGAGAGGATAAATGAGCTGCATTTTAGACACATCTCCCGATCACATGGTGTACAGTCCTCTGGGTTTTCCATGCATGTTTTAGCTGTAGGAAGATCCCTTGAACCTGCAGATTTGGGACCCATTGAATGGGTACCAGGTAGTATTACTTTAAAGGGTGTGCATTTCCTCACCCAACCTCACATTTCTCTTAGTGCAAACAGTTTCCAGCCTTATGTCTCATCCTGCTGTGGGTCTAGATGTGTTCAATCCATGTTGCATCACCGGCCCTGAGGAAAAGTTGTAAGAGGTTTTCTCTCTGTCGTTTATTTTTTTCAATTTATTACTATATTGGTTACAGCTGATTTTCAAAGCTCTGTTTCTTGCTGCTGTACATCCACTTGATCCACGTATGGAGAGACATCAATAAATTCTTTTTCAGATTCTTACCAGTCGTATATATTCTTTTCCGGTGACTTGAGTGTGCTGAGTGCAGTTCTTTTAGCTACCGTGTAGGCCTTGTTGATTCTCAGTTTGGTATTTGGAATGGTATCTTTGCTAATTTCAACCTCCTGGATGATGCCTCACCCCTCCCCACCTTTCCCGTTTAGCAGCCTTATGCGTGTTTTCTACATATTTGACTATGTTTTTGTTTTGTAATTTATTTCATGTGTAGCCATTTTGGATTCCACCTTTAAGTGATATCTTATGATATGTGTCTTTTTCTTTTTGAATTATGTCACTTAGAATGATCATACGTAACTCCTCCGGAGTTGTTACAACTGGCCATATTTCATAGATTTCCAGGCTGAATAATATTCCACTCTACCTAAGTACCACATGTCTATCCATTTTTTCCCTCCAGAGACATTTAAGTTATATCCTAGTCGAGGATCTTTTAAACAGAGAGGGGGTAAACATTGGGGTGCCTGTGTCCTCTCGATTTTTGTTTTTCCCAAGATATACGCCCATGAGTGCAAGTGCCCTATGCTCTGTAGCTCATTTTTTAGATGCTTTAGTAAACACAATACACTTCTCCAGAATGGCCGTTGGCAATATACATTTCCACTCTAAGTCTCACAGGGCTCCCTCTTCTCCTTGCCCTGTCCTGCATTTCTGTTGTTTACGCTTTATGAGGATGGCTCTTCTGACTGATGCGAAGTGATATCTTTTGTAGTATTGATTTCCAGTGCCCACCTGTTTGGTTGGCTAAAAAAGTGTATGCCCTTTTCTTGAATATATACAGAAAAAAACGCATACACCCTTTTTGGCCAACTGCAATGTTGGCAATGTTCAGCTCCTTTTCTTGTGCTTAATGGCGAGTCCTTTCTACCTCCTCAAATCCCGTTCCTGCCATTCTCCCTTGCTTACAAGTCCTTTTCTCTGACTTTCCTCAAGACATTTTTCAGTGATGGATATTTTCAACTCTGCAGTTTCGTGAATTTTACTGCCCCTGAGTTCCATTGTTCAACTTGTGTTTATGGGAACTGGCCACAAAGCAGCGGGATTTCCTCAAGCCCTATACTGTTTCCATGGGCAACCCTAGCCTTTGGTCAATTCGTCTTCCTGATTGGAAATTAGAGTGACATGTGCCTGTCTGAACACCTAGGACTTGTCTCTCATTGTTCCTCATCCTTCTGCTTCATCCTCTGGACAAATTCCAAACTGTACACAACAGGATGTTGACAGTGCTGCCATCTCCAAGTGGGGAGACTGTTAGTAAAGACGCTGGATAGGTGAACCCGAGCACCAGGAGATGAGGAGATGAGATGCCTTCTCCAAACTCTTCCCAATCAGACGGTATACTATCCTCTGGGTGTGACAGACATGTTTTAGCAGTAGGAAGAGTCCCATTCATGTAAGGAGAACACCAGGGCTTTTTCAAAATCAGTGTCTCCCCGAAACCCAAACTGGGGAATTTTTTAAGCTACGGCTACACATATGTTCATTAAGGGCCTTGGGAAGTAGGCAGAGTCCAAACTTTAGATGATTGAAGTCTTCAGGGTCAGAAGCACTCACCACCAGCTTCCCTTAGGTTACACTTTAACTGTCATTGATAGATGATGTCAATAAAAATATCTATTCTTTTTCAGATTATTTCCCCTTATAGGTTATTGCAAAATGTTGAGTGTAGTTCCCTGTGCTATACAGTAGTTCCTTGTTGATGATCTATTTTATACATAGCAGTGTGTATGTGTTAATCCCAAACTGTTACTTTATCCCTCCTCCCACCTTTCCCCTTTGGTAATAATAAATTATAAGATTTTATACTTCTCAGAAATGGGGGAGCTGAAAGAGAGGTATCATTTTCAATGGAAAAGCATTTAAAACAAGATTGAAGCTTTAACCAAGATTATTAGATGTACATCCTTGGAAAGAAATCACTTCGTTTCTCTAATATTGACCTGACAAATAAGACAAACCTTTTCACTGAACTTGCTTATAATAAAGTGATGGAAATATCAAATGGGAGTGTTAGAAACATCTTATTTTACCCGAGCCTTATACACTGTTCTATGTTAACTACAGTTTGGCTCACACATCTGTTCATTGAGGTTACAATAGTCTCAATTTCTGTTACTGATCCTCCAGAGTGGACCCCAACAAGTGTCCCCCTGCGCAGTGTCATTGGGGCCAACAGATCGAGACTGAGTTTGGTTCACAAGCAAAGGAAACTTTATATTTTGATCAGAGAATGGAGAGGTGAGAGCATGCACTACCCCATGGGCTGTGGGCTGGGCTGCTGTGTAGAGATCCTGTCAGAGTCAGTGGGAGGGAGGAGGCGGAGCTCTCAAGGGCTGGGTTGGCTGCAGCTCAGGCTCTATATCGCGGAGTCTGCACTGGGCCCCAGGAGCTGAGGTGTCGACACAGCCATTCTGCACTAGGAAATCTGGTCTGAAGTGCCGGGTGTGGAACCTCTGCATGTGGGACCCTAGGAGCACATGAAATTAGACAAAGCACAAAGGATAAAAAAGGTTAGACTTGACTTTATTGCCCAGATTCTATTTTTATCTCCCAGGGATTTTTAATGGGCTTTGCTGGGGACAAACCGCTCCTCTGCCTTTTGTCCCGTTCCTCATTCTTGGAGTGCTGAGGGTGCAGACCCTTCTTCTGTAACTGCTGAGTGCTGAGTTGGGAGTCCTCATACCCGGGGGCGAGGGTCAGAGCTTCTCCCCAGCAGCCTCCAGGTGACGTTGATTGTCCCCAGGACCCCTGCCTCCCTGCTCGTCCACCTGAGCACCAACATTGGAAGTGTTATAGATTCTAATGACCTTTAAGGGTCCAGGAAAGAGATGTGCAGAGACGCTGTGGGGGCCGGTTTCACCCCGCCCCACATTTGTTCGGCCACCTTAGGCTGACCGTTTCTGCCAGCCTAGATGCTCTGACCAGTAGTCTGCGCTTTCTTCAATTAGGCCCCTGAATTAACGTACAAACAGCACCAGGTGTCAGAGCCCTGCCCGCTCAAGTCCCACACAGTCCAGGGTCAGTGGTGATCAAGGACCATGATGGCCACTGAGTCAACAGCCTTTTGAAGTAAACAGGAGTCCAGCCGGTCTTATTGGCCACCATCATCACAGTGTCTGTAGGCTTTTCTATGGTGACAGTGTGATATACGGTTCCCCCGCCAAGATTATTAGCTCCCCTCTGGGTGCAGTAAGTCCTGCAAGCAGTAGTCTACTCTTTTGGGACACACTCTTGTTGTTTTATGAGAGAAACTCCAGGTCAAGTGATGTTCACACGAGTCGTCATGGTGCCCTGTTGCCCCCGGTTATCTCTCTGGATGTTGGAGTTGGAGGGCCTCCTCACTCGAGGTCGGTGTGCCCACGGAGCGAACCCTGCAACTTCAGGGCATGGTTGGTGATTAGGATCACCACGTGGGGTCCTTTTCCCTTAGGAGGGAGGTGGCCTTTTGGGCTGCTGATTTCCAGGTTTTTAGATACCGCCAGTATCTTGGCCAGATGTGGCAGTGGGCCAAGCCCCTTGGTGACTGTAGTTTATCCTACCTGGATGGCATTCTTGCATTGTTCCATTTCAAGTGGTCCCAGTTTTTGCACTAATTCTCCAATGGCGATTCACCTTTCACTGGGAATGTAAAGGTCAAAGGGTTTAGCTAAATTAGGGAGTTCCAGGGCAAGGGTCTGAATTGACTGCTCTTTCCATTCTTGAAAGGCCACTTCTGGATTCTATTCAAAAAGATCATCATCTTTTCCTTTCAGTGTTTCATATAGAGGCCCAGCTAGTAGACTGTAGTTAGGGATCCAGAAGCAGCAAACCCTGGCCTCCCCAGGAACCCCTAAGCTGTCTTCTAGTTTTAGAAAGGGGTAAGGCTGAAAATGGTTTCTTCCCTTTCCTGGGATGGGCTTCTCCGACCTTCTGTGAGAATGAAGCCCAGGCAGGTCACCGCAGTCTGTGATATTTGAGCTTTTTCTTGGACAACTTCTATCCTTTATTGGCTTGGTAGTTCAGAGGCCTCCTTAGTAGGGCTGGCGATCAGAATGTCATCTGCGTACTGAAGGAGGGTTTCCTTTTCCAGAGGTAGAACTTTTAGGTCTTTAGCTAAGGTTTCCCCAAAGATGATGTGGGAATATTTGCACCCTTGGGGCAAGACGGCCCGGAAGTATTGTTTTATTTGTATGTTGAGTCCTGCCACTCACAAGCCAAAATTTCTTGTGACTCTGGGACTAATGGAATACAAAAGAAGGCATCATTGAAGACTAATACAGAATACCATGTCCTGGTGGTTGGTAGAATGACCAGCAGGGTGTAGGAATTAGGAGCAACTGGAGGTATATCCTCGGTGGCTTCACTGACTGTCCTGACATCCTTTACCAGGTCCCCAGCAGCCCATGGGGCACTCGTGGTCACACCAATCCCAGAATATGGAGCTCACCTGGGCAGGTACCCCACCCCCACCCCAGCCCACGGGGCTCTGGTGGTCAGGCCCCTCCCAGGATACAGAGTTACCCTTGCAGGTACCGTGGCAGGGCTGGGCACACAGGAACCGTGCACATAGCCCTCATTGCAGAGCACCCCCAGATCACCTGTCACTCAGAGCTGACACAGAGCACCTCAGAGCAGGACTTGAACTAACAAACAGCAGCTGTGACAGGTCTGTGACCCTGGGCATCACTCTGTGCGGCCTCCCTCCACCTGGTCTTCCAGAGACTTCCACTGCACCCGGGGCACCAGGCCTCTGTCTCCAACCACCACCCACCCCTCCTCTCCCTGACTCCTGGGTTCCTCTCATTAAGAGAGGGTTTTCTTGAAGTTGTCTCCCACTCATGGGCCAGATAAAATGATTAGAAAACAAGCCAAAGCTGCAGCCCCTTGTCTATCCTGACTCTCAGGAGCCCACACCTGTTCCTTGGACCTGGCCGGTTCAGCAAGTTCCATTTTCTGCAACTGTGAGCCCCTGAGGGGTGATGATTGGCTGAGCTGGGCAGCCTTACCGTGCCGGCCAGCCCTCCCCAGGTGTGCCTGGGTTGAGATCAATATAAATACCACTCCAGGCAGCAAGAGCCCCTGCAGCCATGCCTGAGCCATTTTCTCTGCCCTGTCAGCAGTCTCGGGGCTGGGCTGGTGGGAGGGAGTGAGAGACAACGGCTTTGTGGGTGGCCCAGTGTGAGTGGGGCTCTGCTGGACTTTCTGCAGCAGTTGCCAGGCTGCCACCTGCTAAAGAAGAGGATGTGTCACCCATACCTGCTGCTGGAATTTCTCCCTGGGCAGAGGTGAGGAAGGAAAAAAGCAGTGGGGGCAGGGACAGGACGGGTATCTCAGGCAGGGAAATGGAAATCTTCCAGAAGAGCACCCAGGGCCAGGACCATCCTGGCTGGCCTGCAGGCACCAAGTCGGCCGGCATGCTGTCACTCGTGTGGCTCTATGGCCCTTCCTCTAGGCTTTCAAGTCCTTGTATATATTCAGGTGTTTTACCTGGGACGGGTGGGAATAGTTCAGCAGCAACTGGCCTGGGGCTCAGCTCACGTTTACTCACAGATGCCTCGGCACGGTGCCCCAGCTTTGCAATGAGGACGCTTGTTGCGTGGGGGCTGCTGGCTGAATGGGAGACGATTCCCCACCACTGACCAACTTCAGAATTGTTTACAACTGGAGCAAGTGCCCTGATACGGTTTTCCTCTGTGGAACTGGTGGGTTCTGTGTTTTTTTTCTCTTTTTCGTTTTTGGTTCAAGGTAGATTTTATTCTTCTTTTTTGTATTTACAGATAGAAGCATGGAAATAATTTATTCATATAAATACATGTATGTGAAGGGAATAATTGTTTTTTCTGTTTTATTTTTTAAATTTTATTTCTTTTTAATTTTGAATTTTATTTTATATTTTTATACAGCAGGTTCTTATTGGTTATCTATTTTATACATATAAATGTATACATGCCAATCCCAGTCTCTCAACTCCTCCCACCACCACTCCCCCAACAGCTTTCCCCCCTTGTTGTCCATATGTTTGTTGTCTACATCTGTTGCTCTATTTATGCCTTGCAAAATGGTTAATCTGTACAGTTTTTCTAGGTTCCACATATATGCATGAATATACAAGATTTGTTTTTCTCTTTCTGACTTACTTCACTCTGTATGACAGTCTCTAGATCCATCGACGTCTCTACAAATGACCCAATTTCATTCCTTTTCATGGCTTAGTAATATTCCATTTTATATATGTACCACAGCTTTATGCATTCGTCTGTCTGTGGGCATTTAGGTTGCTTCCATTACCTCGATATTGTAAATAGTGATGCAATGAACATTGCGGTGAATGTCTCTTTTTGATTTATGGTTTTGTCTGGCTATATGTCCAGTACTGGAATTGCTGTATCATATGGTAATTCTACTGTTAGTTTCTTAAGAAACATCATATTGTTCTCCATAGTGACTGTATCAATTTATATTCCCAACAATAGTGGAAGAGGGTTCCTTTTCTCCACACCCTTTCCAGCATTTTTTGTTTGTAGATTTTCTAATGATGCCCATTCTATCAGGTGTGAGGTGATACCTCACTGTTGAGACCATTTTGTTGAGCAAGGGGTAGGTCTTGTCTATTACATATTTGGCTTATGGAACGGCATCTGTGCTAATTTCAATCTCTGGTTTTATGCAGCACCCCAACTCACCTTTCCCCTTAAGCAAGCATAAGTTGGTTTTCTAAATTTGAGACCCTGTTCTGTTTTGTAATCCAGTTCCTGTGTAGCCAAGTTTACATTCCGTGTATTAGTGATATCTTATGATGTTTCTTTTTCTGTGTGACTTATTTCAGTTAGAATCATCATACCTGAATCCACTCATTATGCTGCTACGGGCCTGATGACATAGATTTCATTGCTGAGTGATATTGCATTGTACGTAAGTACCACAACTTCTTTATCCATTTTTCACTTTCTGCGATATTGAACTTGTACCGTAAACGAGGTTCTTGTAAACAGAGCCGTCCCAAACTTTGGGGTGGCTGTGTCTTTTTGATTTTAAATTCCATAAGCTATAGGACCATAAGTGGAAGTGCCCTAGGCTCTGTTGCTTTGTTTTTTAGATGTTTCAGGAAACACCATACACTTCTCCCGAGTGGCTCTTGGCAATTTACATCCCGCCCATCAGCATAACAAGGCTCCCAGTTCTCCATGGCCTGTCCTGCCTTTCTGGATTTTACATTTTTTTCAGTTGTCCCTTTAGACCGGGGGGAAGTGAGACTACATTGTAGTGCAGATTTCCTTTGCAAGCTTGCTTGGTTGGCCAAAAAGGGCGTATGCGTTTTTTCCTGAATATATTCAGAAAAAAACGCATACGCCCTTTGTGGCCAAGTGCATCATTGTGGACGTTCTGCCTCTTTTCCTATGCTTTAAATGCAATTCCAGTCTACCTCCTGAAATCGGTTTCCTGCAATTCTGCCCCGCTTTCAAGTCCTCTTGGCAGCCTTACTTCAGTATATTTTTGGACGATAGCTGTCATTTATAACTCTGCAGGGTTGTGAATTACAGTGCCCCTGAGCTCCTTTCTTCAACTCGCTTTCTTGTGAGCTGGCCACAACACCGCAGGATTGCTTCAGGCCCTAATCTGGTTCCGGCACGGCACGCTGAGCCTTTGGTTAATTCCTCTTCCTGGTGGGAAATGACAGTTAAGTTTGCCCATCCAGACACCTCTAGCTAGTCTCTCACTGGTTCTCCCTTTTCCTGTTCATCTTCCGCAGAAATTGCAAACTGGACCAAACAGTAGGTTAAAGGCACTGACTCTCCAAGTCGGGAGAGTGTTAGTAAAGCGTCTGGAATGTTTCACCCGAGTACCAGCGGATGAGAACTGAGACTTATTGGAACACGTCTCCCGATCACACGGTTGATCATACTCTGGGTTCCACATGCATGTTTTAGCTGAAGGAAGAATCCCTTAAACCTGGAGAGTTGAGACCCGTGGAATGGGTACCATGCAATATGACTTCAAAGGGTCTTCATTTGCTCACCGAACCTCTCCAATCCTATCACTGCTGCGTTTATGCCCCTGTACACACGCTTGATTCTCTTTCAGAGACATAGCAATCCATAGGTTTTAAGATACTTACTAGTCAGGTACATTCTTAGGCGTTTAATATGGGGTGTTGAGTCCATTTCGTTGAGCAAGGAGTAGCTCTTGTCTGTTCCATATATGGCTTAAGGAACTTTATCTGTGCTCATTTCAATCTCTGGATTTATGAAGCACCCCAACTCACCTTTCCCCTTAAGCAAGCATAAGTTGGTTTTCTAAATTTGAGACCCTGTTCTGTTTTGTAATCCAGTTCCTGTGTAGCCAAGTTTACATTCCGTGTATTAGTGATATCTTATGATGTTTCTTTTTCTGTGTGACTTATTTCAGTTAGAATCATCATACCTGAATCCACTCATTATGCTGGTACGGGCCTGATGACATAGATTTCATTGCTGAGTGATATTGCATTGTACGTAAGTACCACAACTTCTTTATCCATTTTCCACTTTCTGTGGTATTGAACTTGTACCGTAAACGAGGTTCTTGTAAACAGAGCCGTCCCAAACTTTGGGGTGGCTGTGTCTTTTTTATTTTAATTTCCCTAAGCTATAGGACCATAAGTGGAAGTGCCCTAGGCTCTGTTGCTTTGTTTTGTAGATGTTTCAGGAAACACCATACACTTCTCCCGAGTGGCTCTTGGCAATTTACATCCCGCCCATCAGCATAACAAGGCTCCCAGTTCTCCATGGCCTGTTCTGCCTTTCTGGATTTTACACTTTTTTCAGATGGCCCTTTTGACCTGGGGGAAGTGAGACTTCATTGTAGTGCAGATTTCCTTTGCAAGCTTGCTTGGTTAGCCAAAAAGGGCGTATGCGTTTTTTCCTGAATATATTCAGGAAAAAACGCATACGCCCTTTTTGGCCAAGTGCATCATTGTGGACGTTCTGCCTCTTTTCCTATGCTTTAAATGCAATTCCAGTCTACCTCCTGAAATCGGTTTCCTGCAATTCTGCCCCGCTTTCAAGTCCTCTTGGCAGCCTTACTTCAGTATATTTTTGGACGATAGCTGTCATTTATAACTCTGCAATTTTGTGAATTACAGTGCCCCTGAGCTCCTTTCTTCAACTCGCTTTCTTGTGAGCTGGCCGCAACACCGCAGGATTGCTTCAGGCCCTAATCTGGCTCTGGCACGGCACGCTGAGCCTTTGGTTAATTCCTCTTCCTGGTGGGAAATGAGAGTTAAATTTTGCGCGTCCAGACACCTCCAGCTAGTCTCTCATTGGTTCTCCCTATTCCTGTTCATCTTCCGCAGAAATTGCAAATGGGCCAAACAGGAGGTTAAAGGCAATGACTCTCCAAGTCGGGAGAGTGTCAGTAAAGCGTCTGGAATGTTGCACCCGAGTACCATGGGACGAGAACTGAGACATATTGGAACACGTCTCCCGATCACACGGTTGATCATACTCTGGGTGCCACATGCATGTTTTAGCTGAAGGCAGAATCCCTTAAACCTGGAGAGTTGAGACCCGTGGAATGGGTACCATGCAATATGACTTCAAAGGGTCTTCATTTGCTCACCGAACCTCTCCAATCCTATCACTGCTGCGTTTATGCCCCTGTACACACACTTGATTCTCTTTCAGAGACATAGCAATCCATAGGTTTTAAGATACTTACTAGTCAGGTACATTCTTAGGCGTTTAATATGGGGTGTTGAGTCCATTTCGTTGAGCAAGGAGTAGCTCTTGTCTATTCCATATTTGGCTTAAGGAACTTTATCTGTGCTCATTTCAATCTCCGGTTTGATGCAGCACCCCAACTCACCTTTTCGCTTAAGCAAGCATAAGTTGGTTTTCTAAATTTGAGACCCTGTTCTGATTTGTAATCCAGTTCCTGTGTAGCCAAGTTTACATTCCGTGTATTAGTGATATCTTATGATGTTTCTTTTTCTGTGTGACTTATTTCAGTTAGAATCATCATACCTGAATCCACTCATGCTGCTACGGGTCTGATGACAAAGATTTCATTGCTGAGTGATATTGCATTGTACGTAAGTACCACAACTTCTTTATCCATTTTTCACTTTCTACTCTATTGAACTTGTACCGTAAACGAGGTTCTTGTAAACAGAGCCGTCCCAAACTTTGGGGTGGCTGTGTCTTTTTTATTTTAAATTCCATAAGCTATAGGACCATAAGTGGAAGTGCCCTAGGCTCTGTTGCTTTGTTTTGTAGATGTTTCAGGAAACACCATACACTTCTCCCGAGTGGCTCTTGGCAATTTACATCCCGCCCATCAGCATAACAAGGCTCCCAGTTCTCCATGGCCTGTCCTGCCTTTCTGGATTTTACATTTTTTTCAGTTGTCCCTTTAGACCGGGGGGAAGTGAGACTACATTGTAGTGCAGATTTCCTTTGCAAGCTTGCTTGGTTGGCCAAAAAGGGCGTATGCGTTTTTTCCTGAATATATTCAGAAAAAAACGCATACGCCCTTTTTGGCCAAGTGCATCATTGTGGACGTTCTGCCTCTTTTCCTATGCTTTAAATGCAATTCCAGTCTACCTCCTGAAATCGGTTTCCTGCAATTCTGCCCCGCTTTCAAGTCCTCTTGGCAGCCTTACTTCAGTATATTTTTGGACGATAGCTGTCATTTATAACTCTGCAGGTTTGTGAATTACAGTGCCCCTGAGCTCCTTTCTTCAACTCGCTTTCTTGTGAGCTGGCCACAACACCGCAGGATTGCTTCAGGCCCTAATCTGGTTCCGGCACGGCACGCTGAGCCTTTGGTTAATTCCTCTTCCTGGTGGGAAATGACAGTTAAGTTTGCCCATCCAGACACCTCTAGCTAGTCTCTCACTAGTTCTCCCTTTTCCTGTTCATCTTCCGCAGAAATTGCAAACTGGACCAAACAGTAGGTTAAAGGCACTGACTCTCCAAGTCGGGAGAGTGTTAGTAAAGCGTCTGGAATGTTGCACCCGAGTACCAGCGGATGAGAACTGAGACATATTGGAACACGTCTCCCGATCACACGGTTGATCATACTCTGGGTTCCACATGCATGTTTTAGCTGAAGGAAGAATCCCTTAAACCTGGAGAGTTGAGACCCGTGGAATGGGTACCATGCAATATGACTTCAAAGGGTCTTCATTTGCTCACCGAACCTCTCCAATCCTATCACTGCTGCGTTTATGCCCCTGTACACACGCTTGATTCTCTTTCAGAGACATAGCAATCCATAGGTTTTAAGATACTTACTAGTCAGGTACATTCTTAGGCGTTTAATATGGGGTGTTGAGTCCATTTCGTTGAGCAAGGAGTAGCTCTTGTCTATTCCATATATGGCTTAAGGAACTTTATCTGTGCTCATTTCAATCTCTGGATTTATGAAGCACCCCAACTCACCTTTCCCCTTAAGCAAGCATAAGTTGGTTTTCTAAATTTGAGACCCTGTTCTGTTTTGTAATCCAGTTCCTGTGTAGCCAAGTTTACATTCCGTGTATTAGTGATATCTTATGATGTTTCTTTTTCTGTGTGACTTATTTCAGTTAGAATCATCATACCTGAATCCACTCATTATGCTGGTACGGGCCTGATGACATAGATTTCATTGCTGAGTGATATTGCATTGTACGTAAGTACCACAACTTCTTTATCCATTTTCCCCTTTCTGTGGTATTGAACTTGTACCGTAAACGAGGTTCTTGTAAACAGAGCCGTCCCAAACTTTGGGGTGGCTGTGTCTTTTTTATTTTAATTTCCCTAAGCTATAGGACCATAAGTGGAAGTGCCCTAGGCTCTGTTGCTTTGTTTTGTAGATGTTTCAGGAAACACCATACACTTCTCCCGAGTGGCTCTTGGCAATTTACATCCCGCCCATCAGCATAACAAGGCTCCCAGTTCTCCATGGCCTGTTCTGCCTTTCTGGATTTTACACTTTTTTCAGATGGCCCTTTTGACCTGGGGGAAGTGAGACTTCATTGTAGTGCAGATTTCCTTTGCAAGCTTGCTTGGTTAGCCAAAAAGGGCGTATGCGTTTTTTCCTGAATATATTCAGGAAAAAACGCATACGCCCTTTTTGGCCAAGTGCATCATTGTGGACGTTCTGCCTCTTTTCCTATGCTTTAAATGCAATTCCAGTCTACCTCCTGAAATCGGTTTCCTGCAATTCTGCCCCGCTTTCAAGTCCTCTTGGCAGCCTTACTTCAGTATATTTTTGGACGATAGCTGTCATTTATAACTCTGCAATTTTGTGAATTACAGTGCCCCTGAGCTCCTTTCTTCAACTCGCTTTCTTGTGAGCTGGCCGCAACACCGCAGGATTGCTTCAGGCCCTAATCTGGTTCTGGCACGGCACGCTGAGCCTTTGGTTAATTCCTCTTCCTGGTGGGAAATGAGAGTTAAATTTTGCGCGTCCAGACACCTCCAGCTAGTCTCTCATTGGTTCTCCCTATTCCTGTTCATCTTCCGCAGAAATTGCAAATGGGCCAAACAGGAGGTTAAAGGCACTGACTCTCCAAGTCGGGAGAGTGTCAGTAAAGCGTCTGGAATGTTGCACCCGAGTACCATGGGACGAGAACTGAGACATATTGGAACACGTCTCCCGATCACACGGTTGATCATACTCTGGGTGCCACATGCATGTTTTAGCTGAAGGCAGAATCCCTTAAACCTGGAGAGTTGAGACCCGTGGAATGGGTACCATGCAATATGACTTCAAAGGGTCTTCATTTGCTCACCGAACCTCTCCAATCCTATCACTGCTGCGTTTATGCCCCTGTACACACACTTGATTCTCTTTCAGAGACATAGCAATCCATAGGTTTTAAGATACTTACTAGTCAGGTACATTCTTAGGCGTTTAATATGGGGTGTTGAGTCCATTTCGTTGAGCAAGGAGTAGCTCTTGTCTATTCCATATTTGGCTTAAGGAACTTTATCTGTGCTCATTTCAATCTCCGGTTTGATGCAGCACCCCAACTCACCTTTTCGCTTAAGCAAGCATAAGTTGGTTTTCTAAATTTGAGACCCTGTTCTGATTTGTAATCCAGTTCCTGTGTAGCCAAGTTTACATTCCGTGTATTAGTGATATCTTATGATGTTTCTTTTTCTGTGTGACTTATTTCAGTTAGAATCATCATACCTGAATCCACTCATGCTGCTACGGGCCTGATGACAAAGATTTCATTGCTGAGTGATATTGCATTGTACGTAAGTACCACAACTTCTTTATCCATTTTTCACTTTCTACTCTATTGAACTTGTACCGTAAACGAGGTTCTTGTAAACAGAGCCGTCCCAAACTTTGGGGTGGCTGTGTCTTTTTGATTTTAAATTCCATAAGCTATAGGACCATAAGTGGAAGTGCCCTAGGCTCTGTTGCTTTGTTTTTTAGATGTTTCAGGAAACACCATACACTTCTCCCGAGTGGCTCTTGGCAATTTACATCCCGCCCATCAGCATAACAAGGCTCCCAGTTCTCCATGGCCTGTCCTGCCTTTCTGGATTTTACATTTTTTTCAGTTGTCCCTTTAGACCGGGGGGAAGTGAGACTACATTGTAGTGCAGATTTCCTTTGCAAGCTTGCTTGGTTGGCCAAAAAGGGCGTATGCGTTTTTTCCTGAATATATTCAGAAAAAAACGCATACGCCCTTTTTGGCCAAGTGCATCATTGTGGACGTTCTGCCTCTTTTCCTATGCTTTAAATGCAATTCCAGTCTACCTCCTGAAATCGGTTTCCTGCAATTCTGCCCCGCTTTCAAGTCCTCTTGGCAGCCTTACTTCAGTATATTTTTGGACGATAGCTGTCATTTATAACTCTGCAGGTTTGTGAATTACAGTGCCCCTGAGCTCCTTTCTTCAACTCGCTTTCTTGTGAGCTGGCCACAACACCGCAGGATTGCTTCAGGCCCTAATCTGGTTCCGGCACGGCACGCTGAGCCTTTGGTTAATTCCTCTTCCTGGTGGGAAATGACAGTTAAGTTTGCCCATCCAGACACCTCTAGCTAGTCTCTCACTGGTTCTCCCTTTTCCTGTTCATCTTCCGCAGAAATTGCAAACTGGACCAAACAGTAGGTTAAAGGCACTGACTCTCCAAGTCGGGAGAGTGTTAGTAAAGCGTCTGGAATGTTGCACCCGAGTACCAGCGGATGAGAACTGAGACATATTGGAACACGTCTCCCGATCACACGGTTGATCATACTCTGGGTTCCACATGCATGTTTTAGCTGAAGGAAGAATCCCTTAAACCTGGAGAGTTGAGACCCGTGGAATGGGTACCATGCAATATGACTTCAAAGGGTCTTCATTTGCTCACCGAACCTCTCCAATCCTATCACTGCTGCGTTTATGCCCCTGTACACACGCTTGATTCTCTTTCAGAGACATAGCAATCCATAGGTTTTAAGATACTTACTAGTCAGGTACATTCTTAGGCGTTTAATATGGGGTGTTGAGTCCATTTCGTTGAGCAAGGAGTAGCTCTTGTCTATTCCATATATGGCTTAAGGAACTTTATCTGTGCTCATTTCAATCTCTGGATTTATGAAGCACCCCAACTCACCTTTCCCCTTAAGCAAGCATAAGTTGGTTTTCTAAATTTGAGACCCTGTTCTGTTTTGTAATCCAGTTCCTGTGTAGCCAAGTTTACATTCCGTGTATTAGTGATATCTTATGATGTTTCTTTTTCTGTGTGACTTATTTCAGTTAGAATCATCATACCTGAATCCACTCATTATGCTGCTACGGGTCTGATGACATAGATTTCATTGCTGAGTGATATTGCATTGTACGTAAGTACCACAACTTCTTTATCCATTTTCCACTTTCTGTGGTATTGAACTTGTACCGTAAACGAGGTTCTTGTAAACAGAGCCGTCCCAAACTTTGGGGTGGCTGTGTCTTTTTTATTTTAATTTCCCTAAGCTATAGGACCATAAGTGGAAGTGCCCTAGGCTCTGTTGCTTTGTTTTGTAGATGTTTCAGGAAACACCATACACTTCTCCCGAGTGGCTCTTGGCAATTTACATCCCGCCCATCAGCATAACAAGGCTCCCAGTTCTCCATGGCCTGTTCTGCCTTTCTGGATTTTACACTTTTTTCAGATGGCCCTTTTGACCTGGGGGAAGTGAGACTTCATTGTAGTGCAGATTTCCTTTGCAAGCTTGCTTGGTTAGCCAAAAAGGGCGTATGCGTTTTTTCCTGAATATATTCAGGAAAAAACGCATACGCCCTTTTTGGCCAAGTGCATCATTGTGGACGTTCTGCCTCTTTTCCTATGCTTTAAATGCAATTCCAGTCTACCTCCTGAAATCGGTTTCCTGCAATTCTGCCCCGCTTTCAAGTCCTCTTGGCAGCCTTACTTCAGTATATTTTTGGACGATAGCTGTCATTTATAACTCTGCAATTTTGTGAATTACAGTGCCCCTGAGCTCCTTTCTTCAACTCGCTTTCTTGTGAGCTGGCCGCAACACCGCAGGATTGCTTCAGGCCCTAATCTGGTTCTGGCATGGCACGCTGAGCCTTTGGTTAATTCCTCTTCCTGGTGGGAAATGAGAGTTAAATTTTGCGCGTCCAGACACCTCCAGCTAGTCTCTCATTGGTTCTCCCTATTCCTGTTCATCTTCCGCAGAAATTGCAAATGGGCCAAACAGGAGGTTAAAGGCACTGACTCTCCAAGTCGGGAGAGTGTCAGTAAAGCGTCTGGAATGTTGCACCCGAGTACCATGGGACGAGAACTGAGACATATTGGAACACGTCTCCCGATCACACGGTTGATCATACTCTGGGTGCCACATGCATGTTTTAGCTGAAGGCAGAATCCATTAAACCTGGAGAGTTGAGACCCGTGGAATGGGTACCATGCAATATGACTTCAAAGGGTCTTCATTTGCTCACCGAACCTCTCCAATCCTATCACTGCTGCGTTTATGCCCCTGTACACACACTTGATTCTCTTTCAGAGACATAGCAATCCATAGGTTTTAAGATACTTACTAGTCAGGTACATTCTTAGGCGTTTAATATGGGGTGTTGAGTCCATTTCGTTGAGCAAGGAGTAGCTCTTGTCTATTCCATATTTGGCTTAAGGAACTTTATCTGTGCTCATTTCAATCTCCGGTTTGATGCAGCACCCCAACTCACCTTTTCGCTTAAGCAAGCATAAGGTGGTTTTCTAAATTTGAGACCCTGTTCTGATTTGTAATCCAGTTCCTGTGTAGCCAAGTTTACATTCCGTGTATTAGTGATATCTTATGATGTTTCTTTTTCTGTGTGACTTATTTCAGTTAGAATCATCATACCTGAATCCACTCATGCTGCTACGGGCCTGATGACAAAGATTTCATTGCTGAGTGATATTGCATTGTACGTAAGTACCACAACTTCTTTATCCATTTTTCACTTTCTACTCTATTGAACTTGTACCGGAAACGAGGTTCTTGTAAACAGAGCCGTCCCAAACTTTGGGGTGGCTGTGTCTTTTTTATTTTAATTTCCCTAAACTATAGGACCATAAGTGGAAGTGCCATAGGCTCCTTTGCTTTGTTTTTTATATATTTCAGAAAGCACCATACACTTCTTCCGAGTGGCTCTTGGCAATTTACATCCCGCCCATCAGCATAACAAGGCTCCCAGTTCTCCATGGCCTGTCCTGCCTTTCTGTATTTTACACTTTTTTCAGATGGCCCTTTTGACCGGGGGGAAGTGAGACTTCATTGTAGTGCAGATTTCCTTTGCAAGCTTGCTTGGTTGGCCAAAAACGGCGTTTGCGTTTTTTCCTGAATATATTCAGGAAAAAATGCATACGCCCTTTTTGGCCAAGTGCATCATTGTGGACGTTCTGCCTCTTTTCCTATGCTTTAAATGCAATTCCAGTCTACCTCCTGAAATCGGTTTCCTGCAATTCTGCCCCGCATTCAAGTCCTCTTGGCAGCCTTACTTCAGTATATATTTTGACGATAGCTGTCATTTATAACTCTGCAGGTTTGTGAATTACAGTGCCCCTGAGCTCCTTTCTTCAACTCGCTTTCTTGTGAGCTGGCCGCAACACCGCAGGATTGCTTCAGGCCCTAATCTGGTTCTGGCATGGCACGCTGAGCCTTTGGTTAATTCCTCTTCCTGGTGGGAAATGAGAGTTAAATTTTGCGCGTCCAGACACCTCCAGCTAGTCTCTCATTGGTTCTCCCTATTCCTGTTCATCTTCCGCAGAAATTGCAAATGGGCCAAACAGGAGGTTAAAGGCACTGACTCTCCA
This sequence comes from Leucopleurus acutus, assembly GCF_964270905.1. Taxonomy (NCBI): domain Eukaryota; kingdom Metazoa; phylum Chordata; class Mammalia; order Artiodactyla; family Delphinidae; genus Leucopleurus; species Leucopleurus acutus. The sequence goes on along the minus strand of NW_028139132.1, from coordinate 97,278 downwards.
AGTCGGGAGAGTGTCAGTAAAGCGTCTGGAATGTTGCACCCGAGTACCATGGGACGAGAACTGAGACATATTGGAACACGTCTCCCGATCACACGGTTGATCATACTCTGGGTGCCACATGCATGTTTTAGCTGAAGGCAGAATCCATTAAACCTGGAGAGTTGAGACCCGTGGAATGGGTACCATGCAATATGACTTCAAAGGGTCTTCATTTGCTCACCGAACCTCTCCAATCCTATCACTGCTGCGTTTATGCCCCTGTACACACACTTGATTCTCTTTCAGAGACATAGCAATCCATAGGTTTTAAGATACTTACTAGTCAGGTACATTCTTAGGCGTTTAATATGGGGTGTTGAGTCCATTTCGTTGAGCAAGGAGTAGCTCTTGTCTATTCCATATTTGGCTTAAGGAACTTTATCTGTGCTCATTTCAATCTCCGGTTTGATGCAGCACCCCAACTCACCTTTTCGCTTAAGCAAGCATAAGGTGGTTTTCTAAATTTGAGACCCTGTTCTGATTTGTAATCCAGTTCCTGTGTAGCCAAGTTTACATTCCGTGTATTAGTGATATCTTATGATGTTTCTTTTTCTGTGTGACTTATTTCAGTTAGAATCATCATACCTGAATCCACTCATGCTGCTACGGGCCTGATGACATAGATTTCATTGCTGAGTGATATTGCATTGTACGTAAGTACCACAACTTCTTTATCCATTTTTCACTTTCTACTCTATTGAACTTGTACCGGAAACGAGGTTCTTGTAAACAGAGCCGTCCCAAACTTTGGGGTGGCTGTGTCTTTTTTATTTTAATTTCCCTAAACTATAGGACCATAAGTGGAAGTGCCATAGGCTCCTTTGCTTTGTTTTTTATATATTTCAGAAAGCACCATACACTTCTTCCGAGTGGCTCTTGGCAATTTACATCCCGCCCATCAGCATAACAAGGCTCCCAGTTCTCCATGGCCTGTCCTGCCTTTCTGGATTTTACACTTTTTTCAGATGGCCCTTTTGACCGGGGGGAAGTGAGACTTCATTGTAGTGCAGATTTCCTTTGCAAGCTTGCTTGGTTGGCCAAAAACGGCGTTTGCGTTTTTTCCTGAATATATTCAGGAAAAAATGCATACGCCCTTTTTGGCCAAGTGCATCATTGTGGACGTTCTGCCTCTTTTCCTATGCTTTAAATGCAATTCCAGTCTACCTCCTGAAATCGGTTTCCTGCAATTCTGCCCCGCATTCAAGTCCTCTTGGCAGCCTTACTTCAGTATATTTTTTGACGATAGCTGTCATTTATAACTCTGCAGGTTTGTGAATTACAGTGCCCCTGAGCTCCTTTCTTCAACTCGCTTTCTTGTGAGCTGGCCGCAACACCGCAGGATTGCTTCAGGCCCTAATCTAGTTCTGGCACGGCACGCTGAGCCTTTGGTTAATTCCTCTTCCTGGTGGGAAATGAGAGTTAAATTTGCCCGTCCGGACACCTCCAGCTAGTCTCTCATTGGTTCTCCGTATTCCTGTTCATCTTCCGCAGAAATTGTAAACTGGGCCAAACAGGAGGTTAAAGGCACTGACTCTCCAAGTCGGGAGAGTGTCAGTAAAGCGTCTGGAATGTTGCACCCGAGTACCAGGGGACGAGAACTGAGACATTTTGGAACACGTCTCCCGATCACACGGTTGATCATACTCTGGGTTCCACATGCATGTTTTAGCTGAAGGAAGAATCCCTTAAACCTGGAGAGTTGAGACCCGTGGAATGGGTACCATGCAATATGACTTCAAAGGGTCTTCATTTGCTCACCGAACCTCTCCAATCCTATCACTGCTGCGTTTATGCCCCTGTACACACGCTTGATTCTCTTTCAGAGACATAGCAATCCATAGGTTTTAAGATACTTACTAGTCAGGTACATTCTTAGGCGTTTAATATGGGGTGTTGAGTCCACTTCGTTGAGCAAGGAGTAGCTCTTGTCTATTCCATATTTGGCTTAAGGAACTTTATCTGTGCTCATTTCAATCTCTGGTTTTATGCAGCACCCCAACTCACCTTTCCCCTTAAGCAAGCATAAGTTGGTTTTCTAAATTTGAGACCCTGTTCTGTTTTGTAATCCAGTTCCTGTGTAGCCAAGTTTACATTCCGTGTATTAGTGATATCTTATGATGTTTCTTTTCCTGTGTGACTTATTTCAGTTAGAATCATCATACCTGAATCCACTCATTATGCTGCTACGGGCCTGATGACATAGATTTCATTGCTGAGTGATATTGCATTGTACGTAAGTACCACAACTTCTTTATCCATTTTCCACTTTCTGCGATATTGAACGTGTACCGTAAATGAGGTTCTTGTAAACAGAGCCATCCCAAACTTTGCGGTGGCTGTGTCTTTTTGATTTTAATTTCCCTAAGCTATAGGACCATAAGTGGAAGTGCCCTAGGCTCCGCTGCTTTGTTTTTCAGAATTTTCAGGAATCACCATACACTTCTTCCAAGAGGCTCTTGGCAATTTACATCCCGCCCATCAGCATAAGAAGGCTCCCAGTTCTCCATGGCCTGTCCGGCCTTTCTGGATTTTACACTTTTTTCAGATGGCCCTTTTGACCGTGGGGAAGTGAGACTTCATTGTAGTGCAGATTTCCTTTGCAAGCTTGCTTGGTTGGCCAAAAAGGGCGTATGCGTTTTTTCCTGAATATATTCAGGAAAAAACGCATACGCCCTTTTTGGCCAAGTGCATCATTGTGGACGTTCTGCGTCTTTTCCTATGCTTTAAATGCAATTCCAGTCTACCTCCTGAAATCGGTTTCCTGCAATTCTGCCTTGCTTTCAATGCCTTTTCATAGCCTTACCTCAATATATTTTTTGAAAATAGTTGACCTTTATAACTCTGCATGTTTTTGAATTGCAGTGGCCCTTAGCTCCATTTTTCAGCTCTTATTTTTGTGGTCTTGCCTCATAACCACATGATTCCTTCAGGCCCTATTCTTCTTCTGGAGCACCTTGCTGTGCCTTTGTTTTATTCTTCTTACTGATGTGAAATTAGAGTGACATATGCCCATTGAAACCGCTACAGCTAGTTTCTCACTGGTTTCCCCTATTCCCATTCATCCTCCGCACTAACTGCAGACTGTGTGATACCAGAACTTAAAGGCATTGACTCTCCATGTGGGGATATTGTTAGTAAAGTGGCTGGAATGTCGATCCGGAGCCCCAGGAGAGGAAAAATGAGGTGCGTTTTAGAAACCTTTCCCGATCATATGGTATACCAGTCGCTCAGTTTCCCAGGCATGGTTTAGCTGTAGGAAGATTCCCTTCAACCTGGAGTGTTGGGACCCTGGAATGAGGAGCATGAAGTATTGCATTAAACTTTTGGCAGTTGCTCACCAAAGCTCACCAATCCTCTCAGCCCCAAGTGTCCAGCCTTATGTCTTATCCAGCTGTGGGTTTATATGTGGTCAATCCAGGTTGCATCACAGCCCCTGAGCGAATTTTGTAAGAATTTTTCTCTCTTTCATTGTTTCTGCGTTTTGTTTTTAAAATTTATTTCTATAATGGGGTTTAGCTCACTTTCACTGCTGTGTTTGTGCTGCTCTGCACACACTTGATTCCCTTATGGAGATATATCAATACATGGGTTTTAAGATTCTTATTACTCAGATATATTTCTCTGCGGTGTATAGGGTGTGTTGAGGCCAGTTCATTGAGCAAGGTGTAGATCTTGTCTAATACCTATTTGGTTTATTGAACGGTATCTGTGCTAATTTTAAACTCTGGTTTTATGCATCACCCCACCTCTCCTTTCCCCTTAAGCTGACATAAGTGTGTTTTCTAAATGTGAGACACTGTTCTGTTCTGTAATTCATTTCTTGTGCAGCCATATTTACCCTCCCTCTATAAGTGATATCTTATGATATGTTTCTTTTTCTGTTTGACTTATTTCAAGTAGTATTATCGGACCTAAATCCACTCTTTATCCTTCTACTAGCCTTATTACATTGATTTCATGGTGAAGAGATATTCCATTGTACATAAGTACCACATCTTCTTTATCCATTGTTCTCTTTCCTGGGATATTTAAGGTGTACTGAAGTTGAGGTTCTTGTAAACAGAGTAGCCCTAAACTGTGGTGTGCTTGTGTCTTGTTGATTTTTAGACTTCCCTAGATATACTCCCATGATTGGAAGTGTCCTATGCTCTGTAGCTCTGTTTTTTAGATGATTTAGGAACCACCATACACTTCTCCAGAGTGGCTCTCGGCAGTTCACACACTGCCCATCAGCGTATAAAGGCTCCCTGTTCTCCATGGCCTGTCCTACATTTCTGGTTTTTACAATTTTTTAGGATGGCCCTTTTGACCGGTGGGAAATGAGACTTCTTTGTTGTGCACATTTGCATTGCTTGCTTGCTTCGTTGCCCATAAAGTGCGCATGCGTTTTTTCCTGGATATAATCAGGAAAAAACGCATACGCCCTTTTGGGCCAACTGCATCATTGTCGAAATTCTGCCGCTTCTTATGTGCTTTAAAGACGAGTCCAATCTATCTCTTGAAATCTGTTTCTTGCAATTCTGTCTTGCATTCAGATCCTCTTCTTTGCCTTACCTCAACATATTTTTGGACGTTAGTTTTCATTTATAACTCTGCAGGTTTGTGAATTGCAGTGACCCTGAGCTCCATTTTTTAAGTTGCTCTTTTGTGAGCTGACCTCAAACCCGCAGGATTGCTTTAGGCCCTATTTTGGCTCCGGCGAGGCGGGCTGAGCCTTTTTTCAATTCTTATTCTTAATGGGAAATTAGAGTGATATGTGCCCGTCCAAACCCCTACAACTATTCTCTCATTGGTTCCCCCTCTTCCCGTTCATCCTCCTCACAATTTGCAAAATGTGTGAAACAGAAGTTTAAACGTGCTGATTCTCCAAGTGGGGAGATTCTAAGTAACGTGGCTGGAATGGTGAACAGGAGCACCAGGAGAGGATAAATGAGCTGCATTTTAGACACATCTCCCGATCACATGGTGTACAGTCCTCTGGGTTTTCCATGCATGTTTTAGCTGTAGGAAGATCCCTTGAACCTGCAGATTTGGGACCCATTGAATGGGTACCAGGTAGTATTACTTTAAAGGGTGTGCATTTCCTCACCCAATCTCACATTTCTCTTAGTGCGAACAGTTTCCAGCCTTATGTCTCATCCTGCTGTGGGTCTAGATGTGTTCAATCCATGTTGCATCACCGGCCCTGAGGAAAAGTTGTAAGAGGTTTTCTCTCTGTCGTTTATTTTTTTCAATTTATTACTATATTGGTTACAGCTGATTTTCAAAGTTCTGTTTCTTGCTGCTGTACATCCACTTGATCCACGTATGGAGAGACATCAATAAATTCTTTTTCAGATTCTTACCAGTCGTATATATTCTTTTCCGGTGACTTGAGTGTGCTGAGTGCAGTTCTTTTAGCTACCGTGTAGGCCTTGTTGATTCTCAGTTTGGTATTTGGAATGGTATCTTTGCTAATTTCAACCTCCTGGATGACGCCTCACCCCTCCCCACCTTTCCCGTTTATCAGCCTTATGCGTGTTTTCTACATATTTGACTATGTTTTTGTTTTGTAATTTATTTCATGTGTAGCCATTTTGGATTCCACCTTTAAGTGATATCTTATGATATGTGTCTTTTTCTTTTTGAATTATGTCACTTAGAATGATCATAAGTAACTCCTCCGGAGTTGTTACAACTGGCCATATTTCATAGATTTCCAGGCTGAATAATATTCCACTCTACCTAAGTACCACATCTCTATCCATTTTTTCCCTCCAGAGACATTTAAGTTATATCCTAGTCGAGGATCTTTTAAACAGAGAGGGGGTAAACATTGGGGTGCCTGTGTCCTCTCGATTTTTGTTTTTCCCAAGATATACGCCCATGAGTGCAAGTGCCCTATGCTCTGTAGCTCATTTTTTAGATGCTTTAGTAAACACAATACACTTCTCCAGAATGGCCGTTGGCAATATACATTTCCACTCTAAGTCTCACAGGGCTCCCTCTTCTCCTTGCCCTGTCCTGCATTTCTGTTGTTTACGCTTTATGAGGATGGCTCTTCTGACTGATGCGAAGTGATATCTTTTGTAGTATTGATTTCCAGTGCCCACCTGTTTGGTTGGCTAAAAAAGTGTATGCCCTTTTCTTGAATATATACAGAAAAAAACGCATACACCCTTTTTGGCCAACTGCAATGTTGGCAATGTTCAGCCCCTTTTCTTGTGCTTAATGGCGAGTCCTTTCTACCTCCTCAAATCCCTTTCCTGCCATTCTCCCTTGCTTACAAGTCCTTTTCTCTGACTTTCCTCAAGACATTTTTCAGTGATGGATATTTTCAACTCTGCAGTTTCGTGAATTTTACTGCCCCTGAGTTCCATTGTTCAACTTGTGTTTATGGGAACTGGCCACAAAGCAGCGGGATTTCCTCAAGCCCTATACTGTTTCCATGGGCAACCCTAGCCTTTGGTCAATTCGTCTTCCTGATTGGAAATTAGAGTGACATGTGCCTGTCTGAACACCTAGGACTTGTCTCTCATTGTTCCTCATCCTTCTGCTTCATCCTCTGGACAAATTCCAAACTGTACACAACAGGATGTTGACAGTGCTGCCATCTCCAAGTGGGGAGACTGTTAGTAAAGACGCTGGATGGGTGAACCCGAGCACCAGGAGATGAGGAGATGAGATGCCTTCTCCAAACTCTTCCCAATCAGACGGTATACTATCCTCTGGGTGTGACAGACATGTTTTAGCAGTAGGAAGAGTCCCATTCATGTAAGGAGAACACCAGGGCTTTTTCAAAGTCAGTGTCTCCCCGAAACCCAAACTGGGGAATTTTTTAAGCTACGGCTACACATATGTTCATTAAGGGCCTTGGGAAGTAGGCAGAGTCCAAACTTTAGATGATTGAAGTCTTCAGGGTCAGAAGCACTCACCACCAGCTTCCCTTAGGTTACACTTTAACTGTCATTGATAGATGATGTCAATAAAAATATCTATTCTTTTTCAGATTATTTCCCCTTATAGGTTATTGCAAAATGTTGAGTGTAGTTCCCTGTGCTATACAGTAGTTCCTTGTTGATGATCTATTTTATACATAGCAGTGTGTATGTGTTAATCCCAAACTGTTACTTTATCCCTCCTCCCACCTTTCCCCTTTGGTAATAATAAATTATAAGATTTTATACTTCTCAGAAATGGGGGAGCTGAAAGAGAGGTATCATTTTCAATGGAAAAGCATTTAAAACAAGATTGAAGCTTTAACCAAGATTATTAGATGTACATCCTTGGAAAGAAATCACTTCGTTTCTCTAATATTGACCTGACAAATAAGACAAACCTTTTCACTGAACTTGCTTATAATAAAGTGATGGAAATATCAAATGGGAGTGTTAGAAACATCTTATTTTACCCGAGCCTTATACACTGTTCTATGTTAACTACAGTTTGGCTCACACATCTGTTCATTGAGGTTACAATAGTCTCAATTTCTGTTACTGATCCTCCAGAGTGGACCCCAACAAGTGTCCCCCTGCCCAGTGTCATTGGGGCCAACAGATCGAGACTGAGTTTGGTTCACAAGCAAAGGAAACTTTATATTTTGATCAGAGAATGGAGAGGTGAGAGCATGCACTACCCCGTGGGCTGTGGGCTGGGCTGCTGTGTAGAGATCCTGTCAGAGTCAGTGGGAGGGAGGGGGCGGAGCTCTCAAGGGCTGGGTTGGCTGCAGCTCAGGCTCTATATCGCGGAGTCTGCACTGGGCCCCAGGAGCTGAGGTGTCGACACAGCCATTCTGCACTAGGAAATCTGGTCTGAAGTGCCGGGTGTGGAACCTCTGCATGTGGGACCCTAGGAGCACATGAAATTAGACAAAGCACAAAGGATAAAAAAGGTTAGACTTGACTTTATTGCCCAGATTCTATTTTTATCTCCCAGGGATTTTTAATGGGCTTTGCTGGGGACAAACCGCTCCTCTGCCTTTTGTCCCGTTCCTCATTCTTGGAGTGCTGAGGGTGCAGACCCTTCTTCTGTAACTGCTGAGTGCTGAGTTGGGAGTCCTCATACCCGGGGGCGAGGGTCAGAGCTTCTCCCCAGCAGCCTCCAGGTGACGTTGATTGTCCCCAGGACCCCTGCCTCCCTGCTCGTCCACCTGAGCACCAACATTGGAAGTGTTATAGATTCTAATGACCTTTAAGGGTCCAGGAAAGAGATGTGCAGAGACGCTGTGGGGGCCGGTTTCACCCCGCCCCACATTTGTTCGGCCACCTTAGGCTGACCGTTTCTGCCAGCCTAGATGCTCTGACCAGTAGTCTGCGCTTTCTTCAATTAGGCCCCTGAATTAACGTACAAACAGCACCAGGTGTCAGAGCCCTGCCCGCTCAAGTCCCACACAGTCCAGGGTCAGTGGTGATCAAGGACCATGATGGCCACTGAGTCAACAGCCTTTTGAAGTAAACAGGAGTCCAGCCGGTCTTATTGGCCACCATCATCACAGTGTCTGTAGGCTTTTCTATGGTGACAGTGTGATATACGGTTCCCCTGCCAAGATTATTAGCTCCCCTCTGGGTGCAGTAAGTCCTGCAAGCAGTAGTCTACTCTTTTGGGACACACTCTTGTTGTTTTATGAGAGAAACTCCAGGTCAAGTGATGTTCACACGAGTCGTCATGGTGCCCTGTTGCCCCCGGTTATCTCTCTGGATGTTGGAGTTGGAGGGCCTCCTCACTCGAGGTCGGTGTGCCCACGGAGCGAACCCTGCAACTTCAGGGCATGGTTGGTGATTAGGATCACCACGTGGGGTCCTTTTCCCTTAGGAGGGAGGTGGCCTTTTGGGCTGCTGATTTCCAGGTTTTTAGATACCGCCAGTATCTTGGCCAGATGTGGCAGTGGGCCAAGCCCCTTGGTGACTGTAGTTTATCCTACCTGGATGGCATTCTTGCATTGTTCCATTTCAAGTGGTCCCAGTTTTTGCACTAATTCTCCAATGGCGATTCACCTTTCACTGGGAATGTAAAGGTCAAAGGGTTTAGCTAAATTAGGGAGTTCCAGGGCAAGGGTCTGAATTGACTGCTCTTTCCATTCTTGAAAGGCCACTTCTGGATTCTATTCAAAAAGATCATCATCTTTTCCTTTCAGTGTTTCATATAGAGGCCCAGCTAGTAGACTGTAGTTAGGGATCCAGAAGCAGCAAACCCTGGCCTCCCCAGGAACCCCTAAGCTGTCTTCTAGTTTTAGAAAGGGGTAAGGCTGAAAATGGTTTCTTCCCTTTCCTGGGATGGGCTTCTCCGACCTTCTGTGAGAATGAAGCCCAGGCAGGTCACCGCAGTCTGTGATATTTGAGCTTTTTCTTGGACAACTTCTATCCTTTATTGGCTTGGTAGTTCAGAGGCCTCCTTAGTAGGGCTGGCGATCAGAATGTCATCTGCGTACTGAAGGAGGGTTTCCTTTTCCAGAGGTAGAACTTTTAGGTCTTTAGCTAAGGTTTCCCCAAAGATGGTGTGGGAATATTTGCACCCTTGGGGCAAGACGGCCCGTAAGTATTGTTTTATTTGTATGTTGAGTCCTGCCACTCACAAGCCAAAATTTCTTGTGACTCTGGGACTAATGGAATACAAAAGAAGGCATCATTGAAGACTAATACAGAATACCATGTCCTGGTGGTTGGTAGAATGACCAGCAGGGTGTAGGAATTAGGAGCAACTGGAGGTATATCCTCGGTGGCTTCACTGACTGTCCTGACATCCTTTACCAGGTCCCCAGCAGCCCATGGGGCACTCGTGGTCACACCAATCCCAGAATATGGAGCTCACCTGGGCAGGTACCCCACCCCCACCCCAGCCCACGGGGCTCTGGTGGTCAGGCCCCTCCCAGGATACAGAGTTACCCTTGCAGGTACCGTGGCAGGGCTGGGCACACAGGAACCGTGCACATAGCCTTCATTGCAGAGCACCCCCAGATCACCTGTCACTCAGAGCTGACACAGAGCACCTCAGAGCAGGACTTGAACTAACAAACAGCAGCTGTGACAGGTCTGTGACCCCGGGAATCACTCTGTGCGGCCTCCCTCCACCTGGTCTTCCAGAGACTTCCACTGCACCCGGGGCACCAGGCCTCTGTCTCCAACCACCACCCACCCCTCCTCTCCCTGACTCCTGGGTTCCTCTCATTAAGAGAGGGTTTTCTTGAAGTTGTCTCCCACTCATGGGCCAGATAAAATGATTAGAAAACAAGCCAAAGCTGCAGCCCCTTGTCTATCCTGACTCTCAGGAGCCCACACCTGTTCCTTGGACCTGGCCGGTTCAGCAAGTTCCATTTTCTGCAACTGTGAGCCCCTGAGGGGTGATGATTGGCTGAGCTGGGCAGCCTTACCGTGCCGGCCAGCCCTCCCCAGGTGTGCCTGGGTTGAGATCAATATAAATACCACTCCAGGCAGCAAGAGCCCCTGCAGCCATGCCTGAGCCATTTTCTCTGCCCTGTCAGCAGTCTCAGGGCTGGGCTGGTGGGAGGGAGTGAGAGGCCACGGCTTTGTGGGTGGCCCAGTGTGAGTGGGGCTCTGCTGGACTTTCTGCAGCAGTTGCCAGGCTGCCACCTGCTAAAGAAGAGGATGTGTCACCCATACCTGCTGCTGGAATTTCTCCCTGGGCAGAGGTGAGGAAGGAAAAAAGCAGTGGGGGCAGGGACAGGACGGGTATCTCAGGCAGGGAAATGGAAATCTTCCAGAAGAGCACCCAGGGCCAGGACCATCCTGGCTGGCCTGCAGGCACCAAGTCGGCCGGCATGCTGTCACTCGTGTGGCTCTATGGCCCTTCCTCTAGGCTTTCAAGTCCTTGTATATATTCAGGTGTTTTACCTGGGACGGGTGGGAATAGTTCAGCAGCAACTGGCCTGGGGCTCAGCTCACGTTTACTCACAGATGCCTCGGCACGGTGCCCCAGCTTTGCAATGAGGACGCTTGTTGCGTGGGGGCTGCTGGCTGAATGGGAGACGATTCCCCACCACTGACCAACTTCAGAATTGTTTACAACTGGAGCAAGTGCCCTGATACGGTTTTCCTCTGTGGAACTGGTGGGTTCTGTGTTTTTTTTCTCTTTTTCGTTTTTGGTTCAAGGTAGATTTTATTCTTCTTTTTTGTATTTACAGATAGAAGCATGGAAATAATTTATTCATATAAATACATGTATGTGAAGGGAATAATTGTTTTTTCTGTTTTATTTTTTAAATTTTATTTCTTTTTAATTTTGAATTTTATTTTATATTTTTATACAGCAGGTTCTTATTGGTTATCTATTTTATACATATAAATGTATACATGCCAATCCCAGTCTCTCAACTCCTCCCACCACCACTCCCCCAACAGCTTTCCCCCCTTGTTGTCCATACGTTTGTTGTCTACATCTGTTGCTCTATTTATGCCTTGCAGAATGGTTAATCTGTACAGTTTTTCTAGGTTCCACATATATGCATGAATATACAAGATTTGTTTTTCTCTTTCTGACTTACTTCACTCTGTATGACAGTCTCTAGATCCATCGACGTCTCTACAAATGACCCAATTTCATTCCTTTTCATGGCTTAGTAATATTCCATTTTATATATGTACCACAGCTTTATGCATTCGTCTGTCTGTGGGCATTTAGGTTGCTTCCATTACCTCGATATTGTAAATAGTGATGCAATGAACATTGCGGTGAATGTCTCTTTTTGATTTATGGTTTTGTCTGGCTATATGTCCAGTACTGGAATTGCTGTATCATATGGTAATTCTACTGTTAGTTTCTTAAGAAACATCATATTGTTCTCCATAGTGACTGTATCAATTTATATTCCCAACAATAGTGGAAGAGGGTTCCTTTTCTCCACACCCTTTCCAGCATTTTTTGTTTGTAGATTTTCTAATAATGCCCATTCTATCAGGTGTGAGGTGATACCTCACTGTTGAGACCATTTTGTTGAGCAAGGGGTAGGTCTTGTCTATTACATATTTGGCTTATGGAACGGCATCTGTGCTAATTTCAAACTCTGGTTTTATGCAGCACCCCAACTCACCTTCCCCCTTAAGCAAGCATAAGTTGGTTTTCTAAACTTGAGACACTGTTCTGTTTTGTAACTCAGTTCATGTGTAGCCAAGTTCACATTCTGTGTATTAGTGACATCTTATGATGTTTCTACTTCTGTGAGACTTATTTCAGTTCGAATCATCATACCTGAATCCACTCATTATGCTGCTACGGGCCTGATGACATAGATTTCATTGCTGAGTGATATTGCATTGTACGTAAGTACCACAACTTCTTTATGCATTTTTCACTTTCTGCGATATTGAACTTGTACCGTAAACGAGGTTCTTGTAAACAGAGCCGTCCCAAACTTTGGGGTGGCTGTGTCTTTTTGATTTTAAATTCCATAAGCTATAGGACCATAAGTGGAAGTGCCCTAGGCTCTGTTGCTTTGTTTTTTAGGTATTTCAGGAAACACCATACACTTCTCCAGAGTGGCTCTTGGCAATTTACATCCCGCCCATCAGCATAACAAGGCTCCCAGTTCTCCATGGCCTGTCCTGCCTTTCTGGATTTTACACTTTTTTCAGATGGCCCTTTTGACCGGGGGGAAGTGAGACTTCATTGTAGTGCAGATTTCCTTTGCAAGCTTGCTTGGTTGGCCAAAAAGGGCGTATGCGTTTTTTCCTGAATATATTCAGGAAAAAACGCATACGCCCTTTTTGGCCAAGTGCATCATTGAGGACGTTCTGCCTCTTTTCCTATGCTTTAAATGCAATTCCATTCTACCTCCTGAAATCGGTTTCCTGCAATTCTGCCCCGCTTTCAAGTCCTCTTGGCAGCCTTACTTCAGTATATTTTTGGACGATAGCTGTCATTTATAACTCTGCAGGTTTGTGAATTAGAGTGCCCCTGAGCTCCTTTCTTCAACTCGCTTTCTTGTGAGCTGGCCGCAACACCGCAGGATTGCTTCAGGCCCTAATCTGTTTCCGGCACGGCACGCTGAGCCTTTGGATAATTCCTCTTCCTGGTGGGAAATGAGAGTTAAATTTGCGCATCCAGACACCTCCAGCTAGTCTCTCATTGGTTCTCCCTATTCCTGTTCATCTTCCACAGAAATTGCAAACTGGGCCAAACAGGAGGTTAAAGGCACTGACTCTCCAAGTCGGGAGAGTGTTAGTAAAGTGTCTGGAATGTTGCACCCGAGTACCAGGGGACGAGAACTGAGACATATTGGAACACGTCTCCCGATCACACGGTTGATCATACTCTGGGTTCCACATGCATGTTTTAGCTGAAGGAAGAATCCCTTAAACCTGGAGAGTTGAGACCCGTGGCATGGGTACCATGCAATATGACTTCAAAGGGTCTTCATTTGCTCACCGAACCTCTCCAATCCTATCACTGCTGCGTTTATGCCCCTGTACACACGCTTGATTCTCTTTCAGAGACATAGCAATCCATAGGTTTTAAGATACTTACTAGTCAGGTACATTCTTAGGCGTTTAATATGGGGTGTTGAGTCCACTTCGTTGAGCAAGGAGTAGCTCTTGTCTATTCCATATTTGGCTTAAGGAACTTTATCTGTGCTCATTTCAATCTCTGGTTTTATGCAGCACCCCAACTCACCTTTCCCCTTAAGCAAGCATAAGTTGGTTTTCTAAATTTGAGACCCTGTTCTGTTTTGTAATCCAGTTCCTGTGTAGCCAAGTTTACATTCCGTGTATTAGTGATATCTTATGATGTTTCTTTTTCTGTGTGACTTATTTCAGTTAGAATCATCATACCTGAATCCACTCATTATGCTGCTATGGGCCTGATGACATAGATTTCATTGCTGAGTGATATTGCATTGTACGTAAGTACCACAACTTCTTTATCCATTTTTCACTTTCAGCGCTGTTGAACTTGTACCGTAAACGAGGTTCTTGTAAACAGAGCCGTCCCAAACTTTGCGGTGGCTGTGTCTTTTTGATTTTAATTTCCCTAAGCTATAGGACCATAAGTGGAAGTGCCATAGGCTCCGTTGCTTTGTTTTTTAGATGTTTCAGGAAACACCATACACTTCTCCAGAGTGGCTCTTGGCAATTTACATCCCGCCCATCAGCATAACAAGGCTCCCAGTTCTCCATGGCCTGTCCGGCCTTTCTGGATTTTACACTTTTTTCAGATGGCCCTGTTCACCGGGGGGAAGTGAGACTTCATTGTAGTGCAGATTTCCTTTGCAAGCTTGCTTGGTTGGCCAAAAAGGGCGTATGCGTTTTTTCCTGAATATATTCAGGAAAAAACGCATACGCCCTTTTTGGCCAAGTGCATCATTGTGGACGTTCTGCCTCTTTTCCTATGCTTTAAATGCAATTCCAGTCTACCTCCTGAAATCGGTTTCCTGCAATTCTGCCTTGCTTTCAATGCCTTTTCATAGCCTTACCTCAATATATTTTTTCAAAATAGTTGGCCTTTATAACTCTGCATGTTTTTGAATTGCAGTGGCCCTTAGCTCCATTTTTCAGCTCTTATTTTTGTGGTCTTGCCTCATAACCACATGATTCCTTCAGACCCTATTCTTCTTCTGGAGCACCTTGCTGTGCCTTTGTTTTATTCTTCTTACTGATGTGAAATTAGAGTGACATATGCCCATTGAAACCGCTACAGCTAGTTTCTCACTGGTTTCCCCTATTCCCATTCATCCTCCGCACTAACTGCAGACTGTGTGATACCAGAACTTAAAGGCATTGACTCTCCATGTGGGGATATTGTTAGTAAAGTGGCTGGAATGTCGATCCGGAGCCCCAGGAGAGGAAAAATGAGGTGCGTTTTAGAAACCTTTCCCGATCATATGGTATACCAGTCGCTCAGTTTCCCAGGCATGGTTTAGCTGTAGGAAGATTCCCTTCAACCTGGAGTGTTGGGACCCTGGAATGAGGAGCATGAAGTATTGCATTAAACTTTTGGCAGTTGCTCACCAAAGCTCACCAATCCTCTCAGCCCCAAGTGTCCAGCCTTATGTCTTATCCAGCTGTGGGTTTATATGTGGTCAATCCAGGTTGCATCACAGCCCCTGAGCGAATTTTGTAAGAATTTTTCTCTCTTTCATTGTTTCTGCGTTTTGTTTTTAAAATTTATTTCTATAATGGGGTTTAGCTCACTTTCACTGCTGTGTTTGTGCTGCTCTGCACACACTTGATTCCCTTATGGAGATATATCAATACATGGGTTTTAAGATTCTTATTACTCAGATATATTTCTCTGCGGTGTATAGGGTGTGTTGAGGCCAGTTCATTGAGCAAGGTGTAGATCTTGTCTAATACCTATTTGGTTTATTGAACGGTATCTGTGCTAATTTTAAACTCTGGTTTTATGCATCACCCCACCTCTCCTTTCCCCTTAAGCTGACATAAGTGTGTTTTCTAAATGTGAGACACTGTTCTGTTCTGTAATTCATTTCTTGTGCAGCCATATTTACCCTCCCTCTATAAGTGATATCTTATGATATGTTTCTTTTTCTGTTTGACTTATTTCAAGTAGTATTATCGGACCTAAATCCACTCTTTATCCTTCTACTAGCCTTATTACATTGATTTCATGGTGAAGAGATATTCCATTGTACATAAGTACCACATCTTCTTTATCCATTGTTCTCTTTCCTGGGATATTTAAGGTGTACTGAAGTTGAGGTTCTTGTAAACAGAGTAGCCCTAAACTGTGGTGTGCTTGTGTCTTGTTGATTTTTAGACTTCCCTAGATATACTCCCATGATTGGAAGTGTCCTATGCTCTGTAGCTCTGTTTTTTAGATGATTTAGGAACCACCATACACTTCTCCAGAGTGGCTCTCGGCAGTTCACACACTGCCCATCAGCGTATAAAGGCTCCCTGTTCTCCATGGCCTGTCCTACATTTCTGGTTTTTACAATTTTTTAGGATGGCCCTTTTGACCGGTGGGAAATGAGACTTCTTTGTTGTGCACATTTGCATTGCTTGCTTGCTTCGTTGCCCATAAAGTGCGCATGCGTTTTTTCCTGGATATAATCAGGAAAAAACGCATACGCCCTTTTGGGCCAACTGCATCATTGTCGAAATTCTGCCGCTTCTTATGTGCTTTAAAGACGAGTCCAATCTATCTCTTGAAATCTGTTTCTTGCAATTCTGTCTTGCATTCAGATCCTCTTCTTTGCCTTACCTCAACATATTTTTGGACGTTAGTTTTCATTTATAACTCTGCAGGTTTGTGAATTGCAGTGACCCTGAGCTCCATTTTTTAAGTTGCTCTTTTGTGAGCTGACCTCAAACCCGCAGGATTGCTTTAGGCCCTATTTTGGCTCCGGCGAGGCGGGCTGAGCCTTTTTTCAATTCTTATTCTTAATGGGAAATTAGAGTGATATGTGCCCGTCCAAACCCCTACAACTATTCTCTCATTGGTTCCCCCTCTTCCCGTTCATCCTCCTCACAATTTGCAAAATGTGTGAAACAGAAGTTTAAACGTGCTGATTCTCCAAGTGGGGAGATTCTAAGTAACGTGGCTGGAATGGTGAACAGGAGCACCAGGAGAGGATAAATGAGCTGCATTTTAGACACATCTCCCGATCACATGGTGTACAGTCCTCTGGGTTTTCCATGCATGTTTTAGCTGTAGGAAGATCCCTTGAACCTGCAGATTTGGGACCCATTGAATGGGTACCAGGTAGTATTACTTTAAAGGGTGTGCATTTCCTCACCCAACCTCACATTTCTCTTAGTGCAAACAGTTTCCAGCCTTATGTCTCATCCTGCTGTGGGTCTAGATGTGTTCAATCCATGTTGCATCACCGGCCCTGAGGAAAAGTTGTAAGAGGTTTTCTCTCTGTCGTTTATTTTTTTCAATTTATTACTATATTGGTTACAGCTGATTTTCAAAGCTCTGTTTCTTGCTGCTGTACATCCACTTGATCCACGTATGGAGAGACATCAATAAATTCTTTTTCAGATTCTTACCAGTCGTATATATTCTTTTCCGGTGACTTGAGTGTGCTGAGTGCAGTTCTTTTAGCTACCGTGTAGGCCTTGTTGATTCTCAGTTTGGTATTTGGAATGGTATCTTTGCTAATTTCAACCTCCTGGATGACGCCTCACCCCTCCCCACCTTTCCCGTTTATCAGCCTTATGCGTGTTTTCTACATATTTGACTATGTTTTTGTTTTGTAATTTATTTCATGTGTAGCCATTTTGGATTCCACCTTTAAGTGATATCTTATGATATGTGTCTTTTTCTTTTTGAATTATGTCACTTAGAATGATCATAAGTAACTCCTCCGGAGTTGTTACAACTGGCCATATTTCATAGATTTCCAGGCTGAATAATATTCCACTCTACCTAAGTACCACATCTCTATCCATTTTTTCCCTCCAGAGACATTTAAGTTATATCCTAGTCGAGGATCTTTTAAACAGAGAGGGGGTAAACATTGGGGTGCCTGTGTCCTCTCGATTTTTGTTTTTCCCAAGATATACGCCCATGAGTGCAAGTGCCCTATGCTCTGTAGCTCATTTTTTAGATGCTTTAGTAAACACAATACACTTCTCCAGAATGGCCGTTGGCAATATACATTTCCACTCTAAGTCTCACAGGGCTCCCTCTTCTCCTTGCCCTGTCCTGCATTTCTGTTGTTTACGCTTTATGAGGATGGCTCTTCTGACTGATGCGAAGTGATATCTTTTGTAGTATTGATTTCCAGTGCCCACCTGTTTGGTTGGCTAAAAAAGTGTATGCCCTTTTCTTGAATATATACAGAAAAAAACGCATACACCCTTTTTGGCCAACTGCAATGTTGGCAATGTTCAGCCCCTTTTCTTGTGCTTAATGGCGAGTCCTTTCTACCTCCTCAAATCCCTTTCCTGCCATTCTCCCTTGCTTACAAGTCCCTTTCTCTGACTTTCCTCAAGACATTTTTCAGTGATGGATATTTTCAACTCTGCAGTTTCGTGAATTTTACTGCCCCTGAGTTCCATTGTTCAACTTGTGTTTATGGGAACTGGCCACAAAGCAGCGGGATTTCCTCAAGCCCTATACTGTTTCCATGGGCAACCCTAGCCTTTGGTCAATTCGTCTTCCTGATTGGAAATTAGAGTGACATGTGCCTGTCTGAACACCTAGGACTTGTCTCTCATTGTTCCTCATCCTTCTGCTTCATCCTCTGGACAAATTCCAAACTGTACACAACAGGATGTTGACAGTGCTGCCATCTCCAAGTGGGGAGACTGTTAGTAAAGACGCTGGATGGGTGAACCCGAGCACCAGGAGATGAGGAGATGAGATGCCTTCTCCAAACTCTTCCCAATCAGACGGTATACCATCCTCTGGGTGTGACAGACATGTTTTAGCAGTAGGAAGAGTCCCATTCATGTAAGGAGAACACCAGGGCTTTTTCAAAGTCAGTGTCTCCCCGAAACCCAAACTGGGGAATTTTTTAAGCTACGGCTACACATATGTTCATTAAGGGCCTTGGGAAGTAGGCAGAGTCCAAACTTTAGATGATTGAAGTCTTCAGGGTCAGAAGCACTCACCACCAGCTTCCCTTAGGTTACACTTTAACTGTCATTGATAGATGATGTCAATAAAAATATCTATTCTTTTTCAGATTATTTCCCCTTATAGGTTATTGCAAAATGTTGAGTGTAGTTCCCTGTGCTATACAGTAGTTCCTTGTTGATGATCTATTTTATACATAGCAGTGTGTATGTGTTAATCCCAAACTGTTACTTTATCCCTCCTCCCACCTTTCCCCTTTGGTAATAATAAATTATAAGATTTTATACTTCTCAGAAATGGGGGAGCTGAAAGAGAGGTATCATTTTCAATGGAAAAGCATTTAAAACAAGATTGAAGCTTTAACCAAGATTATTAGATGTACATCCTTGGAAAGAAATCACTTCGTTTCTCTAATATTGACCTGACAAATAAGACAAACCTTTTCACTGAACTTGCTTATAATAAAGTGATGGAAATATCAAATGGGAGTGTTAGAAACATCTTATTTTACCCGAGCCTTATACACTGTTCTATGTTAACTACAGTTTGGCTCACACATCTGTTCATTGAGGTTACAATAGTCTCAATTTCTGTTACTGATCCTCCAGAGTGGACCCCAACAAGTGTCCCCCTGCCCAGTGTCATTGGGGCCAACAGATCGAGACTGAGTTTGGTTCACAAGCAAAGGAAACTTTATATTTTGATCAGAGAATGGAGAGGTGAGAGCATGCACTACCCCGTGGGCTGTGGGCTGGGCTGCTGTGTAGAGATCCTGTCAGAGTCAGTGGGAGGGAGGGGGCGGAGCTCTCAAGGGCTGGGTTGGCTGCAGCTCAGGCTCTATATCGCGGAGTCTGCACTGGGCCCCAGGAGCTGAGGTGTCGACACAGCCATTCTGCACTAGGAAATCTGGTCTGAAGTGCCGGGTGTGGAACCTCTGCATGTGGGACCCTAGGAGCACATGAAATTAGACAAAGCACAAAGGATAAAAAAGGTTAGACTTGACTTTATTGCCCAGATTCTATTTTTATCTCCCAGGGATTTTTAATGGGCTTTGCTGGGGACAAACCGCTCCTCTGCCTTTTGTCCCGTTCCTCATTCTTGGAGTGCTGAGGGTGCAGACCCTTCTTCTGTAACTGCTGAGTGCTGAGTTGAGAGTCCTCATACCCGGGGGCGAGGGTCAGAGCTTCTCCCCAGCAGCCTCCAGGTGACGTTGATTGTCCCCAGGACCCCTGCCTCCCTGCTCGTCCACCTGAGCACCAACATTGGAAGTGTTATAGATTCTAATGACCTTTAAGGGTCCAGGAAAGAGATGTGCAGAGACGCTGTGGGGGCCGGTTTCACCCCGCCCCACATTTGTTCGGCCACCTTAGGCTGACCGTTTCTGCCAGCCTAGATGCTCTGACCAGTAGTCTGCGCTTTCTTCAATTAGGCCCCTGAATTAACGTACAAACAGCACCAGGTGTCAGAGCCCTGCCCGCTCAAGTCCCACACAGTCCAGGGTCAGTGGTGATCAAGGACCATGATGGCCACTGAGTCAACAGCCTTTTGAAGTAAACAGGAGTCCAGCCGGTCTTATTGGCCACCATCATCACAGTGTCTGTAGGCTTTTCTATGGTGACAGTGTGATATACGGTTCCCCCGCCAAGATTATTAGCTCCCCTCTGGGTGCAGTAAGTCCTGCAAGCAGTAGTCTACTCTTTTGGGACACACTCTTGTTGTTTTATGAGAGAAACTCCAGGTCAAGTGATGTTCACACGAGTCGTCATGGTGCCCTGTTGCCCCCGGTTATCTCTCTGGATGTTGGAGTTGGAGGGCCTCCTCACTCGAGGTCGGTGTGCCCACGGAGCGAACCCTGCAACTTCAGGGCATGGTTGGTGATTAGGATCACCACGTGGGGTCCTTTTCCCTTAGGAGGGAGGTGGCCTTTTGGGCTGCTGATTTCCAGGTTTTTAGATACCGCCAGTATCTTGGCCAGATGTGGCAGTGGGCCAAGCCCCTTGGTGACTGTAGTTTATCCTACCTGGATGGCATTCTTGCATTGTTCCATTTCAAGTGGTCCCAGTTTTTGCACTAATTCTCCAATGGCGATTCACCTTTCACTGGGAATGTAAAGGTCAAAGGGTTTAGCTAAATTAGGGAGTTCCAGGGCAAGGGTCTGAATTGACTGCTCTTTCCATTCTTGAAAGGCCACTTCTGGATTCTATTCAAAAAGATCATCATCTTTTCCTTTCAGTGTTTCATATAGAGGCCCAGCTAGTAGACTGTAGTTAGGGATCCAGAAGCAGCAAACCCTGGCCTCCCCAGGAACCCCTAAGCTGTCTTCTAGTTTTAGAAAGGGGTAAGGCTGAAAATGGTTTCTTCCCTTTCCTGGGATGGGCTTCTCCGACCTTCTGTGAGAATGAAGCCCAGGCAGGTCACCGCAGTCTGATATTTGAGCTTTTTCTTGGACAACTTCTATCCTTTATTGGCTTGGTAGTTCAGAGGCCTCCTTAGTAGGGCTGGCGATCAGAATGTCATCTGCGTACTGAAGGAGGGTTTCCTTTTCCAGAGGTAGAACTTTTAGGTCTTTAGCTAAGGTTTCCCCAAAGATGGTGTGGGAATATTTGCACCCTTGGGGCAAGACGGCCCGTAAGTATTGTTTTATTTGTATGTTGAGTCCTGCCACTCACAAGCCAAAATTTCTTGTGACTCTGGGACTAATGGAATACAAAAGAAGGCATCATTGAAGACTAATACAGAATACCATGTCCTGGTGGTTGGTAGAATGACCAGCAGGGTGTAGGAATTAGGAGCAACTGGAGGTATATCCTCGGTGGCTTCACTGACTGTCCTGACATCCTTTACCAGGTCCCCAGCAGCCCATGGGGCACTCGTGGTCACACCAATCCCAGAATATGGAGCTCACCTGGGCAGGTACCCCACCCCCACCCCAGCCCACGGGGCTCTGGTGGTCAGGCCCCTCCCAGGATACAGAGTTACCCTTGCAGGTACCGTGGCAGGGCTGGGCACACAGGAACCGTGCACATAGCCCTCATTGCAGAGCACCCCCAGCTCACCTGTCACTCAGAGCTGACACAGAGCACCTCAGAGCAGGACTTGAACTAACAAACAGCAGCTGTGACAGGTCTGTGACCCTGGGCATCACTCTGTGCGGCCTCCCTCCACCTGGTCTTCCAGAGACTTCCACTGCACCCGGGGCACCAGGCCTCTGTCTCCAACCACCACCCACCCCTCCTCTCCCTGACTCCTGGGTTCCTCTCATTAAGAGAGGGTTTTCTTGAAGTTGTCTCCCACTCATGGGCCAGATAAAATGATTAGAAAACAAGCCAAAGCTGCAGCCCCTTGTCTATCCTGACTCTCAGGAGCCCACACCTGTTCCTTGGACCTGGCCGGTTCAGCAAGTTCCATTTTCTGCAACTGTGAGCCCCTGAGGGGTGATGATTGGCTGAGCTGGGCAGCCTTACCGTGCCGGCCAGCCCTCCCCAGGTGTGCCTGGGTTGAGATCAATATAAATACCACTCCAGGCAGCAAGAGCCCCTGCAGCCATGCCTGAGCCATTTTCTCTGCCCTGTCAGCAGTCTCGGGGCTGGGCTGGTGGGAGGGAGTGAGAGGCCACGGCTTTGTGGGTGGCCCAGTGTGAGTGGGGCTCTGCTGGACTTTCTGCAGCAGTTGCCAGGCTGCCACCTACTAAAGAAGAGGATGTGTCACCCATACCTGCTGCTGGAATTTCTCCCTGGGCAGAGGTGAGGAAGGAAAAAAGCAGTGGGGGCAGGGACAGGACGGGTATCTCAGGCAGGGAAATGGAAATCTTCCAGAAGAGCACCCAGGGCCAGGACCATCCTGGCTGGCCTGCAGGCACCAAGTCGGCCGGCATGCTGTCACTCGTGTGGCTCTATGGCCCTTCCTCTAGGCTTTCAAGTCCTTGTATATATTCAGGTGTTTTACCTGGGACGGGTGGGAATAGTTCAGCAGCAACTGGCCTGGGGCTCAGCTCACGTTTACTCACAGATGCCTCGGCACGGTGCCCCAGCTTTGCAATGAGGACGCTTGTTGCGTGGGGGCTGCTGGCTGAATGGGAGACGATTCCCCACCACTGACCAACTTCAGAATTGTTTACAACTGGAGCAAGTGCCCTGATACGGTTTTCCTCTGTGGAACTGGTGGGTTCTGTGTTTTTTTTCTCTTTTTCGTTTTTGGTTCAAGGTAGATTTTATTCTTCTTTTTTGTATTTACAGATAGAAGCATGGAAATAATTTATTCATATAAATACATGTATGTGAAGGGAATAATTGTTTTTTCTGTTTTATTTTTTAAATTTTATTTCTTTTTAATTTTGAATTTTACTTTATATTTTTATACAGCAGGTTCTTATTGGTTATCTATTTTATACATATAAATGTATACATGCCAATCCCAGTCTCTCAACTCCTCCCACCACCACTCCGCCAACAGCTTTCCCCCCTTCTTGTCCATACGTTTGTTGTCTACATCTGTTGCTCTATTTATGCCTTGCAGAATGGTTAATCTGTACAGTTTTTCTAGGTTCCACATATATGCATGAATATACAAGATTTGTTTTTCTCTTTCTGACTTACTTCACTCTGTATGACAGTCTCTAGATCCATCGACGTCTCTACAAATGACCCAATTTCATTCCTTTTCATGGCTTAGTAATATTCCATTTTATATATGTACCACAGCTTTATGCATTCGTCTGTCTGTGGGCATTTAGGTTGCTTCCATTACCTCGATATTGTAAACAGTGATGCAATGAACATTGCGGTGAATGTCTCTTTTTGATTTATGGTTTTGTCTGGCTATATGTCCAGTACTGGAATTGCTGTATCATATGGTAATTCTACTGTTAGTTTCTTAAGAAACATCATATTGTTCTCCATAGTGACTGTATCAATTTATATTCCCAACAGTAGTGAAAGAGGGTTCCTTTTCTCCACACCCTTTCCAGGATTTTTTGTTTGTAGATTTTCTAATGATGCCCATTCTATCAGGTGTGAGGTGATACCTCACTGTTGAGACCATTTTGTTGAGCAAGGGGTAGGTCTTGTCTATTACATATTTGGCTTATGGAATGGCATCTGTGCTAATTTCAAACTCTGGTTTTATGCAGCACCCGAACTCACCTTTCCCCTTAAGCAAGCATAAGTTGGTTTTCTAAACTTGAGACCATGTTCTGTTTTGTAACTCAGTTCATGTGTAGCCAAGTTCACATTCTGTGTATTAGTGACATCTTATGATGTTTCTTCTTCTGTGAGACTTATTTCAGTTAGAATCATCATACCTGAATCCACTCATTATGCTGCTACGGGCCTGATGACATAGATTTCATTGCTGAGTGATATTGCATTGTACGTAAGTACCACAACTTCTTTATGCATTTTCACTTTCTGCGATATTGAACTTGTACCGGAAACGAGGTTCTTGTAAACAGAGCCGTCCCAAACTTTGGGGTGGCTGTGTCTTTTTGATTTTAAATTCCATAAGCTATAGGACCATAAGTGGAAGTGCCCTAGGCTCTGTTGCTTTGTTTTTTAGATGTTTCAGGAAACACCATACACTTCTCCCGAGTGGCTCTTGGCAATTTACATCCCGCCCATCAGCATAACAAGGCTCCCAGTTCTCCATGGCCTGTTCTGCCTTTCTGGATTTTACACTTTTTTCAGATGGCCCTTTTGACCTGGGGGAAGTGAGACTTTATTGTAGTGCAGATTTCCTTTGCAAGCTTGCTTGGTTGGCCAAAAAGGGCGTATGCGTTTTTTCCTGAATATATTCAGGAAAAAACACATACGCCCTTTTTGGCCAAGTGCATCATTGTGGACGTTCTGCCTCTTTTCCTATGCTTTAAATGCAATTCCAGTCTACCTCCTGAAATCGGTTTCCTGCAATTCTGCCCCGCTTTCAAGTCCTCTTGGCAGCCTTACTTCAGTATATTTTTGGACGATAGCTGTCATTTATAACTCTGCAGGTTTGTGAATTACAGTGCCCCTGAGCTCCTTTCTTCAACTCGCTTTCTTGTGAGCTGGCCGCAACACCGCAGGATTGCTTCAGGCCCTAATCTGGTTCCGGCACGGCACACTGAGCCTTTGGTTAATTCCTCTTTCTGGTGGGAAATGAGAGTTAAATTTGCGCATCCAGACACCTCCAGCTAGTCTCTCATTGGTTCTCCTTATTCCTGTTCATCTTCCGCAGAAATTGCAAACTGGGCCAAACAGGAGTTTAAAGGCACTGACTCTCCAAGTCGGGAGAGTGTTAGTAAAGCGTCTGGAATGTTGCACCCGAGTACCAGGGGACGAGAATTGAGACATATAGGAACACGTCTCCCGATCACACGGTTGATCATACTCTGGTTTCCACATGCATGTTTTAGCTGACGGAAGAATCCCTTAAACCTGGAGAGTTGAGACCCGTGGCATGGGTACCATGCAATATGACTTCAAAGGGTCTTCATTTGCTCACCGAACCTCTCCAATCCTATCACTGCTGCGTTTATGCCCCTGTACACACTCTTGATTCTCTTTCAGAGACATAGCAATCCATAGGTTTTAAGATACTTACTAGTCAGGTACATTCTTAGGCGTTTAATATGGGGTGTTGAGTCCATTTCATTGAGCAAGGAGTAGCTCTTGTCTATTCCATATTTGGCTTAAGGAACTTTATCTGTGCTCATTTCAATCTTTGGTTTTATGCAGCACCCCAACTCACCTTTCCCCTTAAGCAAGTATAAGTTGGTTTTCTAAATTTGAGACCCTGTTCTGTTTTGTAATCCGTTCCTGTGTAGCCAAGTTTACATTCCGTGTATTAGTGATATCTTATGATGTTTCTTTTTCTGTGTGACTTATTTCAGTTAGAATCATCATACCTGAATCCACTCATTATGCTGCTACGGGCCTGATGACATAGATTTCATTGCTGAGTGATATTGCATTGTACGTAAGTACCACAACTTCTTTATCCATTTTCCACTTTCTGCGATATTGAACTTGTACCGTAAACGAGTTTCTTGTAAACAGAGCCGTCCCAAATTTTGCGGTGGCTGTGTCTTTTTGATTTTAATTTCCCTAAGCTATAGGACCATAAGTGGAAGTGCCCTAGGCTCCATTGTTTTGTTTTTTAGATGTTTCAGGAAACACCATACACTTCTCCCGAGTGGCTCTTGGCAATTTACATCCCGCCCATCAGCATAATAAGGCTCCCAGTTCTCCATGGCCTGTCCTGCCTTTCTGGATTTTACACTTTTTTCAGATGGCCCTTTTGACCTGGGGGAAGTGAGACTTCATTGTAGTGCAGATTTCCTTTGCAAGCTTGCTTGGTTGGCCTAAAAGGGCGTATGCATTTTTTCCTGAATATATTCAGGAAAAAACGCATACGCCCTTTTTGGCCAAGTGCATCATTGTGGACGTTCTGCCTCTTTTCCTATGCTTTAAATGCAATTCCAGTCTGCCTCCTGAAATCGGTTTCCTGCAATTCTGCCCCGCTTTCAAGTCCTCTTGGCAGCCTTACTTCAGTATATTTTTGGACGATAGCTGTCATTTATAACTCTGCAGGTTTGTGAATTACAGTGCCCCTGAGCTCCTTTCTTCAACTCGCTTTCTTGTGAGCTGGCCGCAACACCGCACGATTGCTTCAGGCCCTAATCTGGTTCCGGCACGGCACGCTGAGCCTTTGGTTAATTCCTCTTCCTGGTGGGAAATGAGAGTTAAATTTGCGCATCCAGACACCTCCAGCTAGTCTCTCATTGGTTCTCCCTATTCCTGTTCATCTTCCGCAGAAATTGCAAACTGGGCCAAACAGGAGGTTAAAGGCACTAACTCTCCAAGTCGGGAGAGTGTTAGTAAAGCATCTGGAATGTTGCACCCGAGTACCAGGGGACGAGAACTGAGACATATTGGAACACATCTCCCGATCACACGGTTGATCTTACTCTGGGTTCCACATGCATGTTTTAGCTGAAGGAAGAATCCCTTAAACCTGGAGAGTTGAGACCCGTGGAATGGGTACCATGCAATATGACTTCAAAGGGTCTTCATTTGCTCACCGAACCTCTCCAATCCTATCACTGCTGCGTTTATGCCCCTGTACACACGGTTGATTCTCTTTCAGAGACATAGCAATCCATAGGTTTTAAGATACTTACTAGTCAGGTACATTCTTAGGCGTTTAATATGGGGTGTTGAGTCCATTTCGTTGAGCAAGGAGTAGCTCTTGTCTATTCCATATTTGGCTTAAGGAACTTTATCTGTGCTCATTTCAATCTCTGGTTTTATGCAGCACCCCAACTCACCTTTCCCCTTAAGCAAGCATAAGTTGGTTTTCTAAATTTGAGACCCTGTTCTGTTTTGTAATCCAGTTCCTGTGTAGCCAAGTTTACATTCCGTGTATTAGTGATATCTTATGATGTTTCTTTTACTGTGTGACTTATTTCAGTTAGAATCATCATACCTGAATCCACTCATTATGCTGCTACGGGCCTGATGACATAGATGTCATTGCTGAGTGATATTGCATTGTACGTAAGTACCACAACTTCTTTATCCATTTTCCACTTTCTGCGATATTGAAATTGTACCGTAAACGAGGTTCTTGTAAACAGAGCCATCCCAAACTTTGCGGTGGCTGTGTCTTTTTGATTTTAATTTCCCTAAGCTATAGGACCATAAGTGGAAGTGCCCTAGGCTCTGTTGCCTTGTTCTTTAGATATTTCAGGAAACACCATACACTTCTCCCAAGTGGCTCTTGGTCATTTACATCCCGCCCATCAGCATAACAAGGCTCCCAGTTCTCCATGGCCTGTCCTGCCTTTCTGGATTTTACACTTTTTTCAGATGGCCCTTTTTACCTGGGGGAAGTGAGACTTCATTGTAGTGCAGATTTCCTTTGCAAGCTTGCTTGGTTGGCGAAAAAGGGCGTATGCGTTTTTTCCTGAATATATTCAGGAAAAAACGCATACGCCCTTTTTCGCCAAGTGCATCATTGTGGACGTTCTGCCTCATTTCCTATGCTTTAAATGCAATTCCAGTCTACCTCCTGAAATCGGTTTCCTGCAATTCTGCCCCGCTTTCAAGTCCTCTTGGCAGCCTTACTTCAGTATATTTTTGGACGATAGCTGTCATTTATAACTCTGCAGGTTTGTGAATTACAGTGTCCCTGAGCTCCTTTCTTCAACTCGGTTTCTTGTGAGCTGGCCGCAACACCGCAGGATTGCTTCAGGCCCTAATCTGGTTCCGGCACGGCACGCTGAGCCTTTGGTTAATTCCTCTTCCTGGTGGGAAATGAGAGTTAAATTTGCCCGTCCAGACACCTCCAGCTAGTCTCTCATTGGTTTTCCCTATTCCTGTTCATCTTCCGCAGAAATTGCAAACTGGGCCAAACAGGAGGTTAAAGGCACTGACTCTCCAAGTCGGGAGAGTGTTAGTAAAGCATCTGGAATGTTGCACCCGAGTACCAGGGGACGAGAACTGAGACATATTGGAACACATCTCCCGATCACACAGTTGATCATACTCTGGGTTACACATGCATGTTTTAGCTGAAGGAAGAATCCCTTAAACCTGGAGAGTTGAGACCCGTGGAATGGGTACCATGCAATATGACTTCAAAGGGTCTTCATTTGCTCACCGAACCTCTCCAATCCTATCACTGCTGCGTTTATGCCCCTGTACACACGCTTGATTCTCTTTCAGAGACATAGCAATCCATAGGTTTTAAGATACTTACTAGTCAGGTACATTCTTAGGCGTTTAATATGGGGTGTTGAGTCCATTTCGTTGAGCAAGGAGTAGCTCTTGTCTATTCCATATTTGGCTTAAGGAACTTTATCTGTGCTCATTTCAATCTCTGGTTTTATGCAGCACCCCAACTCACCTTTCCCCTTAAGCAAGCATAAGTTGGTTTTCTAAATTTGAGACCCTGTTCTGTTTTGTAATCCAGTTCCTGTGTAGCCAAGTTTACATTCCGTGTATTAGTGATATCTTATGATGTTTCTTTTTCTGTGTGACTTATTTCAGTTAGAATCATCATACCTGAATCCACTCATTATGCTGCTACGGGCCTGATGACATAGATTTCATTGCTGAGTGATATTGCATTGTACGTAAGTACCACAACTTCTTTATCCATTTTCCACTTTCTGCGATATTGAACGTGTACCGTAAACGAGGTTCTTGTAAACAGAGCCATCCCAAACTTTGGGGTGGCTGTGTCTTTTTGATTTTAATTTCCCTAAGCTATAGGACCATAAGTGGAAGTGCCCTAGGATCTGTTGCTTTGTTCTTTAGATATTTCAGGAAACACCATACACTTCTCCCGAGTGGCTCTTGGCAATTTACATCCCGCCCATCAGCATAACAAGGCTCCCAGTTCTCCATGGCCTGTCCTGCCTTTGTGGATTTTACACTTTTCTCAGATGGCCCTTTTGACCTGGGGGAAGTGAGACTTCATTGTAGTGCAGATTTCCTTTGCAAGCTTGCTTGGTTGGCCAAAAAGGGCGTATGCGTTTTTTCCTGAATATATTCAGGAAATATATATATATTCAGGAAAAAACACATACGCACTTTTTGGCCAAGTGCATCATTGTGGACGTTCTGCCTCTTTTCCTATGCTTTAAATGCAATTCCAGTCTACCTCCTGAAATCGGTCTCCTGCAAATCTGCCCCGCTTTCAAGTCCTCTTGGCAGCCTTACTTCAGTATATTTTTGGACGATAGCTGTCATTTATAACTCTGCAGGTTTGTGAATTACAGTGCCCCTGAGCTCCTTTCTTCAACTCGCTTTCTTGTGAGCTGGCTGCAACACCGCAGGATTGCTTCAGGCCCTAATCTGGTTCCGGCACGGCACGCTGAGCCTTTGGTTAATTCCTCTTTCTGGTGGGAAATGAGAGTTAAATTTGCCCGTCCAGACACCTCCAGCTAGTCTCTCATTGGTTCTCCCTATTCCTGTTCATCTTCCGCAGAAATTGCAAACTGGGCCAAACAGGAGGTTAAAGGCACTGACTCTCCAAGTCGGGAGAGTGTTAGTAAAGCATCTGGAATGTTGCACCCGAGTACCAGGGGACGAGAACTGAGACATATTGGAACACGTCTCCCGATCACACGGTTGATCATACTCTGGGTTCCACATGCATGTTTTAGCTGACGGAAGAATCCCTTAAACCTGGAGAGTTGAGACCCGTGGAATGGGTACCATGCAATATGACTTCAAAGGGTCTTCATTTGCTCACCGAACCTCTCCAATCCTATCACTGCTGCGTTTATGCGCCTGTACACACTCTTGATTCTCTTTCAAAGACATAGCAATCCATAGGTTTTAAGATACTTACTAGTCAGGTACATTCTTAGGCGTTTAATATGGGGTGTTGAGTCCATTTCGTTGAGCAAGGAGTAGCTCTTGTCTATTCCATATTTGGCTTAAGGAACTTTATCTGTGCTCATTTCAATCTCTGGTTTTATGCAGCACCCCAACTCACCTTTCCCCTTAAGCAAGCATAAGTTGGTTTTCTAAATTTGAGACCCTGTTCTGTTTTGTAATCCAGTTCCTGTGTAGCCAAGTTTACATTCCGTGTATTAGTGATATCTTATGATGTTTCTTTTTCTGTGTGACTTATTTCAGTTAGAATCATCATACCTGAATCCACTCATTATGCTGCTACGGGCCTGATGACATAGATTTCATTGCTGAGTGATATTGCATTGTACGTAAGTACCACAACTTCTTTATCCATTTTCCACTTTCTGCGATATTGAACTTGTACCGTAAACGAGGTTCTTGTAAACAGAGCCGTCCCAAACTTTGCGGTGGCTGTGTCTTTTTGATTTTAATTTCCCTAAGCTATAGGACCATAAGTGGAAGTGCCCTAGGCTCCGTTGCTTTGTTCTTTAGATATTTCAGGAAACACCATACACTTCTCCCCAGTGGCTCTGGGCAATTTACATCCCACCCATCAGCATAACAAGGCTCCCAGTTCTCCATGGCCTGTCCTGCCTTTCTGGATTTTACACTTTTTTCAGATGGCCCTGTTCACCGGGGGGGATGTGAGACTTCATTGTAGTGCAGATTTCCTTTGCAAGCTTGCTTGGTTGGTCAAAAAGGGCGTATGCGTTTTTTCCTGAATATATTCAGGAAAAAACGCATACGCCCTTTTTGGCCAAGTGCATCATTGTGGACGTTCTGAGTCTTTTCCTATGCTTTAAATGCAATTCCAGTCTACCTCCTGAAATCGGTTTCCTGCAATTCTGCCTTGCTTTCAATGCCTTTTCATAGCC
Source organism: Leucopleurus acutus (assembly GCF_964270905.1). Taxonomy (NCBI): domain Eukaryota; kingdom Metazoa; phylum Chordata; class Mammalia; order Artiodactyla; family Delphinidae; genus Leucopleurus; species Leucopleurus acutus. The sequence continues at coordinate 66,488 of NW_028139132.1, read as the reverse complement.
TTACCTCAATATATTTTTTGAAAATAGTTGGCCTTTATAACTCTGCATGTTTTTGAATTGCAGTGGCCCTTAGCTCCATTTTTCAGCTCTTATTTTTGTGGTCTTGCCTCATAACCACATGATTCCTTCAGGCCCTATTCTTCTTCTGGAGCACCTTGCTGTGCCTTTGTTTTATTCTTCTTACTGATGTGAAATTAGAGTGACATATGCCCATTGAAACCGCTACAGCTAGTTTCTCACTGGTTTCCCCTATTCCCATTCATCCTCCGCACTAACTGCAGACTGTGTGATACCAGAACTTAAAGGCATTGACTCTCCATGTGGGGATATTGTTAGTAAAGTGGCTGGAATGTCGATCCGGAGCCCCAGGAGAGGAAAAATGAGGTGCGTTTTAGAAATCTTTCCCGATCATATGGTATACCAGTCGCTCAGTTTCCCAGGCATGGTTTAGCTGTAGGAAGATTCCCTTCAACCTGGAGTGTTGGGACCCTGGAATGAGGAGCATGAAGTATTGCATTAAACTTTTGGCAGTTGCTCACCAAAGCTCACCAATCCTCTCAGCCCCAAGTGTCCAGCCTTATGTCTTATCCAGCTGTGGGTTTATATGTGGTCAATCCAGGTTGCATCACAGCCCCTGAGCGAATTTTGTAAGAATTTTTCTCTCTTTCATTGTTTCTGCGTTTTGTTTTTAAAATTTATTTCTATAATGGGGTTTAGCTCACTTTCACTGCTGTGTTTGTGCTGCTCTGCACACACTTGATTCCCTTATGGAGATATATCAATACATGGGTTTTAAGATTCTTATTACTCAGATATATTTCTCTGCGGTGTATAGGGTGTGTTGAGGCCAGTTCATTGAGCAAGGTGTAGATCTTGTCTAATACCTATTTGGTTTATTGAACGGTATCTGTGCTAATTTTAAACTCTGGTTTTATGCATCACCCCACCTCTCCTTTCCCCTTAAGCTGACATAAGTGTGTTTTCTAAATGTGAGACACTGTTCTGTTCTGTAATTCATTTCTTGTGCAGCCATATTTACCCTCCCTCTATAAGTGATATCTTATGATATGTTTCTTTTTCTGTTTGACTTATTTCAAGTAGTATTATCGGACCTAAATCCACTCTTTATCCTTCTACTAGCCTTATTACATTGATTTCATGGTGAAGAGATATTCCATTGTACATAAGTACCACATCTTCTTTATCCATTGTTCTCTTTCCTGGGATATTTAAGGTGTACTGAAGTTGAGGTTCTTGTAAACAGAGTAGCCCTAAACTGTGGTGTGCTTGTGTCTTGTTGATTTTTAGACTTCCCTAGATATACTCCCATGATTGGAAGTGTCCTATGCTCTGTAGCTCTGTTTTTTAGATGATTTAGGAACCACCATACACTTCTCCAGAGTGGCTCTCGGCAGTTCACACACTGCCCATCAGCGTATAAAGGCTCCCTGTTCTCCATGGCCTGTCCTACATTTCTGGTTTTTACAATTTTTTAGGATGGCCCTTTTGACCGGTGGGAAATGAGACTTCTTTGTTGTGCACATTTGCATTGCTTGCTTGCTTCGTTGCCCATAAAGTGCGCATGCGTTTTTTCCTGGATATAATCAGGAAAAAACGCATACGCCCTTTTGGGCCAACTGCATCATTGTCGAAATTCTGCCGCTTTTTATGTGCTTTAAAGACGAGTCCAATCTATCTCTTGAAATCTGTTTCTTGCAATTCTGTCTTGCATTCAGATCCTCTTCTTTGCCTTACCTCAACATATTTTTGGACGTTAGTTTTCATTTATAACTCTGCAGGTTTGTGAATTGCAGTGACCCTGAGCTCCATTTTTTAAGTTGCTCTTTTGTGAGCTGACCTCAAACCCGCAGGATTGCTTTAGGCCCTATTTTGGCTCCGGCGAGGCGGGCTGAGCCTTTTTTCATTTCTTATTCTTAATGGGAAATTAGAGTGATATGTGCCCGTCCAAACCCCTACAACTATTCTCTCATTGGTTCCCCCTCTTCCCGTTCATCCTCCTCACAATTTGCAAAATGTGTGAAACAGAAGTTTAAACGTGCTGATTCTCCAAGTGGGGAGATTCTAAGTAACGTGGCTGGAATGGTGAACAGGAGCACCAGGAGAGGATAAATGAGCTGCATTTTAGACACATCTCCCGATCACATGGTGTACAGTCCTCTGGGTTTTCCATGCATGTTTTAGCTGTAGGAAGATCCCTTGAACCTGCAGATTTGGGACCCATTGAATGGGTACCAGGTAGTATTACTTTAAAGGGTGTGCATTTCCTCACCCAACCTCACATTTCTCTTAGTGCGAACAGTTTCCAGCCTTATGTCTCATCCTGCTGTGGGTCTAGATGTGTTCAATCCATGTTGCATCACCGGCCCTGAGGAAAAGTTGTAAGAGGTTTTCTCTCTGTCGTTTATTTTTTTCAATTTATTACTATATTGGTTACAGCTGATTTTCAAAGTTCTGTTTCTTGCTGCTGTACATCCACTTGATCCACGTATGGAGAGACATCAATAAATTCTTTTTCAGATTCTTACCAGTCGTATATATTCTTTTCCGGTGACTTGAGTATGCTGAGTGCAGTTCTTTTAGCTACCGTGTAGGCCTTGTTGATTCTCAGTTTGGTATTTGGAATGGTATCTTTGCTAATTTCAACCTCCTGGATGACGCCTCACCCCTCCCCACCTTTCCCGTTTATCAGCCTTATGCGTGTTTTCTACATATTTGACTATGTTTTTGTTTTGTAATTTATTTCATGTGTAGCCATTTTGGATTCCACCTTTAAGTGATATCTTATGATATGTGTCTTTTTCTTTTTGAATTATGTCACTTAGAATGATCATAAGTAACTCCTCCGGAGTTGTTACAACTGGCCATATTTCATAGATTTCCAGGCTGAATAATATTCCACTCTACCTAAGTACCACATCTCTATCCATTTTTTCCCTCCAGAGACATTTAAGTTATATCCTAGTCGAGGATCTTTTAAACAGAGAGGGGGTAAACATTGGGGTGCCTGTGTCCTCTCGATTTTTGTTTTTCCCAAGATATACGCCCATGAGTGCAAGTGCCCTATGCTCTGTAGCTCATTTTTTAGATGCTTTAGTAAACACAATACACTTCTCCAGAATGGCCGTTGGCAATATACATTTCCACTCTAAGTCTCACAGGGCTCCCTCTTCTCCTTGCCCTGTCCTGCATTTCTGTTGTTTACGCTTTATGAGGATGGCTCTTCTGACTGATGCGAAGTGATATCTTTTGTAGTATTGATTTCCAGTGCCCACCTGTTTGGTGGGCTAAAAAAGTGTATGCCCTTTTCTTGAATATATACAGAAAAAAACGCATACACCCTTTTTGGCCAACTGCAATGTTGGCAATGTTCAGCCCCTTTTCTTGTGCTTAATGGCGAGTCCTTTCTACCTCCTCAAATCCCTTTCCTGCCATTCTCCCTTGCTTACAAGTCCTTTTCTCTGACTTTCCTCAAGACATTTTTCAGTGATGGATATTTTCAACTCTGCAGTTTCGTGAATTTTACTGCCCCTGAGTTCCATTGTTCAACTTGTGTTTATGGGAACTGGCCACAAAGCAGGGGGATTTCCTCAAGCCCTATACTGTTTCCATGGGCAACCCTAGCCTTTGGTCAATTCGTCTTCCTGATTGGAAATTAGAGTGACATGTGCCTGTCTGAACACCTAGGACTTGTCTCTCATTGTTCCTCATCCTTCTGCTTCATCCTCTGGACAAATTCCAAACTGTACACAACAGGATGTTGACAGTGCTGCCATCTCCAAGTGGGGAGACTGTTAGTAAAGACGCTGGATGGGTGAACCCGAGCACCAGGAGATGAGGAGATGAGATGCCTTCTCCAAACTCTTCCCAATCAGACGGTATACTATCCTCTGGGTGTGACAGACATGTTTTAGCAGTAGGAAGAGTCCCATTCATGTAAGGAGAACACCAGGGCTTTTTCAAAATCAGTGTCTCCCTGAAACCCAAACTGGGGAATTTTTTAAGCTACGGCTACACATATGTTCATTAAGGGCCTTGGGAAGTAGGCAGAGTCCAAACTTTAGATGATTGAAGTCTTCAGGGTCAGAAGCACTCACCACCAGCTTCCCTTAGGTTACACTTTAACTGTCATTGATAGATGATGTCAATAAAAATATCTATTCTTTTTCAGATTATTTCCCCTTATAGGTTATTGCAAAATGTTGAGTGTAGTTCCCTGTGCTATACAGTAGTTCCTTGTTGATGATCTATTTTATACATAGCAGTGTGTATGTGTTAATCCCAAACTGTTAATTTATCCCTCCTCCCACCTTTCCCCTTTGGTAATAATAAATTATAAGATTTTATACTTCTCAGAAATGGGGGAGCTGAAAGAGAGGTATCATTTTCAATGGAAAAGCATTTAAAACAAGATTGAAGCTTTAACCAAGATTATTAGATGTACATCCTTGGAAAGAAATCACTTCGTTTCTCTAATATTGACCTGACAAATAAGACAAACCTTTTCACTGAACTTGCTTATAATAAAGTGATGGAAATATCAAATGGGAGTGTTAGAAACATCTTATTTTACCCGAGCCTTATACACTGTTCTATGTTAACTACAGTTTGGCTCACACATCTGTTCATTGAGGTTACAATAGTCTCAATTTCTGTTACTGATCCTCCAGAGTGGACCCCAACAAGTGTCCCCCTGCGCAGTGTCATTGGGGCCAACAGATCGAGACTGAGTTTGGTTCACAAGCAAAGGAAACTTTATATTTTGATCAGAGAAAGGAGAGGTGAGAGCATGCACTACCCCGTGGGCTGTGGGCTGGGCTGCTGTGTAGAGATCCTGTCAGAGTCAGTGGGAGGGAGGGGGCGGAGCTCTCAAGGGCTGGGTTGGCTGCAGCTCAGGCTCTATATCGCGGAGTCTGCACTGGGCCCCAGGAGCTGAGGTGTCGACACAGCCATTCTGCACTAGGAAATCTGGTCTGAAGTGCCGGGTGTGGAACCTCTGCATGTGGGACCCTAGGAGCACATGAAATTAGACAAAGCACAAAGGATAAAAAAGGTTAGACTTGACTTTATTGCCCAGATTCTATTTTTATCTCCCAGGGATTTTTAATGGGCTTTGCTGGGGACAAACCGCTCCTCTGCCTTTTGTCCCGTTCCTCATTCTTGGAGTGCTGAGGGTGCAGACCCTTCTTCTGTAACTGCTGAGTGCTGAGTTGGGAGTCCTCATACCCGGGGGCGAGGGTCAGAGCTTCTCCCCAGCAGCCTCCAGGTGACGTTGATTGTCCCCAGGACCCCTGCCTCCCTGCTCGTCCACCTGAGCACCAACATTGGAAGTGTTATAGATTCTAATGACCTTTAAGGGTCCAGGAAAGAGATGTGCAGAGACGCTGTGGGGGCCGGTTTCACCCCGCCCCACATTTGTTCGGCCACCTTAGGCTGACCGTTTCTGCCAGCCTAGATGCTCTGACCAGTAGTCTGCACTTTCTTCAATTAGGCCCCTGAATTAACGTACAAACAGCACCAGGTGTCAGAGCCCTGCCCGCTCAAGTCCCACACAGTCCAGGGTCAGTGGTGATCAAGGACCATGATGGCCACTGAGTCAACAGCCTTTTGAAGTAAACAGGAGTCCAGCCGGTCTTATTGGCCACCATCATCACAGTGTCTGTAGGCTTTTCTATGGTGACAGTGTGATATACGGTTCCCCCGCCAAGATTATTAGCTCCCCTCTGGGTGCAGTAAGTCCTGCAAGCAGTAGTCTACTCTTTTGGGACACACTCTTGTTGTTTTATGAGAGAAACTCCAGGTCAAGTGATGTTCACACGAGTCGTCATGGTGCCCTGTTGCCCCCGGTTATCTCTCTGGATGTTGGAGTTGGAGGGCCTCCTCACTCGAGGTCGGTGTGCCCACGGAGCGAACCCTGCAACTTCAGGGCATGGTTGGTGATTAGGATCACCACGTGGGGTCCTTTTCCCTTAGGAGGGAGGTGGCCTTTTGGGCTGCTGATTTCCAGGTTTTTAGATACCGCCAGTATCTTGGCCAGATGTGGCAGTGGGCCAAGCCCCTTGGTGACTGTAGTTTATCCTACCTGGATGGCATTCTTGCATTGTTCCATTTCAAGTGGTCCCAGTTTTTGCACTAATTCTCCAATGGCGATTCACCTTTCACTGGGAATGTAAAGGTCAAAGGGTTTAGCTAAATTAGGGAGTTCCAGGGCAAGGGTCTGAATTGACTGCTCTTTCCATTCTTGAAAGGCCACTTCTGGATTCTATTCAAAAAGATCATCATCTTTTCCTTTCAGTGTTTCATATAGAGGCCCAGCTAGTAGACTGTAGTTAGGGATCCAGAAGCAGCAAACCCTGGCCTCCCCAGGAACCCCTAAGCTGTCTTCTAGTTTTAGAAAGGGGTAAGGCTGAAAATGGTTTCTTCCCTTTCCTGGGATGGGCTTCTCCGACCTTCTGTGAGAATGAAGCCCAGGCAGGTCACCGCAGTCTGTGATATTTGAGCTTTTTCTTGGACAACTTCTATCCTTTATTGGCTTGGTAGTTCAGAGGCCTCCTTAGTAGGGCTGGCGATCAGAATGTCGTCTGCGTATTGAAGGAGGGTTTCCTTTTCCAGAGGTAGAACTTTTAGGTCTTTAGCTAAGGTTTCCCCAAAGATGGTGTGGGAATATTTGCACCCTTGGGGCAAGACGGCCCGTAAGTATTGTTTTATTTGTATGTTGAGTCCTGCCACTCACAAGCCAAAATTTCTTGTGACTCTGGGACTAATGGAATACAAAAGAAGGCATCATTGAAGACTAATACAGAATACCATGTCCTGGTGGTTGGTAGAATGACCAGCAGGGTGTAGGAATTAGGAGCAACTGGAGGTATATCCTCGGTGGCTTCACTGACTGTCCTGACATCCTTTACCAGGTCCCCAGCAGCCCATGGGGCACTCGTGGTCACACCAATCCCAGAATATGGAGCTCACCTGGGCAGGTACCCCACCCCCACCCCAGCCCACGGGGCTCTGGTGGTCAGGCCCCTCCCAGGATACAGAGTTACCCTTGCAGGTACCGTGGCAGGGCTGGGCACACAGGAACCGTGCACATAGCCCTCATTGCAGAGCACCCCCAGATCACCTGTCACTCAGAGCTGACACAGAGCACCTCAGAGCAGGACTTGAACTAACAAACAGCAGCTGTGACAGGTCTGTGACCCTGGGCATCACTCTGTGCGGCCTCCCTCCACCTGGTCTTCCAGAGACTTCCACTGCACCCGGGGCACCAGGCCTCTGTCTCCAACCACCACCCACCCCTCCTCTCCCTGACTCCTGGGTTCCTCTCATTAAGAGAGGGTTTTCTTGAAGTTGTCTCCCACTCATGGGCCAGATAAAATGATTAGAAAACAAGCCAAAGCTGCAGCCCCTTGTCTATCCTGACTCTCAGGAGCCCACACCTGTTCCTTGGACCTGGCCGGTTCAGCAAGTTCCATTTTCTGCAACTGTGAGCCCCTGAGGGGTGATGATTGGCTGAGCTGGGCAGCCTTACCGTGCCGGCCAGCCCTCCCCAGGTGTGCCTGGGTTGAGATCAATATAAATACCACTCCAGGCAGCAAGAGCCCCTGCAGCCATGCCTGAGCCATTTTCTCTGCCCTGTCAGCAGTCTCAGGGCTGGGCTGGTGGGAGGGAGTGAGAGGCCACGGCTTTGTGGGTGGCCCAGTGTGAGTGGGGCTCTGCTGGACTTTCTGCAGCAGTTGCCAGGCTGCCACCTGCTAAAGAAGAGGATGTGTCACCCATACCTGCTGCTGGAATTTCTCCCTGGGCAGAGGTGAGGAAGGAAAAAAGCAGTGGGGGCAGGGACAGGACGGGTATCTCAGGCAGGGAAATGGAAATCTTCCAGAAGAGCACCCAGGGCCAGGACCATCCTGGCTGGCCTGCAGGCACCAAGTCGGCCGGCATGCTGTCACTCGTGTGGCTCTATGGCCCTTCCTCTAGGCTTTCAAGTCCTTGTATATATTCAGGTGTTTTACCTGGGACGGGTGGGAATAGTTCAGCAGCAACTGGCCTGGGGCTCAGCTCACGTTTACTCACAGATGCCTCGGCACGGTGCCCCAGCTTTGCAATGAGGACGCTTGTTGCGTGGGGGCTGCTGGCTGAATGGGAGACGATTCCCCACCACTGACCAACTTCAGAATTGTTTACAACTGGAGCAAGTGCCCTGATACGGTTTTCCTCTGTGGAACTGGTGGGTTCTGTGTTTTTTTTCTCTTTTTCGTTTTTGGTTCAAGGTAGATTTTATTCTTCTTTTTTGTATTTACAGATAGAAGCATGGAAATAATTTATTCATATAAATACATGTATGTGAAGGGAATAATTGTTTTTTCTGTTTTATTTTTTAAATTTTATTTCTTTTTAATTTTGAATTTTATTTTATATTTTTATACAGCAGGTTCTTATTGGTTATCTATTTTATACATATAAATGTATACATGCCAATCCCAGTCTCTCAACTCCTCCCACCACCACTCCCCCAACAGCTTTCCCCCCTTGTTGTCCATACGTTTGTTGTCTACATCTGTTGCTCTATTTATGCCTTGCAGAATGGTTAATCTGTACAGTTTTTCTAGGTTCCACATATATGCATGAATATACAAGATTTGTTTTTCTCTTTCTGACTTACTTCACTCTGTATGACAGTCTCTAGATCCATCGACGTCTCTACAAATGACCCAATTTCATTCCTTTTCATGGCTTAGTAATATTCCATTTTATATATGTACCACAGCTTTATGCATTCGTCTGTCTGTGGGCATTTAGGTTGCTTCCATTACCTCGATATTGTAAATAGTGATGCAATGAACATTGCGGTGAATGTCTCTTTTTGATTTATGGTTTTGTCTGGCTATATGTCCAGTACTGGAATTGCTGTATCATATGGTAATTCTACTGTTAGTTTCTTAAGAAACATCATATTGTTCTCCATAGTGACTGTATCAATTTATATTCCCAACAATAGTGGAAGAGGGTTCCTTTTCTCCACACCCTTTCCAGCATTTTTTGTTTGTAGATTTTCTAATAATGCCCATTCTATCAGGTGTGAGGTGATACCTCACTGTTGAGACCATTTTGTTGAGCAAGGGGTAGGTCTTGTCTATTACATATTTGGCTTATGGAACGGCATCTGTGCTAATTTCAAACTCTGGTTTTATGCAGCACCCCAACTCACCTTCCCCCTTAAGCAAGCATAAGTTGGTTTTCTAAACTTGAGACACTGTTCTGTTTTGTAACTCAGTTCATGTGTAGCCAAGTTCACATTCTGTGTATTAGTGACATCTTATGATGTTTCTACTTCTGTGAGACTTATTTCAGTTAGAATCATCATACCTGAATCCACTCATTATGCTGCTACGGGCCTGATGACATAGATTTCATTGCTGAGTGATATTGCATTGTACGTAAGTACCACAACTTCTTTATGCATTTTTCACTTTCTGCGATATTGAACTTGTACCGTAAACGAGGTTCTTGTAAACAGAGCCGTCCCAAACTTTGGGGTGGCTGTGTCTTTTTGATTTTAAATTCCATAAGCTATAGGACCATAAGTGGAAGTGCCCTAGGCTCTGTTGCTTTGTTTTTTAGATGTTTCAGGAAACACCATACACTTCTCCCTAGTGGCTCTTGGCAAATTACATCCCGCCCATCAGCATAACAAGGCTCCCAGTTCTCCATGGCCTGTCCTGCCTTTCTGGATTTTACACTTTTTTCAGATGGCCCATTTGACAGGGGGGAAGTGAGACTTCATTGTAGTGCAGATTTCCTTTGCAAGCCTGCTTGGTTGGCCAAAAAGGGCGTATGCATTTTTTCCTGAATATATTCAGGAAAAAACGCATACGCCCTTTTTGGCCAAGTGCATCATTGTGGACGTTCTGCCTCTTTTCCTATGCTTTAAATGCAAATCCAGTCTACCTCCTGAAATCGGTTTCCTGCAATTCTGCCCCGCTTTCAAGTCCTCTTGGCAGCCTTACTTCAGTATAATTTTGGACGATAGCTGTCATTTATAACTCTGCAGGTTTTGTGAATTACAGTGCCCCTGAGCTCCTTTCTTCAACTCGCTTTCTTGTGAGCTGGCCACAACACTGCAGGATTGCTTCAGGCCCTAATCTGGTTCCGGCACGGCACACTGAGCCTTTGGTTAATTCCTCTTCCTGGTGGGAAATGAGAGTTAAATTTGTGCATCCAGACACCTCCAGCTAGTCTCTCATTGGTTCTCCCTATTCCTGTTCATCTTCCGCAGAAATTGCTCACTGGGCCAAACAGGAGGTTAAAGGCACTGACTCTCCAAGTCGGGAGAGTGTTAGTAAAGCGTCTGGAATGTTGCACCCGAGTACCAGGGGACCAGAAGTGAGACATATAGGAACACGTCTCCCGATCACACGGTTGATCATACTCTGGGTTGCACATGCATGTTTAAGCTGAAGGAAGAATCCCTTAAACCTGGAGAGTTGAGACCCGTGGAATGGGTACCATGCAATATGGCTTCAAAGGGTCTTCATTTGCTCACCGAACCTCTCCAATCCTATCACTGCTGCGTTTATGCCCCTGTACACACGCTTGATTCTCTTTCAGAGACATAGCAATCCATAGGTTTTAAGATACTTACTAGTCAGGTACATTCTTAGGCGTTTAATATGGGGTGTTGAGTCCACTTCGTTGAGCAAGGAGTAGCTCTTGTCTATTCCATATTTGGCTTAAGGAAATTTATCTGTGCTCATTTCAATCTCTGGTTTTATGCAGCACCCCAACTCACCTTTCCCCTTAAGCAAGCATAAGTTGGTTTTCTAAATTTGAGACCCTGTTCTGTTTTGTAATCCAGTTCCTGTGTAGCCAGGTTTACATTCCGTGTATTAGTGATATCTTATGATGTTTCTTTTTCTGTGTGACTTATTTCAGTTAGAATCATCATACCTGAATCCACTCATTATGCTGCTATGGGTCTGAGGACATAGATTTCATTGCTGAGTGATATTGCATTGTACGTAAGTACCACAACTTCTTTATCCATTTTCCACTTTCTGCGATATTGAACTTGTACCGTAAACGAGGTTCTTGTAAACAGAGCCGTCCCAAATTTTGCGGTGGCTGTGTCTTTTTGATTTTAATTTCCCTAAGCTATAGGACCATAAGTGGAAGTGCCCTAGGCTCCGTTGCTTTGTTCTTTAGATATTTCAGGAAACACCATACACTTCTCCCGAGTGGCTCTTGGCAATTTACATCCCGCCTATCAGCATAAGAAGGCTCCCAGTTCTCCATGGCCTGTCCTGCCTTTCTGGATTTTACACTTTTTTCAGATGGCCCTTTTGACCTGGGGGAAGTGAGACTTCATTGTAGTGCAGATTTCCTTTGCAAGCTTGCTTGGTTGGCCAAAAAGGGCGTATGCGTTTTTTCCTGAATATATTCAGGAAAAAATGCATACGCCCTTTTTGGCCAAGTGCATCATTGTGGACGTTCTGCCTCTTTTCCTATGCTTTAAATGCAATTCCAGTCTACCTCCTGAAATCGGTTTCCTGCAATTCTGCCCCGCTTCCAAGTCCTCTTGGCAACCTTACTTCAGTATATTTTTGGACGACACCTGTCATTTATAACTCTGCAGGTTTTGTGAATTACAGTGCCCCTGAGCTCCTTTCTTCAACTCGCTTTCTTGTGAGCTGGCCGCAACACCGCAGGATTGCTTCAGGCCCTAATCTGGTTCCGGCACAGCACCCTGAGCCTTTGGTTAATTCCTCTTCCTGGTGGGAAATGAGAGTTAAATTTGCGCATCCAGACACCTCCAGCTAGTCTCTCATTGGTTCTCCCTATTCCTGTTCATCTTCCGCAGAAATTGCAAACTGGGCCAAACAGGAGGTTAAAGGCACTGACTCTCCAAGTCGGGAGAGTGTTAGTAAAGCGTCTGGAATGTTGCACCCGAGTACCAGGGGACGAGAACTGAGACATATAGGAACACGTCTCCCGATCACACGGTTGATCATACTCTGGGTTCCACATGCATGTTTTAGCTGAAGGAAGAATCCCTTAAACCTGGAGAGTTGAGACCCGTGGAATGGGTACCATGCAATATGACTTCAAAGGGTCTTCATTTGCTCACCGAACCTCTCCAATCCTATCACTGCTGCGTTTATGCCCCTGTACACACGCTTGATTCTCTTTCAGAGACATAGCAATCCATAGGTTTTAAGATACTTACTAGTCAGGTACATTCTTAGGCGTTTAATATGGGGTGTTGAGTCCATTTCGTTGAGCAAGGAGTAGCTCTTGTCTATTCCATATTTGGCTTAAGGAACTTTATCTGTGCTCATTTCAATCTCTGGTTTTATGCAGCACCCCAACTCACCTTTCCCCTTAAGCAAGCATAAGTTGGTTTTCTAAATTTGAGACCCTGTTCTGTTTTGTAATCCAGTTCCTGTGTAGCCAAGTTTACATTCCGTGTATTAGTGATATCTTATGATGTTTCTTTTTCTGTGTGACTTATTTCAGTTAGAATCATCATACCTGAATCCACTCATTATGCTGCTACGGGCCTGATGACATAGATTTCATTGCTGAGTGATATTGCATTGTACGTAAGTACCACAACTTCTTTATCCATTTTCCACTTTCTGCGATATTGAAATTGTACCGTAAACGAGGTTCTTGTAAACAGAGCCGTCCCAAACTTTGGGGTGGCTGTGTCTTTTTGATTTTAATTTCCCTAAGCTATAGGACCATAAGTGGAAGTGCCCTAGGCTCCGTTGCTTTGTTCTTTAGATATTTCAGGAAACACCATACACTTCTCCCGAGTGGCTCTTGGCAATTTACATCCCGCCTATCAGCATAAGAAGGCTCCCAGTTCTCCATGGCCTGTCCTGCCTTTCTGGATTTTACACTTTTTTCAGATGGCCCTTTTGACCTGGGGGAAGTGAGACTTCATTATAGTGCAGATTTCCTTTGCAAGCTTGCTTGGTTGGCCAAAAAGGGCGTATGCGTTTTTTCCTGAATATATTCAGGAAAAAACGCATACGCCCTTTTTGGCCAAGTGCATCATTGTGGACGTTCTGCCTCTTTTCCTATGCTTTAAATGCAATTCCAGTCTACCTCCTGAAATCGGTTTCCTGCAATTCTGCCCCGCTTTCAAGTCCTCTTGGCAGCCTTACTTCAGTATATTTTTGGACGATAGCTGTCATTTATAACTCTGCAGGTTTGTGAATTACAGTTCCCCTGAGCTCCTTTCTTCAACTCGCTTTCTTGTGAGCTGGCCGCAACACGGCAGGATTGCTTCAGGCCCTCATCTGGTTCTGGCACGGCACGCTGAGCCTTTGGTTAATTCCTCTTTCTGGTGGGAAATGAGAGTTAAATTTGCGCATCCAGACACCTCCAGCTAGTCTCTCAATGGTTCTCCCTATTCCTGTTCATCTTCCGCAGAAATTGCAAACTGGGCCAAACAGGAGGTTAAAGGCACTGACTCTCCAAGTCGGGAGAGTGTTAGTAAAGCGTCTGGAATGTTGCACCCGAGTACCAGTGGACGAGAACTGAGATATATAAGAACACGTCTCCTGATCACACGGTTGATCATACTCTGGGTTCCACATGCATGTTTTAGCTGAAGGAAGAATCCCTTAAACCTGGAGAGTTGAGACCCGTGGAATGGGTACCATGCAATATGACTTCAAAGGGTCTTCATTTGCTCACCGAACCTCTCCAATCCTATCACTGCTGCGTTTATGCCCCTGTACACACGCTTGATTCTCTTTCAGAGACATAGCAATCCATAGGTTTTAATATACTTACTAGTCAGGTACATTCTTAGGCGTTTAATATGGGGTGTTGAGTCCATTTCGTTGAGCAAGGAGTAGCTCTTGTCTATTCCATATTTGGCTTAAGGAACTTTATCTGTGCTCATTTCAATCTCTGGTTTTATGCAGCACCCCAACTCACCTTTCCCCTTAAGCAAGCATAAGTTGGTTTTCTAAATTTGAGACCCTGTTCTGTTTTGTAATCCAGTTCCTGTGTAGCCAAGTTTACATTCCGTGTATTAGTGATATCTTATGATGTTTCTTTTTTTGTGTGACTTATTTCAGTTACAATCATCATACCTGAATCCACTCATTATGCTGCTACGGGCCTGATGACATAGATTTCATTGCTGAGTGATATTGCATTGTACGTAATTACCACAACTTATTTATCCATTTTCCACTTTCTGCGATATTGAACTTGTACCGTAAACGAGGTTCTTGTAAACAGAGCCGTCCCAAACTTTGCGGTGGCTGTGTCTTTTTGATTTTAATTTCCCTAAGCTATAGGACCATAAGTGGAAGTGCCCTAGGCTCTGTTGCTTTGTTCTTTAGATGTTTCAGGAAACACCATACACTTCTCCAGAGTGGCTCTTGGCAATTTACATCCCGCCCATCAGCATAACAAGGCTCCCAGTTCTCCATGGCCTGTCCTGCCTTTCTGGATTTTACACTTTTTTCAGATGGCCCTGTTGACCGGGGGGAAGTGAGACTTCATTGTAGTGCAGATTTCCTTTGCAAGCTTGCTTGGTTGGCCAAAAAGGGCGTATGCGTTTTTTCCTGAATATATTCAGGAAAAAACGCATACGCCCTTTTTGGCCAAGTGCATCATTGTGGACGTTCTGCCTCTTTTCCTATGCTTTAAATGCAATTCCAGTCTACCTCCTGAAATCGGTTTCCTGCAATTCTGCCCCGCTTTCAAGTCCTCTTGGCAGCCTTACTTCAGTATATTTTTGGACGATAGCTGTCATTTATAACTCTGCAGGTTTGTGAATTACAGTTCCCCTGAGCTCCTTTCTTCAACTCGCTTTCTTGTGAGCTGGCCGCAACACCGCAGGATTGCGTCAGGCCCTAATCTGGTTCCGGCATGGCACGCTGAGCCTTTGGTTAATTCCTCTTTCTGGTGGGAAATGAGAGTTAAATTTGCACATCCAGACACCTCCAGCTAGTCTCTCATTGGTTCTCCCTATTCCTGTTCATCTTCCGCAGAAATTGCAAACTGGGCCAAACAGGAGGTTAAAGGCACTGACTCTCCATGTCGGGAGAGTGTTAGTAAAGCGTCTGGAATGTTGCACCCGAATACCAGGGGACGAGAACTGAGACATATAGGAACACGTCTCCCGATCACACGGTTGATCATACTCTGGGTTCCACATGCATGTTTTAGCTGAAGGAAGAATCCCTTAAACCTGGAGAGTTGAGACCCCTGGAATGGGTACCATGCAATATGACTTCAAAGGGTCTTCATTTGCTCACCGAACCTCTCCAATCCTATCACTGCTGCGTTTATGCGCCTGTACACACGCTTGATTCTCTTTCAGAGACATAGCAATCCATAGGTTTTAAGATACTTACTAGTCAGGTACATTCTTAGGCGTTTAATATGGGGTGTTGAGTCCATTTCGTTGAGCAAGGAGTAGCTCTTGTCTATTCCATATTTGGCTTAAGGAACTTTATCTGTGCTCATTTCAATCTCTGGTTTTATGCAGCACCCCAACTCACCTTTCCCCTTAAGCAAGCATAAGTTGGTTTTCTAAATTTGAGACCCTGTTCTGTTTTGTAATCCAGTTCCTGTGTAGCCAAGTTTACATTCCGTGTATTAGTGATATCTTATGATGTTTCTTTTTCTGTGTGACTTATTTCAGTTAGAATCATCATACCTGAATCCACTCATTATGCTGCTACGGGCCTGATGACATAGATTTCATTGCTGAGTGATATTGCATTGTACGTAAGTACCACAACTTCTTTATCCATTTTCCACTTTCTGCGATATTGAAATTGTACCGTAAACGACGTTCTTGTAAACAGAGCCATCCCAAACTTTGGGGTGGCTGTGTCTTTTTGATTTTAATTTCCCTAAGCTATAGGACCATAAGTGGAAGTGCCCTAGGCTCTGTTGCTTTGTTCTTTAGATATTTCAGGAAACACCATACACTTCACCCGAGTGGCTCTTGGCAATTTACATCCCGCCCATCAGCATAAGAAGACTCCCAGTTCTCCATGGCCTGTCCTGCCTTTCTGGATTTTACACTTTTTTCAGATGGCCCTTTTTACCTGGGGGAAGTGAGACTTCATTGTAGTGCAGATTTCCTTTGCAAGCTTGCTTGGTTGGCCAAAAAGGGCGTATGCGTTTTTTCCTGAATATATTCAGGAAAAAACGCATACGCCCTTTTTGACCAAGTGCATCATTGTGGACGTTCTGCCTCTTTTCCTATGCTTTAAATGCAATTCCAGTCTACCTCCTGAAATCGGTTTCCTGCAATTCTGCCCCGCTTTCAAGTCCTCTTGGCAGCCTTACTTCAGTATATTTTTGGACGATAGCTGTCATTTATAACTCTGCAGGTTTTTGAATTACAGTGCCCCTGAGCTCCTTTCTTCAACTCGCTTTCTTGTGAGCTGGCCGCAACACCGCAGGATTGCTTCAGGCCCTAATCTGGTTCTGGCATGGCACGCTGAGCCTTTGGTTAATTCCTCTTTCTGGTGGGAAATGAGAGTTAAATTTGCGCATCCAGACACCTCCAGCTAGTCTCTCATTGGTTCTCCCTATTCCTGTTCATCTGCCGCAGAAATTGCAAACTGGGCCAAACAGGAGGTTAAAGGCACTGACTCTCCAAGTCGGGAGAGTGTTAGTAAAGCGTCTGGAATGTTGCACCCGAGTACCAGGGGACGAGAACTGAGACATATAGGAACACGTCTCCTGATCACACGGTTGATCATACTCTGGGTTCCACATGCATGTTTTAGCTGAAGGAAGAATCCCTTAAACCTGGAGAGTTGAGACCCGTGGAATGGGTACCATGCAATATGACTTCAAACTGTCTTCATTTGCTCACCGAACCTCTCCAATCCTATCACTGCTGTGTTTATGCGCCTGTACACATGCTTGATTCTCTTTCAGAGACATAGCAATCCATAGGTTTTAAGATACTTACTAGTCAGGTACATTCTTAGGCGTTTAATATGGGGTGTTGAGTCCATTTCGTTGAGCAAGGAGTAGCTCTTGTCTATTCCATATTTGGCTTAAGGAACTTTATCTGTGCTCATTTCAATCTCTGGTTTTATGCAGCACCCCAACTCACCTTTCCCCTTAAGCAAGCATAAGTTGGTTTTCTAAATTTGAGACCCTGTTCTGTTTTGTAATCCAGTTCCTGTGTAGCCAAGTTTACATTCCGTGTATTAGTGATATCTTATGATGTTTCTTTTTCTGTGTGACTTATTTCAGTTAGAATCATCATACCTGAATCCACTCATTATGCTGCTACAGGCCTGATGACATAGATTTCATTGCTGAGTGATATTGCATTGTACGTAAGTACCACAACTTCTTTATCCATTTTCCACTTTCTGCGATATTGAAATTGTACCGTAAACGAGGTTCTTGTAAACAGAGCCATCCCAAACTTTGCGGTGGCTGTGTCTTTTTGATTTTAATTTCCCTAAGCTATAGGACCATAAGTGGAAGTGCCCTAGGCTCTGTTGCTTTGTTCTTTAGATATTTCAGGAAACACCATACACTTCTCCAGAGTGGCTCTTGGCAATTTACATCCCGCCCATCAGCATAAGAAGACTCCCAGTTCTCCATGGCCTGTCCTGCCTTTCTGGATTTTACACTTTTTTCAGGTGGCCCTTTTTACCTGGGGGAAGTGAGACTTCATTGTAGTGCAGATTTCCTTTGCAAGCTTGCTTGGTTGGCCAAAAAGGGCGTATGCGTTTTTTCCTGAATATATTCAGGAAAAAACGCATACGCCCTTTTTGGCCAAGTGCATCATTGTGGACGTTCTGCCTCTTTTCCTATGCTTTAAATGCAATTCCAGTCTACCTCCTGAAATCGGTTTCCTGCAATTCTGCCCCACTTTCAAGTCCTCTTGGCAGCCTTACTTCAGTATATTTTTGGACGATAGCTGTCATTTATAACTCTGCAGGTTTGTGAATTACAGTGCCTCTGAGCTCCTTTCTTCAACTCGCTTTCTTGTGAGCTGGCCACAACACCGCAGGATTGCTTCAGGCCCTATTCTGGTTCTGGCACGGCACGCTGAGCCTTTGGTTAATTCCTCTTCCTGGTGGGAAATGAGAGTTAAATTTGCCCGTTCAGAAACCTCCAGCTAGTCACTCATTGGTTCTCCCTATTCCTGTTCATCTTCCGGAGAAATTGCAAACTGGGCCAAACAGGAGGTTAAAGGCACTGACTCTCCAAGTCGGGAGAGTGTTAGTAAAGTGTCTGGAATGTTGCACCCGAGTACCAGGGGACGAGAACTGAGACCTATTGGAACACGTCTCCCGATCACACGGTTGATCATACTCTGGGTTCCACGTGCATGTTTTAGCTGAAGGAAGAATCCCTTAAACCTGGAGAGTTGAGACCCGAGGAATCGGTACCATGCAATATGACTTCAAAGGGTCTTCATTTGCTCACCAAACCTCTCCAATCCTATCACTGCTGCGTTTATGCCCCTGTACACACGCTTGATTTTCTTTCAGAGACATAGCAATCCATAGGTTTTAAGATACTTACTAGTCAGGTACATTCTTAGGCGTTTAATATGGGGTGTTGAGTCCATTTCATTGAGCAAGGAGTAGCTCTTGTCTATTCCATATTTGGCTTAAGGAACTTTATCTGTGCTCATTTCAATCTCTGGTTTTATGCAGCACCCCATCTCAACTTTCCCCTTAAGCAAGCATAAGTTTGTTTTCTAAATTTGAGACCCTGTTCTGTTTTGTAATCCAGTTCCTGTGTAGCCAAGTTTACATTCCGTGTATTAGTGATATCTTATGATATTTCTTTTTCTGTGTGACTTATTTCAGTTAGAATCATCATACCTGAATCCACTCATTATGCTGCTACGGGCCTGATGACATAGATTTCATTGCTGAGTGATATTGCATTGTACGTATGTAGCACAACTTCTTTATCCATTTTTCACTTTCTGCGATATTGGACTTGTACTGTAAACGAGGTTCTTGTAAACAGAGCCGTCCCAAACTTTGGGGTGGCTGTGTCTTTTTGATTTTAATTTCCCTAAGCTCTAGGACCATAAGTGGAAGTGCCCTAGGCTCTGTTGCTTTGTTTTTTAGATGTTTAAGGAAACACCATACACTTCTCCAGAGTGGCTGTTGGCAATTTACATCCCGCCCATCAGCATAACAAGGCTCCCAGGTCTCCATGGCCTGTCCTGCCTTTCTGGATTTTACACTTTTTTCAGATGGCCCTTTTGACCTGGTTGAAGTGAGACTTCATTGTAGTGCAGATTTCCTTTGCAAGCTTGCTTGGTTGGCCAAAAAGTGCGTATTTGTTTTTTGCTGAATATATTCAGGAAAAAACGCATACGCACTTTTTGGCCAAGTGCATCATTGTCGATGTTCTGCCTCTTATCCTATGCTTTAAATGCAATTCCAGTCTACCTCCTGAAATCTGTTTCCTGCAATTCTGCCTTGATTTCAATGCCTCTTCATAGCCTTACCTCAATATATTTTTTGAAAATAGTTGGCCTTTATAACTCTGCAGGTTTTGAATTGCAGTGGCCCTTAGCTCCATTTTTCAGCTCTTATTTTTCTGATCTTGCCTCATAACCACAGGATTCCTTCAGACCCTATTGTTCTTCTGGGGCACCTTGCTGTGCCTTTGGTTAATTCTGCTTACTGATGTTAAATTAGAGTGACATGTGCCCATTGAAACCGCTACAGCTAGTTTCTCACTGGTTCCCCCTATTCCCATTCATCCTCCGCACTAACTGCAGACTGTGCGATACAGGAACTTAAAGGCATTGACTCTCCATGTGGGGTTTTTGTTAGTAAAGCGGCATGAATGTCAATCCAGAGCCCCAGGAGAGGAACAATGAGGTGCGTTTTAGAAACCTTTCCCGATCATATGGTATACCTGTCGCTGAGTTTCCCAAGCATGGTTTAGCTGTAGGAATATTCCCTTCAACCTGGAGTGTTGGGACCCTTGGAATGAGTAGCATGAAGTATTGCATTAAACTTTCGGCAGTTGCTCACCAAAGCTCACCAATCCTCTCAGCCCCAAGTGTCCAGCCTTATGTCTTATCTAGCTGTGGGTTTATATGTGGTCAATCCAGGTTGCATCACAGCCCCTGAGCGAATATTGTAAGAATTTTTCTCTCTTTGATTGTTTATGCGTTTTGTTTTTAAAATTTATTTCTATAATGGGGTTTAGCTCATTTTCACTGCTGTGTTTGTGCTGCTCTGCACACACTTGATTCCCTTATGAAGATATGTCAATACATGGGTCTTAAGATTCTTATTACTCAGATTTATTTCTGTGCAGTGTATTGGGTGTGTTGAGGCCAGTTCATTGAGCAAGGTGTAGATCTTGTCTAATACTTATTTGGTTTATTGAACGGTATCTGTGCTAATTTCAAACTCTGGTTTTATGCATCACCCCACCTCTCCTTTCCCCTTAAGCTGACATAAGTGTGTTTTCTAAATGTGAGACACTGTTCTGTTCTGTAATTCATTTCTTGTGCAGCCATATTTACCCTCCCTCTATAAGTGATATCTTATGATATGTTTCTTTTTCTGTTTGACTAATTTCAAGTAGTATTATCGGACCTAAATCCACTCTTTATCCTTCTACTAGCCTTATTACATTGATTTCATGGTGAAGAGATATTCCATTGTACATAAGTGCCACATCTTCTTTATCCATTGTTCTCTTTCCTGGGATATTTAAGGTGTACTGAAGTTGAGGTTCTTGTAAACAGAGTAGCCCTAAACTGTGGTGTGCTTGTGTCTTGTTGATTTTTAGACTTCCCTAGATATATTCCCATGATTGGAAGTGTCCTATGCTCTGTAGCTCTGTTTTTTAGATGATTTAGGAACCACCATACACTTCTCCAGAGTGGCTCTCGGCAGTTCACACACTGCCCATCAGCGTATAAAGGCTCCCTGTTCTCCATGGCCTGTCCTGCATTTCTGGTTTTTACAATTGTTTAGGATGGCCCTTTTGATTGGTGGGAAATGAGACTTCTTTGTTGTGCACATTTGCATTGCTTGCTTGCTTCATTGCCCATAAATTGTGTATGCATTTTTTCCTGGATATAATCAGGAAAAAACGCATACGCCCTTTTGGGCCAACTGCATCATTGTCGAAATTCTGCTGCTTTTCATGTGCTTTCAAGATGAGCCCAATCTATCTCTTGAAATCTGTTTCTTGCAATTCTGTCTTGCATTCAGATCCTCTTCTTTGCCTTACCTCAACATATTTTTGGACGTTAGTTTTCATTTATAACTCTGCAGGTTTGTGAATTGCAGTGACCCTGAGCTCCATTTTTTAAGTTGCTCTTTTGTGAGCTGGCCTCAAACCCGCAGGATTGCTTCAGGCCCTATTTTGGCTCGGGCGAGGCGGGCTGAGCCTTTTTTCAATTCTCATTCTTAATGGGAAATTAGAGTGATATGTGCCCGTCCAAACCCCTACAACTATTCTCTCATTGGTTCCCCCTCTTCCCGTTCATCCTCCTCACAATTTGCAAAATGTGTGAAACAGAAGTTGAAATGTGCTGATTCTCCAAGTGGGGAGATTCTAAGTAACGTGGCTGGAATGGTGAACAGGAGCACCAGGAGAGGATAAATGAGCTGCATTTTAGACACATCTCCCGATCACATGGTGTACAGTCCTCTGGGTTTTCCATGCATGTTTTAGCTGTAGGAAGATCCCTTGAACCTGCAGATTTGGGACCCATTGAATGGGTACCAGGTAGTGTTACTTTAAAGGGTGTGCATTTCCTCACCCAACCTCACATTTCTCTTAGTGCAAACAGTTTCCAGCCTTATGTCTCATCCTGCTGTGGGTCTAGATGTGTTCAATCCATGTTGCATCACCTGCCCTGAGGAAAAGTTGTAAGAGGTTTTCTCTGTCTCTCTGTCGTTTATTTTTTTCAATTTATTACTATATTGGTTACAGCTTATTTTCAAAGCTCTGTTTCTTGCTGCTGTACATCCACTTGATTCACGTACAGAGAGACATCAGTAAATTCTTTTTCAGATTCTTACCAGTCGTATATATTCTTTTCCGGTGACTTGAGTGTGCTGAGTGCAGTTCTTTTAGCTACCGTGTAGGCCTTGTTGATTATCAGTTTGGTATTTGGAATGGTATCTTTGCTAATTTCAACCTCTTGGATGATGCCTCACCCCTCCCCACCTTTCCCGTTTAGCAGCCTTATGCGTGTTTTCTACATATTTGACTATATTTTTGTTTTGTAAGTTATTTCATGTGTAGCTATTTTGGATTCCACCTTTAAGTGATATCTTATGATATGTGTCTTTTTCTTTTTGAATTATGTCACTTAGAATGATCATACGTAACTCCCTAGGAGTTGTTACAACTGGCCATATTTCATTGATTTCCAGGCTGAGTAATATTCCACTCTACATAAGTACCACATCTCTATCCATGTTTTCCCTCCAGAGACATTTAAGTTATATCCTAGTCGAGGATCTTTTAAACAGAGAGGCGGTAAACATTGGGGTGCCTGTGTCCTCTCCATTTTTGTTTTTCCCAAGATATACGCCCATGAGTGCAAGTGCCCTATGCTCTGTAGCTCATTTTTTAGATGCTTTAGTAAACACAATACACTTCTCCAGAATGGCCGTTGGCAATATATATTTTCCACTATAAGTCTCACAGGGCTCCCTCTTCTCCTTGCCCTGTCCTGCATTTCTGTTGTTTACGCTTTATGAGGATGGCTCTTCTGACTGATGCGAAGTGATATCTTTTGTAGTATTGATTTCCAGTGCCCACCTGTTTGGTTGGCTAAAAAAGTGTATGCCCTTTTCTTGAATATATACAGAAAAAAACGCATACACCCTTTTTGGCCAACTGCAATGTTGGCAATGTTCAGCCCCTTTTCTTGTGCTTAATGGCGAGTCCTTTCTACCTCCTCAAATCCCTTTCCTGCCATTCTCCCTTGCTTACAAGTCCTTTTCTCTGACTTTCCTCAAGACATTTTTCAGTGATAGATATTTTCAACTCTGCAGTTTCGTGAATTTTACTGCCCCTGAGTTCCATTGTTCAACTTGTGTTTATGGGAACTGGCCACAAAGCAGTGGGATTTCCTCAAGCCCTATACTGTTTCCATGGGCAACCCTAGCCTTTGGTCAATTCGTCTTCCTAATTGGAAATTAGAGTGACATGTGCCTGTCTGAACACCTAGGACTTGTCTCTCATTGTTCCTCATCCTTCCGCTTCATCCTCTGGACAAATTCCAAACTGTACGTAACAGGATGTTGACAGTGCTGCCATCTCCAAGTGGGGAGACTGTTAGTAAAGACGCTGGAGGGGTGAACCCGAGCACCAGGAGATGAGGAGATGAGATGCCTTTTCCAAACTCTTCCCGATCAGACGGTATACCATCCTCTGGGTGTGACAGACATGTTTTAGCAGTAGGAAGAGTCCCATTCATGTAAGGAAAACACCAGGGCTTTTTCAAAATCAGTGTCTCCCCGAAACCCAAACTGGGGAATTTTTTAAGCTACGGCTACACATATGTTCATTAAGGGCCTTGGGAAGTAGGCAGAGTCCAAACATTAGATGATTGAAGTCTTCAGGTTCAGAATCACTCACCACCAGCTTCCCTTAGGTTACACTTTAACTGTCATTGATAGATGATGTCAATAAAAATATCTATTCTTTTTCAGATTATTTCCCCTTATAGGTTATTGCAAAATGTTGAGTGTAGTTCCCTGTGCTATACAGTAGTTCCTTGTTGATGATCTATTTTATACATAGCAGTGTGTATGTGTTAATCCCAAACTGTTAATTTATCCCTCCTCCCACCTTTCCCCTTTGGTAATAATAAATTATAAGATTTTATACTTCTCAGAAATGGGAGAGCTGAAAGAGAGGTATCATTTTCAATGGAAAAGCATTTAAAACAAGATTGAAGCTTTAACCAAGATTATTAGATGTACATCCTTGGAAAGAAATCACTTCGTTTCTCTAATATTGACCTGACAAATAAGACAAACCTTTTCACTGAACTTGCTTATAATAAAGTGATGGAAATAGCCAATGGAAGCGTTAGAAACATCTTATTTTACCCGAGCCTTATACACTGTTCTATGTTAACTACAGTTTGGCTCACACATCTGTTCATTGAGGTTACAATAGTCTCAATTTCTGTTACTGATCCTCCAGAGTGGACCCCAACAAGTGTCCCCCTGCGCAGTGTCATTGGGGCCAACAGATCGAGACTGAGTTTGGTTCACAAGCAAATGAAACTTTATATTTTGATCAGAGAATGGAGAGGTGAGAGCATGCACTACCCCGTGGGCTGTGGGCTGGGCTGCTGTGTAGAGATCCTGTCAGAGTCAGTGGGAGGGAGGGGGCGGAGCTCTCGAGGGCCGGGTTGGCTGCAGTTCAGGCTCTATATCGCGGAGTCTGCACTGGGCCCCAGGAGCTGAGGTGTCGACCCAGCCATTCTGCACTAGGAAATCTGGTCTGAAGTGCCGGGTGTGGAACGTCTGCATGCGGGACCCTAGGAGCACATGAAATTAGACAAAGCACAAAGGATAAAAAAGGTTAGACTTGACTTTATTGCACAGATTCTATTTTTATCTCCCAGGGATTTTTAATGGGCTTTGCTGGGGACAAACACCTCCTCTGTCTTTTGTCCCGTTCCTCATTCTTGGAGTTCTGAGGGTGCAGACTCTTCTTCTGTAACTGCTGAGTGCTGAGTTGGGAGCCCTCAAACCCAGGGACGAGGGTCAGAACTTCTCCCCAGCAGCCTCCAGGTGACGTTGATTGTCCCCAGGCCCCCTGCATCCTTGCTCGTCCGCCTGAGCACCAGCATTGGAAGTGTTATAGATTCTAATGACCTTTAAGGGTCCAGGAAAGAGATGTGCAGAGACGCTGTGGGGGCCGGTTTCACCCCGCCCCACATTTGTTCGGCCACCTTAGGCTGACCGTTTCTGCCAGCCTAGATGCTCTGACCAGTAGTCTGCGCTTTCTTCAATTAGGCCCCTGAATTAACGTACAAACAGCACCAGGTGTCAGAGCCCTGCCCGCTCAACTCCCAGACAGTCCAGGGTCAGTGGTGATCAAGGACCATGATGGCCACTGAGTCAACAGCCTTTTGAAGTAAACAGGAGTCCAGCCAGTCTTATTGGCCACCATCAGCACGGTGTCTGTAGGCTTTTCTATGGTGACAGTGTGATATACGGTTCCCCCGCCAAGATTATTAGCTCCCCTCTGGGTGCAGTAAGTCCTGCAAGCAGTAGTCTACTCTTTTGGGACACACTCTTGTTGTTTTATGAGAGAAACTCCAGGTCAAGTGATGTTCACACGAGTCGTCATGGTGCCCTGTTGCCCCCGGTTATCTCTCTGGATGTTGGAGTTGGAGGGCCTCCTCACTCGAGGTTGGTGTGCCCACGGAGCGAACCCTGCAACTTCAGGGCATGGTTGGTGGTTAGGATCACCACGTGGGGTCCTTTTCCCTTAGGAGGGAGGTGGCCTTTCGGGCTGCTGATTTCCAGGTTTTTAGATACCGCCAGTATCTTGGCCAGATGTGGCAGTAGGCCAAGCCCCTTGGTGACCGTAGTTTATCCTACCTGGATGGCATTCTTGCACTGTTCCATTTCAAGTGGTCCCAGTTTTTGCACTAATTCTCCAATGGCGATTCACCTTTCACCAGGAATGTAAAGATCAAAGGGTTTAGCTAAATTAGGGAGTTCCAGGGCAAGGGTCTGAATTGACTGCTCTTTCCATTCTTGAAAGGCCACTTCTGGATTCTATTCAAAAAGATCATCATCTTTTCCTTTCAGTGTTTCATATAGAGGCCCAGCTAGTAGACTGTAGTTAGGGATCCAGAAGCAGCAAACCCTGGCCTCCCCAGGAACCCCTAAGCTGTCTTCTAGTTTTAGAAAGGGGTAAGGCTGAAAATGGTTTCTTCCCTTTCCTGGGATGGGTTTCTCCGACCTTCTGTGAGAATGAAGCCCAGGCAGGTCACCGCAGTCTGTGATATTTGAGCTTTTTCTTGGACAACTTCTATCCTTTATTGGCTTGGTAGTTCAGAGGCCTCCTTAGTAGGGCTGGCGATCAGAATGTCGTCTGCGTACTGTAGGAGGGTTTCCTTTTCCAGAGGTAGAACTTTTAGGTCTTTAGCTAAGGTTTCCCCAAAGATGGTGTGGGAATTTTTGCACCCTTGGGGCAAGACGGCCCGGAAGTATTGTTTTAGTTGTATGTTGAGTCCTGCCACTCACAAGCCAAAATTTCTTGTGACTCTGGGACTAATGGAATACAAAAGAAGGCATCATTGAAGACTAATACAGAATACCATGTCCTGGTGGTTGGTAGAATGACCAGCAGGGT
Organism: Leucopleurus acutus; assembly: GCF_964270905.1. Classification (NCBI taxonomy): domain Eukaryota; kingdom Metazoa; phylum Chordata; class Mammalia; order Artiodactyla; family Delphinidae; genus Leucopleurus; species Leucopleurus acutus. The sequence goes on along the minus strand of NW_028139132.1, from coordinate 40,121 downwards.
GTAGGAATTAGGAGCAACTGGAGGTATATCCTCGGTGGCTTCACTGACTGTCCTGACATCCTTTACCAGGTCCCCAGCAGCCCATGGGGCTCTCGTGGTCAGACCAATCCCAGAATATGGAGCTCACCTGGGCAGGTACCCCACCCCCACCCCAGCCCACGGGGCTCTGGTGGTCAGGCCCCTCCCAGGATACAGAGCTACCCTTGCAGGTACCGTGGCAGGCCTGCACACAGGAACCGTGCACATAGCCCTCATTGCAGAGCACCCCCAGCTCACCTGTCGCTCAGAGCTGACACAGAGCACCTCAGAGCAGGACTTGAACTAACAAACAGCAGCTGTGACAGGTCTGTGACCCTGGGCATCACTTTGTGCGGCCTCCCTCCACCTGGTCTTCCAGAGACTTCCACTGCACCCGGGGCACCAGGCCTCTGTCTCCAACCACCACCCACCCCTCCTCTCCCTGACTCCTGGGTTCCTCTCATTAGGAGAGGGTTTTCTTGAAGTTGTCTCCCACTCATGGGCCAGATAAAATGATTAGAAAACAACCCAAAGCTGCAGCCCCTTGTCTATCCTGACTCTCAGGAGCCCACACCTGTTCCTTGGACCTGGCCGGTTCAGCAAGTTCCATTTTCTGCAACTGTGAGCCCCTGAGGGGTGATGATTGGCTGAGCTGGGCAGCCTTACCGTGCCAGCCTGCCCTTCCCAGGTGTGCCTGGGTTGAGATCAATATAAATACCACTCCAGGCAGCAAGAGCCCCTGCAGCCGTGCCTGACGCCATTTTCTCTGCCCTGTCAGCAGTCTCGGGGCTGGGCTGGTGGGAGGGAGTGAGAGGCCATGGCTTTGTGGGTGGCCCAGTGTGAGTGGGGCTCTGCTGGACTTTCTGCAGCAGTTGCCAGGCTGCCACCTGCTAAAGAAGAGGATGTGTCACCCATACCTGCTGCTGGAATTTCTCCCTGGGCAGAGGTGAGGAAGGAAAAAAGCAGTGGGGGCAGGGACAGGACGGGTATCTCAGGCAGGGAAATGGAAATCTTCCAGAAGAGCACCCAGGGCCAGGACCATCCTGGCTGGCCTGCAGGCACCAAGTTGGCCGGCATGCTGTCACTCGTGTGGCTCTATGGCCCTTCCTCTAGGCTTTCAAGTCCTTGTATATATTCAGGTGTTTTACCTGGGACGGGTGGGAACAGTTCAGCAGCAGCTGGCCTGGGGCTCATCTCACGTTTACTCACAGATGCCTCGGCACGGTCCCCCAGGCTTGTAATGAGGACACTCCTTGCGGGGTGGCTGCTGGCTGCATGCAAGCGGAATCCCCACCTCTGACCAACTTCAGAATTGTCTATCACTGGAGCAAGTGCCCTGATTGGGTTTTCATCTGTATAACTGGTGGGTTCTGTTTTGTTTTTTTCTTTTTTGTTTCAAGGTAGGTTTTATTCCTCTTTTTTGTACTTATGGATGTAAGCATGGAAATAATTCATTCATATAAATACATGTATGTGAAGGGAATAACATTTTTCCGTTTTTTAAAAAATTTTATTTTTCATTTTATTTTATTTATTTTTTATACAGCAGGTTCTTATTGGTTATCTATTTTATACATATAAATGTATACATGTCAATCCCGATCTCCCAACTCCTCCCACCGCCACCCCCCCATGGCTTTCCCCTCTTTGTGTCCATACATTTGTTCTCTACATCTGTGTCTCTATTTCTTCCCTTCAAACCGGTTAATCTGTACAGTTTTTCTAGGTTCCACATATATGCGTTAATATACAATATTTGTTTTTCTCTTTCTGACTTACTTCACTCTGTATGACAGTCTCTAGATCCATCGACGTCTCTACAAATGACCCAATTTCATTCCTTTTTATGGCTAATAGTCCATTTTATATATGTACCACATCTTTATCCATTTGTCTGTCTGTGGGCATTTAGGTTGCTTCCATTACCTGGCTATTGTAAATAGTGCTGCAATGAACATTGTGGTGAATGTGTCTTTTTGATTTATGGTTTTCTCTGGGTATATGCCCAGTAGTGGGTTGCTGGATCATATGGTAATTCTATTTTTAGTTTTTTAAGGAACCTCCATACTGTTCTCCATAGTGACTATCAATTTACATTCCCACCAATCGTGGAAGAGGGTTCCTTTTCTCCACACCCTCTCCAGCATTTGTTGTTTGTAGATTTTCTGATGATGCCCATTCTAACAGGTGTGAGGTGATACCTCATTGTAGTTTTGATTTGCATTTCTCTAATAATTAGTGATGTAGAGCAGCTTTTCATGTGCTCCTTGGCCATCTCTACGTCTTTTTGGAAGAAATGTCTATTTAGATCTTCTGCCCATTTTTGTATTGGGTTGTTTGTTTTTTTAATATTGAGCTGCATCAGCTGTTTATATATATTGGAGATTAATCCTTTGTCCATTGATTCTGTTGCAAATATATTCTCCCATTCTGAGAGTTGTCTTTTTGTGTTTGTAGTTTCCATTGCTTTGCAAAAGCTTTTACGTTTCATTAGGTCCCATTTGTTTAGTTTTCTTTTTTATGTCATTACTCTAGGAGGTGGATCAAAAAAGATCTTGCTGTGATTTATGTTAGAGTATTCTTCCTATGTTTTCCTCTAAGAGTTTTATACTGTCCGGTCTTACATTGAGGTCTCTAATCCATTTTGAATTTATTTTTGTGTATGGTGTTAGGGGGTGTTCTAATTTCATTCTTTTACATGTAGCTGTCCATTTTTCCCAGCACCACTGATTGAAGACACTGTCTTTTCTCCATTGTATAGTCTTGCCTACTTTGTCATAGATTAGTTGACCATACGTGTGTAGGTTTATCTCTGGGCTTCTTTCTTTTTTATTTTCCTTTTACACCTTTATTGGAGTATAATTGCTTTACAATGGAGTGTCAGTTTCTGCTGTATAACAAAGTGAATCAATTATACATATACATATATCACCATATCCCCTCCCTCTTACATCTCCCTCCCACCCTCCACATCCCACCCCTTTAGGTGGTCGCAAAGCACCGAATTGATCTCCCTGTGCTATGTGGCTGCTTCCCAGTAGCTATCGATGTTACATTTGGTAATGTATATATGTCCATGGCACTCTCTCACTTCGTCCCAGCTTACCCTTCCCCCTCCCCGTGTCCTCAAGTCCTTTCTCTATGTCTGTGTCCTTAATCCTGTCCTGCCCCTAGGTTCTTCATAAACTTTTTTCTTTAGATTCCATATATCTCTGTTAGCACACGGTATTTATTTTTCTCTTTCTGACTCACTTCACTGTGTAGGACAGACTCTAAGTCCATCCCCCTCACTACAAATAACTCAGTTTTGTTTCTTTTTATGGCTGAGTAATATTCCATTTATATATGTGCCAGATATTCTTTATCCATTCATCTGTCGATGGACACTTAGGTTGCTTCCATGTCCTGGCTATTGTAAGTAGAACTGCAACGAACATTGTTGTATATAACTCTTTTTGAATTATGGTTTTCTCAGGGCAAATGCCCAGTAGTTGGATTGCTGGGTCGTATGGTACTTCTATTTTTAGTTTTTTAAGGAACCTCTATACTGTTATCCCTAGTGGGTATAACAATTTACATTCCCAGCAACAGTGCAAGAACGTTCCCTTTTCTCCAGTAAATGCCTCTCCAGCATTTATTGTTTGTAGATTTTTTGATGATTGCCATTCTGACTGCTGGGAGGTGATAACTCACTGTAGTTTTGATTTGCATTTCTCTAATGATTAGTGATGTTCAGCATCCTTTCATGTGTTTATTGGCAATCTGTATATCTCCTTTGGAGAAATGTCTATTTAGGTCTTCTGCCCATTTTTGGATTGTGTTGTTTGTTTTTGTGATATTGAGCTACACGAGCTGCTTGTAAATTTTGGAGATTAATCTTTTGTCATTTGCTTCATTTGAAAACATTTTCTCCCATTCTGAGGGTTGTATTTTCGTCTTGTTTATGTTTTCCTTTGCTGTGCAAAAGCTTTGAAGTTTCATTAGGTCCCATTTGTTTATTTTTGTTTTTATTTCCACTTCTCTAGGAGGTGGGTCAAAAAGGATCTTGCTGTGATTTATGTCATAGAGTGTTCTGCCTATGTTTTCCTCTAATAATTTTATAGTGTCTGGTCTAACATTTAGATCTCTAATTAATTTTGAGTTTATTTTTGTGTATGGTGTTATGGAGCGTTCTAATTTCATTCTTTCACGTGTGGTTGTCCAGTTTTCCCAGCACCACTTACTGAAGAGACTGTCTTTTCTTCATTGTATATCTTTGCCTCCTTTGTCATAGATGAGTTAGCCATAGGTACGTAGGTTTATCTCTGGGCTTTCTATCTTGTTCAATTGATCTATATTTCTGTTTTTGTGCCAGTACCATATAGTCTTGATTAATGTAGCTTTGTAGTATAGTCTGAAGTTAGGAAGTCTGATTCCTCCAGCTCTTTTAATTTCCCTCAAGATTGCTTTGGCTATTCGGGGTCTTTTGTGTCTCCATACAAATTTTAAGATTTTTTTGTTCTAGTTCTGTAGAAAATGCCAGTGGTATTTGATAGGGATTGCATTGAATCTGTAGCTTGCTTTGGGTACTATAGTCATTTACACAATATTGATTCTTCTAATCCAAGAATATGGTTTATACCTCCATATGTTTATATCATCTTTGATTTCTTTCAGCAGTGTCTTATAGTTTTCTGAGTACAGGTCTTTTACCTCCTTATGTAGGTTCATTCCTCCGTATTTTATTCTTTTTGTTGCAATGGTGAATGAGATTGTTTCCTTAATTTCTCTTTCTGATCTTTCATTATTAGTGTATAGGAATGCAAGAGATTTCTGTGCATTAATTTTGTATCCTGCAACTTTACCAAATTCATTGATTAGCTCTAGTAGTTTTCTGGTGGCATCTTTAGGATTCACTATGTGTAGTATCGTGTCATTTGCAAACAGTGACAATTTTACTTCTTCTTTTCCAATTTGTATTCCTTTTATTTCTTTTTCTTCTCTGATTACTGTGTCTAGGACTTCCAAAACTATGTTGAGTAATAGTGGTGAGAGTGGACATCCTTGTCTTGTTCCTGATCTTAGAGGAAATGCTTTTAGTTTTTCACTATTGAGAATGATGTTTGCTGTGGGTTTGTCATATACTGCCTTTATTATGTTGAGGTAGATTCCCTCTATGCCCACTTTTTGGAGACTTTTAATCATAAATTGGTGTTGAATTTTGTCGAAAGCTTTTCCTGCATCTATTGGGATGATCATATTTTTATTCTACAATTTGTTAATGTGGTGTATCACATTGATTGATTTGTGTATATTGAAGAATTCTTGCATCCCTGGGATAAACCCCACCTGATCATGGTGCATGATCCTTTTAATGTGTTGTTCAATTCTGTTTCCTAGTATTTTGTTGAGGATTTTTACATCTATATTAATCAGTGATATTGGTCTCTAATTTTCTTTTTCTGTAGTATCTTTGTCTGGTTTTGGTATCAGGGTGATGGTGGCCTCATATAATGAGTTTGGGACTGTTCCTTCCCCTGAAAAGTTCTGAAGAGTTTGAGAAGATTGGGTGTTAGCTCTTGTCTAAATGTTTGATAGAATTCACCTCTGATGCCATCTAGTTCTGGACTTTTGTTTGTTGGAAGATTTTTAATCACACTTTCAATTTCATTACTTGTGATAGGTCTGTTCATATTTTCTATTTCTTCCCGGTTCAGTCTTGGAAGGTTATACCTTTCTAAGAATTTGTCCATTTCTTCCAGGTTGTCCATTTTATTGGCATAGAGTTGTTTGTAGAGGTCTCTTAGGATGCTTTGTATTTCTGTGGTGTCTGTTACAACTTCTCGTTTTTCATTTCTAATTTTATTGATTTGAGTCCTCTCCCTCTTTTACTTGAGTCTGGCTACAGGTTTATCATTTTTGTTTATCTTCTCAAAGAACCAGCTTTTAGTTTTATTGATCTTTGCTATTGTTTTTATTTCATTTATTTCTGCTCTGATCTTTATGATTTCTTTCCTTCTATTAACTTTGGGTTTTGTTCTTCGTTCTCTAGTTCCTTTAGGTGTAGAGTTAGATTGTTTATTTGAGATTTTTCTGGTTTCTTGAGGTAGGCTTTTATTGCTATAAACTTCCCTCTTAGAACTGTTTTTGCTGCATCCCATAGGTTTTCAATCATCGTGTTTTTGTTGTCATTTGTCTCTAGGTAGTTTTTGATTTCCTCTTTTATTTCTTCAGTGATCTCTTGGTTATTTAGAAACGTATTGTTTAGCCTCCATGTGTTTGTTTTTTACGTTATTTTCCCTGTAATTGAGTTCTAATCTCATAGCATTGTGGTCGGAACAGCTGCTTGATATGATTTCAGTTTTGTTAAATTTACTGAGGCTTTATTTGTGACCCAAGATGTGATCTATCCCGGAGAATGTTCCGTGTACCATTGAGAAGAACTTGTAGTCTGCTGTTTTTGGATGGAATGTCCTATAAATATCCATTAAATCTATCTGGTCTATTGTGTCATTTAAAGCTTGTGTTTCCTTATTAATTTTCTGTCTGGATGATCTCCATTGGTGTAAGTGAGGTGTTAAAGTCCCTTGCTATTATTATGTTACTGTTGATTTCCTCTTTTATAACTGTTAGCAGTTGCCTTATATATTGAGGTGTTCCTGTGTTGGGTACATATATATTTATAATTGTTATATCTTGGATTGATCCCTTGATCATTATGTAGTGTCCTTCCTTGTCTCTTGTAACATTCTTTATTTTAAAATCTATTTTATCTGATATGAGTATTGCTACTCCAGCTTTCTTTTGATTTTCATTTGCATGGAATATATTTTCCATCCCCTCACTTTCAGTCTGTATGTGTCCCTAGGTTTGAAATGGGTCTCTTGTAGACAGCATATATATGGATCTTGTTTTTCTATCCATTCAGTAAGCCTATGTCATTTGGTTGGAGCATTTAATCCATTCATGTTTAAGGTAATTATCAATATGTATGTTCCTATTACTATTTTCTTAATTGTTATGGGTTTGTCTTAGTGGGTCCTTTTCTTCTCTTGTGTTTCCCACTTAGAGAAGTTCCTTCAGCATTTGTTGTAGAGCTGGTTTCATGGTGCTGAATTCTCTTAGCTTTTGCTTGTCTGTAAAGCTTTTGATTTCTCCATCAAATCTGAATGAGATACTTGCTGGGTGGAGTACTCTTGGTGGTAGGTTCTTCCTTTTCATCACGTTAAATTTATCATGCCACTCCCTTCTGGCTTGTAGATTTTCTGCTGAGAAATCAGCTGTTAATCTTATGGGAGTTCCGTTGTATGTTGTCATTTTTCCCTTGTTGCTTTCAATAATTTTTCTTTGTCTTTAATTTTTTCAATTTGATTACTGTGTGTCTCGGCATTTTTCTCCTTTGGTTTATCCTGCCTGGGACTCTCTGCGCTTCGTGGACTTCGGTGGCTATTTCTTTTCCCATGTTAGGGAAGTTTTCAACTATAATCTCTTCAGATATTTTCTCGAGTCCTTTCTCTCTCTGTTCTCCATCTGGGACCCCTATAATGCGAATGTTGTTGCATTTAATGTTGTCCCAGAAGTCTCTTAGGTTGTCTTCATTTATTTTCATTCTTTTTCTTTATTCTGTTCCATGGCAGTGATTTCCACCTTTCTGTCTTCCAGGTCACTTATCCGTTCTTCTGTCACAGTTATTCTGCTACTGATTCCTTCTAGTGTATTTTTCATTTCAGTTATTGTATTGTTCATCTCTGTTTGTTTGTTCTTTAATTCTTCTAGGTGTTTGTTCCTTAATTCTTCTAGGTCTTTGTTAAGCATTTCTTGCATCTTCTCGATCTTTGCCTCCATTATTTTTCTAAGGTCTTGGATCATCTTCACTATCATTATTCTGAATTCTTTTACTGGAAGGTTACCTATCCCCACTTCATTTCATTGTTTTTCTGAGGATTTATCTTGTTCCTTGATCTGGTATAAAGTCCTCTGCCTTTTCATTTTCTCTATCTTTCTGTGAATGTGGTTTTCCTTCCACAGGCTGCAGAATTGTAGTTCTTCTTGCTTCTGCTGTCTGCTCTCCAGTGATTGAGTCTATCTGAGAGGCTTGTGCAAGCTTCCTTATGCGAGGGACTGGTGGTGGGTAGAGCTGGGTGTTGCTCTGGTGGGCAGAGCTTTAATCTGCTTGTCTGTGGATTAAATAAAAGTTTAATAAAAAGTTTAATCCGCTTGTCTGCTGAGGCATGGGGCTGGGTTCTCTCCCTGTTGGTTGTTTGGACTGAGGCGACCCAGCACTGGAGCCTACCTTGCTCTTGGTGAGGCTAATGGTGGACTCTGGGAGAGTTCACGCCAAGGAGTATTTCCCAGAACTTCTGCTGTCAGTGTCATTGTCCCCATGGTGAGCTGCAGCCACACCCCACCTCTGCAGGAGACCCTCTAAAACTAGCAGCTAGGTATGATCATTCACCTATGGGGTGACTGCTCCTTCCCCTGGGTCCTGATGTGCACACTACTTTGTGTGTGTCCTCCAAGAGGGGAGTCTCTGTTGAGACTCTGAGTCTCTGAGTGCAGTTGAGACTCTGAGTGGAGTCGCACAGACTCTGGGTCCTGTGGAGCTTCGATGTTTTGTAGTTCTAGAAATCCTATAGGAGACGGTCCACAGCAGGTGAAGCTAATGCTGTCATAGAGGTGGTGAAACCAAAGATCTGCAGTTCCGACTAGAGGTGCTGATGTACAAACAGGACAAAATCATCTCATGTGAATGTAGTTCAGGCATGTTTAAAATGAATGCAGTCATGTTAATGCCTAACATCTTCTATCTTGTGCCTCTCCTCAAGGACCCCCTCCTCAGTTCCTGAGTCTCCTGTAAGTCATGTACAGGGGAATGGAGAGTGGGCTCTGTCCAGTCTGAGCCCTGAGTTACCCTGTGTGTATCTTAGGATACTTTGTATTTCTGTGGTGGCTCTTGTAACATCATCTCTTTCAGTTCTGATTTATTTGGGCCCTCTCTTTTAAAAAAAGTACTACTGTTGTCTTTTATTCTTTACAGAAGTTTAATAAGTGTTTGATCTACTACCCTTACTCTATGTATACTTTTTGCCGTGAGATTTTTACTTTTGTTTGTTTTCTTGTTACTGTCAATAATTAGTGAGAATTCTTTTAAGCTACCTTCAACATTGCTTATAAAGCTGCTTTATTAGTGATGACAGAGCTTTAATGGAAGTCGTGCAATGTGCCAGCAAAAAGTCCCTTAAGTGTATGTCTCATTACTTCTTGTTCTTTTTTTTTCCTTTTTTCTCTCTTTTTTTTCTTGTTCTTTTTTTAATTTTTATTTTTTATCAGAGCAAATTTGATTAAAATGTTTTGTTTGTTCTAGGTGTGTAAGATGTGGTTCTTTTACATGTATCTATACTTCTTCAGATCGTTTTCTCATGTAGCTTGTGACACAATGTTGAGTAGTCTTCTCTTGGTATTCCGTAGGTCTTTGATGATTATATATTTCACATGTGTTTCTATACCTATGTTAACCCCAATATCCTAATATATCCAGTCCTCACACCTTTCCATTTGGTGAACCTTAACTTTGTTTAATGAATCTGTGATTGCCTTTCTCTGTGGAAATATCTTCATTGGTATCAATTTTTAGCTAACACCTATAAGTGATATTATAGGATATGTGTCTTTTGCTGTCTGACTTAGTACAATTTGCCTGATTACCTCTAGAATCATCTACGGTGCTGCAAATGGCATTGTTTCATTTTTTTCCCTAGATAATATTCCATCTGTACATGTACCAGTTCTTCTTTGTCCACTCACCTCTTGATGGACTTTCTGGTTGCCTCCATGTCTTGGCTATTGTAATACTGCTGCACTGCACATTTGCCTGACTGTGTCTTTCCAATTCTGTCTTCTTATGTTATAGGCCCAAGAGTGGGCCTCCTGTATCATATAGTATCTCAGGGTTTACCGTTTAAATGCACCATGATTCTGTGCTCATTAGTGGCTCTTTCCAGGTTACATCTCACTTAAAGTTGAGGGTATGCATTTCTCCACAACACCTTCAGCATTTATTTATTTATTTATTTTTAACATCTTTATTGAAGTATAATTGCTTTACAATGGTGTGCTAGCTTGTGCTTTACAACAAAATGAATCAGTTATACATATACATATGTTCCCATATCACTTCCCTCTTGCGTCTCCCTCCCTCCCACCCTCCCTCCCCTCCAGGCGGTCACAAAGCACCGAGCTGATCTCCCTGTGCCATGCTGCTGCTTCCCACTAGCTATCTACCTTACGTTTGGTAGTGTATATATGTCCATGCCTCTCTCTCCCTTTGTCACAGCTTACCCTTCCCCCTCCCCATATCCTCAAGTCCATTCTCTAGTAGGTCTCTGTCTTTACTCCTGTTTTACCCCTAGGTTCTTCATGACATTTTTTTTTCTTAAATTCCAGGTATATGTGTTAGCATACGGTATTTGTCTCTCTCTTTCTGACTTACTTCACTGTGTATGACAGACTCTAGGTCTATCCACCTCATTACAAATAGCTCAATTTTGTTTCTTTTTATGGCTTCAGCATTTATTGTTTGTAGTTTTCTTGCTGATGGATATTCTGACTGGTGTGAGCTGATACCTCTTTGTGGTTGAATTTGCATATGACTCATAATCCTTTGAAATTGAGCTTTAAGACATGTCCTTTTTATTTTTCAAACTGTGATTACAGCTTAGCCCTTCAAAGTGTTTTCTAAAGTATGTGTTACATTTTGAAATTTATTGGCCATTACCTCCCTCAAAACATTTTGAGGGCAGGTTTCATTTACAGCCCTGCAGTACTTGTTCACATGAAGTGACCATTAGCACAGGCTTTAAAGCTGCTTTTGCAGGTAACGGCCAGATTGCGGCAGCCTTTCTTTGTTCCCCATGCTGGTACTAGGGAAACAGAGCTTCCGGCCAGTGGTCTTCCTCGGTTATAAATTAGAGTGGAATGTGCCCGGATAAACCCCCAAAGGCTGATGTCTCCTTATTTTTGTTTCTTTTTTAAATTTAATTTATATTTTTATCGGAGTAATATTCCATTGTGTATATGGACCACTTCTTGGTGCATAGCTCTGTTGAGGGACATTTTCGTTGCTTCCAAGTGTTGGCTATATTAAATATTGCTGGAGTGCAAGATTGCCAGCCTGTGACTTTTTGATTCTCATTTTCTCAGGTGATAGGCCCAGCAGTGGGTGTGACTGATTGACTACTAGCTCAATGTTTACCTTTTCAAAGCACCTCCATTGTGTTTTCATTAGTGGCTCTTACCATGTCTCCCTTAGAACCGAGGGTACGAACTTCTCCACAATCCCTTCAGCATTTATAGTTTGCAGCATTTTTGCTAATGGCCAGTCTGACTGCTGTGACCTGATAGGTTTTTGTAATTTGGGTTTGCATGACTTTAAAAATTCCTAAAATTCATCATTTTCCACGCCTTTTTCCTTTCTGTTAAAAATCAAGTGTGAGTACAATATATCTCTTGAAGCTCTCTTCTTGGAAGGTTGCCCTCTTTTGAATTTTTGGTGGATATTCGACCCCAGGATTTTTTTGGAGGGCAGATGTCATTACAGAACTGCAAGTTTGGTGAATATTTAGTGACCATTAGCACTGGGTTTAAAGCTGCTGTTGTGGGAAACGGCCACAAGGAGGCAGCATTTGTCCTTTCCCAAATCTGAGTACTAGGGCAGCAGAGCCTTTCTGGAAGTCGTGGTCCTAGGTTTTAAGTTAGAATGGAATGTGCCAGGAGGAACGCCCATAAGTTTATGTCTCATTACATCTTGGTTTTTAAAATTTATTTAATCGGGGTAATGATTAGATATTGTTTGTCCAGATGTACACAATCTGGTTCATTTGTACAATATATATGTCTATTCATGTTCAGATCCTCTTCCCATGTAAAATATTACAGTGTTCCGTAGACCTCCCTTGCTATATGGTCCGTCTTTTCGATATATGTTTATTATATGTATTTGTATACGTATGGTAACGTTAATCTTAATTTATCCATTCTGCCCACCTTTCCTTTTAGATAAGCATACTTAATTTCTACGTCTGTGAGTGTCTTTCTCTGTGGAAATATGTTCATTTGTGTTAGTTATTAGATAACGCCTATAAGTGATATCATAGGATATAGGTCTTTTGCTTTCTGACTTACCTCATATTCTGTGATTATCTCCAAGCTCATCTATGGCACCTCAAATAGCAGTGTTTCATTGTTTTCTATGGCTAATATTCTATTGTGAACGTGGACCACTTCTTCTTCATCCATACATCTGTTGATGGACATTTTGGTGGCTTCACTGTCTTGGCTATTGTGAATAAGGCTGCAGTGTAGCTTTTGCAGCCCGAGTCTTCTCGATTCTGGTCTTCTCAGGTGAGAGGCCCAGTGGTGTGACTGCTGCATCGAATGGTATCTCAACTTTTACTTTTAATCGTAGCTCCTTTCTGTTCTCATTATTGGCTCTTACCACGTTACATCTCACCAGCAGCTAGAGGGTACACAGTTCTCTAAAACCCCTTCAGAATTTATTGTTTGTAGATCTTTTGCTGATGGTCAGTCAACTGGTGTGAGTTGAAACCTTTTTGTACATTAGATTTGCATGAGTCTAATAATTCCTGAGGTTGAGCTTTCACCCATTTTCCTTTTTTTAAACAAGAGAGTGAGTCAAACTTACCTCTTCATACTATCGTCTTGAAAAATTTGTCAGTTTTGAATTTTATTGTCCATTCCCTACCTCAGCACAGTTGTTTAGGGCAGGTGTCCTTTGCAGCCCTGAGTCCTTGTGAATGTTAAGAGAACATTAGCTGTGGGTTTAACGCCACTCTTGTGGAAAATGGCCACAAGGCAGCAGAATTTCTACATTGCCAACTCTGGGTTTTTGGGCAGCAGAGCCTTCCTGGAAATCGTGTTAGTAGGCTGCAAATTAGAGTGGAATGTGCCAGAGCACATCCCCAAGAGCTTATATCTCCTTACTTCTTGTTTGTTTTATAAATTTAATTTTTATTAATTATCAGAGCAAAATTGATAAAAATATTTTGTTTCTCCTAGGTGTACAGAATCTGGTTCATTATATCAATGTATCTGTCATTTATCTTTGCATTCTTTACTGTGTAGGTTATTACAGAGTGTTGCCTAGACCTCTCTTGGTATTCCATAGGTATTTTGTGATTATATATTTCATATGTATTAGCACATGTCTGTTAACCCTCATATCCTAATTCACACATTCCTTACACTTTTCCATTTGGTTAAACATAATTTTTTTTTCTTAATCCATGCTTTTCCTTCTCTTGGAAATAAGTTCGTGAGTATCAACTTTTAGGTAACACCTAGAAGTGATGTCATAGGATATCTGTCTTTCACTTTCTTTCTTTAATTTGAGTGATTATCTCTAGGTCCTTATATGGTGGTGCAAACGGCACTGTTTCATTGTTTTCCATGGCTAATATTCCATTGTTTATATGGACCACTTCCTCTTTGTGCATTTTTCTGTTGATGGACATTTTGGTTTCTTCCAAGTCTTGGCTATGTTAAATATTCCTGCAGTACAGGATTGCCAGCCTGTGTCTTTTCCATTCTGCTCTGCTCAGGTGATAGGCACATCAAAGGACCTACCAGATCACATGGTAGCTCAATTTTTACCCTTAAACGCACCTCCATTATGTTCTCGCTACTGGCTGTTACCAGTTTACATCCCCCCAGCAGCTGGAGGGTACACAGTTCTCTGAAACCCCTTCAGCATTTATTCTTTGTAGACTTTTTGCTGAAGAACATTCTGACGGCTGTGAGGTGAACATTTCTGTAATTGGATTTGCATGGCTTTATTCATTGCTGATGTTGCGCATTTTTCAATTTCCTTTTATTTTAAAGAGAAAAAAAAGAAAAGACAAAATGTGCGTAAAATATGCCTCTTGACATTGTCTTCTTGAAATGTTGACGTCTTTTGAATTTTCTGGTCGATTACGACCCCAGGACATTTTTTGAGGCCCGGTGTCCTTTACAGTGCTGCACATATTTTGAATATTAAGTGAACATTACCTCTTGGTTTAAAGCTGCTGTTGTGTGAAACAGCCACAAGGCGGCAGCATTTCTCCTTTACCAAATCTGGTTACCAGGGCAACAGAGCCTTAATGGAAGTCCTGTTCTAGGTTGAAAATTAGAATGGGATGTGCCAGGAAAAATTCCTTTCAGTTTATGTCTCATTATTTCTTGTTCATATTTTTAATTTAATTTTTATTTTTTATCGCAGCAAATTTGATTACAATGGTTTTTTTTTTGTTCTAGGTGTGCAAGATGTGGTTCTTTCACACACATACATATATCTATTCTTCTTTGGAACCTTTTCCCAGGTAGGTTATGACACAATGTTGAGTAGTCTTCTCTTGGTATTCCATAGGTCTTTGGTGATTATATATTTCACATGTGTTTCTATATCTATGTTAACCCCAATATTGTAATGTATCCAATCCTCACACCTTTCGATTTGGGGAACCATAAGTTTGTTCAATGAATCTGTGATTGCCTTTCTCTGTGGAAATATCTTCATTGTTATCAATTTTCAGGTAACACCTATAAGTGATATACGTTAGGTGTCTTTCGCTTTCTCACTTACTACAAGTTGCATGGTTACCTCTAGACTCATCTATGGTGCTGCAAATGGCATTGTTTCATTTTTTTCCCGAGCTAATATTCCATCTCTATATGTAACAGTTCCTCTTTGTCCACTCATCTGTTGATGGACTTTTGGTTGCTTCCATGTCTTGGCTATTGTAATACTGCTGCAGTGCAGATTTGCCTGCCTGTGTCTTTCCAATTATGTCTTCTTATGTTATAGGCCCAGGAGTGGGCCTGCTGGATCATATAGTAGCTCAATGTTTACCTTTTAAAGGCACCTCCACCCTGTTCCCATTAGTGACTCTTACCAGGTTACGTCCCACTTCAAATTAAGGGTATGCATTTCTCCACAACCTCTTCAGCATTGATCATTTGTAGTTTCTTTCCTGATGGTTATTCTGAATGGTGTGAGCTGATACCTCTGTGTGGTTGGATTTGCATGTGTCTCATAATCCTTTGAAATTGAGCTTTCAGGCATGTCCTTTTATTTTTCAAACGGTTATTACAGCTTAGTTCTTCAAATGGTTTTCTTGAAATATGTGCCACATTTTGAAATACTTTGACCTTTACCTCCTGCAAAACATGATGAAGGCAGGTTTCCTTTACAGCCCTGCAGGACTTGTTCATATGAAGTGAAAATTAGCATAGGTTTTAAAGCTGCTTTTGCAGGTAATGGCCAGAGGGTGGAGCATTTCATAATTCTATGAAACATAACTGAACACACAATATATATTTTTTCTTTTAAATTTCCATTGTTACTTTTTTAAAGTACAATTATAATTGAAGTTCTTTGTAACAAGTGAAATTTAAAAAATTAAAGGAAAAGATAATATTTTACCACTTGCCATCCTTTCCCATTTACTGAAACGACCAGCATAATGTGTAGAGTTCTCATTTTATCCAGGTGTTCTATACATCTGGAATATCATGCTTCTCACTGTAGAAAAACAGATTTAGCTCTCACACTTTTTATAGGCTACATAACAGTCCATAGAACAGAAGTACCAACTATTTCAGACTTAGCTTTTTGAGGGACACTCAGGTTACTTTCTGTTTTATTTTGTTGTTCTTTTTCTGGGGGGGGTAGGAGTTTATTATTTAATTATTTATTTTTGTTGTGTTGGGTCTGAGTTTCCGTGTGAGGGCTTTCTCTAGTTGTGGCAAGTGGGGGGCCACTCTTGATCTCGGTGCGCGGGCCTCTCACTATTGCAGCCTCTCTTGTTGCAGAGCACAGGCTCCAGATGCGAGGGCTCACTGGTTGTGGCTTATGGGCCTAGTTGCTCCATGGCATGTGGGATCCTCCCAGACCAGGGCTCGAACCTGTGTCCCCTGCATTAGCAGGCAGATTCTAACCACCGCACCACCAGCGAAGCCCCCTATTTTGTTGTTCTGCTAGTTTGTTTTAACCCAAGAAAATATTTTTTTAAATACAAAAAAACTAAATTAAGCTAAGGGTAAGGATTAGGGTTTAGGGTAAGGTTTAAGGTTAGGATACGGGTTAGGATTATTGTACGGCTTAGAGTATGGTTTAGGGTTATGGTTGTGGTATGGGTTAGTGTTAGGGTACAGTTTAGGGTATGGCTATGGTTTAGTGTTAGGGTACGGGTTAAGGTATGGGTTAGTGTTAGGGTATGGGTTAGGATTAGGGTATGGTTTACATTCAGGGTTATGGTTAGGTTTAGTGTATGGGTTAGTGTTAGGTATGGGTTAGGGTAAGGGTTAGGGTTAGGTTTAGTGTTAAGGAAGGGGTACAGTTTAGGGTACAGTATAGGGAACAACAAAGGGTTAGGGTTAGGGTACGTGTTAGGGTACAGTTTAGTGTTAGTGTACGGGTTAGGATTAAGGTATGGTTTAGGGTAAGGGTTAGGGTTAGGGTTAGGGAACGGGTATGGTTTGGGGTACAGTTTAGGGTATGACCACGGGTTAGGAGTAGGGTAAGTGTTAAGGTATAGTTTAGTGTTAGTGTACAGGTTAGGATTATGGTACGGGATAGTGTAAGGGTTAGGGTTAGGGTTAGGGAATGGGTACAGATTAGGTTACAGGTTAGGGTATGACAACGGGTTAGGGTTAGGGTACGTGTGAGTGTATGGGTTAGGATTAGGGTACGGGTTAGGTTATGGGTTAATGTTAGGGGATGGGTTAGGATTAGGGTACAGGTTATGGTACGGTTTAGGGAAAGGGTTAGGATATGGGGTAGGGTAAGGATAAAGTTTAGTGTATGGCTATGTGTTACTGTTAGGGTACATGTTAGCATACGGGTTAGTGTTTGTGTACAGCTTACGGTAAGGGTTAGGGTTAGGGAATGGGTACGGTCTCAGGTACAGGTTAGGGTACGGTAGCGGGATAGGGTTAGGGTACGTGTTAGGATGAGACTTCTTTGTAGTGTAGATTTGAATTTCCCGCTTGCTTGGTTGGCCAAAAAGGGCGTATGCGTTTTATCCTGAATATATTCAGGAAAAAACGCATACGCCCTTTTTGGCCAAGTGCATCGTTGCCGAAGATCTGCCGCTTTTCATATGCTTTAAATGCAATTCCAATCTACCTCCTGAAATCTGTTTCCTGCAATTGTGCCTTGTTTCAAGTCCTCTTCACAGCCATACCTCAATACATTTTTGGACAATAGTTGTCCTTTATAACTCTGCAGGTTTGTGAATTGCAGTGCCCCTGAGCTCGTTTTTTCAACTCGCTTTCTGTGAGCTGGCCACAAATCAACAGGATTGCTTCAGGCCCTATTCTGGTTCCGGCACGGCACGCTGAGTCTTTGGTTAATTCTACATCCTGGTGGGAAATTAGAGTGAAATGTGCCCGTCCAAACACCTACAGCTAGTCTCTCATTGGTTCTCCCTATTCCCGTTCATCCTCCGCAGAAATTGCAGAGTGTGCCAAACAGGAGGTTACAAGCACTGACTCTCCAAGTGGGGAGATTGTTAGTAAAGCGCCTGGAATGGTGAACCCGAGTACCAGCGGACGAATAATGAGATGCGTTTTAGAAACCTTGCCCGATCACACTGTGGACCATCCTCTGGGTTTCCCACACATGTTTTAGCTGTAGGAAGAATCCCTTAAACCTGGAGAGTTGGGACCCATGGAATGGGTAGCACGCAGTACTACTTCAAAGGGTTTGCATTTGCTCACCGAACCTCACCAATCCTCACAGCCCCAAGTGTCCAGCCTTATGTCTCTCCCAGCTGTGGGTGTAGATGTGGTAAATCCAGGTTTCGTCACAAGCCCTGAACGAATTATTTAAGAATTTATCTCTCTTTCACTGTCTTTGTGTTTTGATTTTGAAATTTATTTTTATAATGGGGTTTAGCTGATTTTCACTGCTGTGTTTATGCCGCTCGATGCACACTTGATCCTCTTATGGAGACATATAAACACATAGGTTTTAAGATTCTTACTAGTCAGATATATTCCTCTGCAGTGAATAGGGGTTGTTGAGTCCACTTCGTTGAACAAGGAATATATCTTGTCTATTACTGGCTTATGGAACGGTATCTGTGCTCATTTCAATCTCTGGTTTTATGCAGCACCCCAACTCACCTTTCCCCTTAAGCAAGCATAAGTTGGTTTTCTAAATGTGAGACTCTGTTCTGTTTTGTAATTCAGTTCATGTGTAGCCAAGTTTACATTCCCTCTATAAGTGATATCTTATGACTAGTTTCTTTTTCTGTGTGACTTATTTCACTCAGAATCATCTTACCTAAATCCACTCATTATGCTGCTATGGGCCTGATGATATTGATTTCATTGCAGAGTGATATTCCATTCTATGTAAGTACCACAACTTCTTTATCCATTTTTCTCTTTCTGGGATACTTAAGTTGTTCCGTTGTCGAGGTTCTTGTAAACACAGCAGCCCTAAACTTTGGGGTGGCTGAGTCTTGTTGATTTTAATTTTCCTAAGCTATAGGGTCATAGGTGGAAGTGCCCGAGTCTCTGTAGCTTTATTTTTTAGAGGTTTCAGGAAACACCATACACTTCTCCAGAGTGGCTGTTGGCCATTTACATCCCGCCCATCAGCACAACAAGGCTCCCTGTTCTCCATGGCCTGTCCTGCCTTTCTGGTTTTTACACTTTTTTCAGATGGTCCATTTGACCGGTGGGAAGTGAGACTTCATTGTAGTGCGGATTTCCATTGCACGCTTCCTTGGTTGGCTAAAAAGACCGTATGCGTTTTTTCCTGGATATATTCAGGAAAAAACGCATGTGCATTTTTTGGCCAAGTGCATCATTGTCGAAGTTCTGCCGCTTTTCATATGTTTTAATGCAGTTTCCATCTACCTCCTGAAATATATTTCCTGCAATTGTGCCGTGCTTTCAAGTCCTCTTTGCAGCCTTACTTCAGTATATTTTTGGATGATAGCTGTCATTTATAACTCTGCAGGTTTATGAATTACAGTGCCCCTAAGGTCCTTTCTTCAACTCGCTTTCTTGTGAGCTGGCAGGAAAACCACAGGATTGCTTCAGGCCCTAATCTGGTTTCATCACGGCACGCTGAGCCTTTTGTTAATTCCTCTTCCTGGTGGGAAATTAGAGTGAAATGTGACCGTCCAAACACCTACAGCTAGTCTCTCATTGGTTCTCCCTATTCCTGTTCAACCTCTGCAGAAACTGCTAACTGTGCTAAACAGGAGTTTTAAGGCACAGACTCTCCACTTGGGGAGATTTTTAGTAAAGCATCTGGAATGGCGAACCCGTGTACCAAGGGACAAAAAATGAGATGAGGTTTAGAAACGTTGCCCGATCACATGGTGTACAATCCTCTGGGTTTCCCATGCATGTTTTAGCTGTAGGAAGAATCCCTTAAACCAGGAGAGTTGGGACCCATGGAATGGGTAGCATACAGTATTACTTCAAAGGGTCTCCATTTGCTCACCGAACCTCACCAATCCTCTCAGCCCCAAATGTCCTGCCTTATGTCTCACCCAGCTGTGGGTGTGGATGTGGTAAATCCAAGTTTCATCACAAGCCCTGAACGAATTATTTAAGAACTTTCTCTCCTTCACTGTCTTTGTTTTTGAAATTTATTTTAATAATGGGGTTTAGTTGATTTTCATGGCTGTGTATACTGCTCTACACACACTTGATTCTCTTACGGAGACATATAAATACATATGTTTTAATATTCTTATTGTCAGATATATTCCTCTGCAGTGAATAGGCGGTGTTGAGTCTAATTCGTTGAGCAAGGAGTATATCTCGTCTATTACATATTTGGCTTATGGAATAGTATCTGTGCTAATTTCAATCTCTGGTTTTACGTAGCACCCCAACTCATCATTCCCCTTAAGAAAGCATAAGTTTGTTTTCTAAATGTGAGACTCTGTTCTGTTTTGTAATTCAGTTCATGTGTAGCCAAGTTTACATTCCCTCTATAAGTGATATCTTATGATAAGTTTCTTTTTCTGTGTGACTTATTTCCTTTGAATCATTGTACCTAAATCCATTCATTATGCTTGTACAGGCCGGACGACATTGATTTCATTGCTGAGTGATGTTCCATTGTACGTAAGTATGAAAACGTCTTTATCCATTTCTCTCTTTCAAGGATATTTAATTTGTACCGTAGTCGAGACTCTTGTAAACAGAGCAGCCCTAAACTTTGGGGTGGTTGTTTCTTGTTATTTTAATTTTCCTGAGTTATAGTGCTATAAGTAGGTTTAGGGTTAGGGTTAAGGTTAGGGTTAGGGAACGGGTATGGTTTAGGATGGACAATGGTTTAGGGTGAGCGAAAGTGTTAGGGTACAGGTCAGTGTTAGTGTACCGTTTAGGATTAGGGTAAGTGTTAGGGTAATGCTTCAGGTTAGGGTTATGTTTAGGGAATGGGGATGGTTTAGGGTAGAGGTTAGGGTACGACAACAGTTTAGGGATAGCGTACATGTAAGGGTAAGGGTTAGTGTTAGCGTACGGGTGAGGATTAGGGGACGGGTTAGGGTAAGGCTTCGGGTAAGGGTTAGGGTTAGCGTTAGGGATAGGGGACGGTGACCGTTTAGGGAACAGGTTAGGGTATGACAATGGTTGAGAGTCAGCATTCGTGTTAGGGTATGAGTTAGAGTTAGCGTATGGGTTAGGATTAGGGGACCGGATAGGGTAAGATTTCGGGTAAGGGTTAGGGGATGGGGAAAGTTTAGGGTACAGGTTAGGGTACGACAAGAGTTTAGGGTGAGCGTACATGTTAGGGTATGGGTTAGTGTTAGAATATGGGTTAGAATTAGGGGACGGGTTACGGTAAGGCTTCAGGTAAAGTTTAAGGTTAGGATTAGGGGACTGGGAAGGTTTAGGGTACAGGTTAGGGAACGACGATGGTTTAGGGTGAGTGTACATGTTAGGGCATGGGTTAGTGTTAGCATACGGGTTAGGATTAGTGGACAGGTTAAGGTAAGGCTTCGGGTAAAGGTTAGGGTTAGGGTTAGGGGACGGGGAAGTTTAGGGTACAGTTTAGGGTACGACAATGGTTTAGGGTGAGTGTACGTGTTAGGGTACGGGTTAGTTTAGCGTATGGGTTAGGATTAGGGGACGGGTTAGGGTAAGGCTTCAGGTAAGGGTTGGGTTAGGAGAGGGGGACAGTTTAGGGTACAGGTTAGGGTGTGACAGCGGTTTAGGGTGACCGTACGTGTTAGGGTATGGGTTAGTGTTAGCGTACGGGTTAGGATTAGGTGACGGGTTAGGGTAAGGCTTCAGGTAAGGGTTAGGGTTAGGGTTAAGGGACGGGGACGGTTTAGGGTACAGATTAGGGTACTACAACGGTTTAGGGTGAGTGTACGTGTTAGGATATGAGTTAGTGTTAGCGTACGGGTTAGGATGAAGGGACAGGATGGGATAAGGCTTCGGGTAAGTGTTAGGGTTAGGCTTATGGGACAGGGACGGTTTAGGGTACATGTTAGGGTACAACAACGGTTTAGGGTGAGCATAGGTATTAGAGTACAGGTTAGTGTTAGGGTATGGCTTAGGATTAGGGGACGAGTTAGTGTAAGGCCTCGGGTAAGTGTTAGGGTTAGGGGACAGGGTCAGATTAGGGTACAGTTTAGGGTACGACAATGGTTAAGGGTGAGCATACATGTTAGGGTACAGGATAGTGTCAGCGTATGGGTAAGGATTAGGGGAAAGTTTAGGGTACGGCTTCCAGTAAGGGGTACGGTTAGGGTTAGGGAATGGAGACGGTTTAGGGCACAGGTTAGTGTACAACAACGGTTTAGGGTGAGCATAAGTGTTAGGATATGGGTTAGTGTTAGCGTACGGGTTAGGATTAGGGGACGGGTTAGGGTAAGGCTTCGGGTAAGGGTTAGGGTTACGGTTAGGGGACGGGGACGGTTTACGGTACAGGTTAGGGTACGACAAAGGTTTAGGGTGAGGCGTACGTGTTAGGGTATGGGTTAGTGTTAGCGTACTTGTTAGGATTAGGGGACGGGTTAGGGTAAGGCTTCGGGTAAGGGTTAGGGATAGGGTTAGGGGACAGGGACAGTTTAGGGGACAGGTAAGTGTACAACAACGGTTTAGGGTGCACGTAAGTGTGAAGGCACGGGTTAGTGTTATTGTAAGGGTTAGGATTAGGGGACGGGTTAGGGTAAGGCTTCGCTAGGGGTTAGGGTTAGGTAAGGGTTAGGGTTACTGTTAGGATTAGGTGGACAGGGACGGTTTCGGGTACAGGTTAAGGTACGACAATGGTTTAGGGTAAGCATACGTGTGAGGGCACGGGTTAGTGTTAGAGTAAGGGTTAGGATTAGTGGACGGGTTAGGGTTAGGGTTAGGGGACAGGGACGGTTTAGGGGACAGGTTAGGGTACGACAACGGTTTAGGGTGAGCGTACGTGTGATGGCAAGGGTTAGTGTTAGCGAACGGGTAAGAATTAGGGAATGGGTTAGGGTAAGGCTTCGGGTAAGGGTTAGGGTTAGGGTTAGGGGATGGGGATGGTTTAGGGGACAGGTTAGGGTACGACAATGGTTTAGGGTGAGCGTACGTGTGAGGGCTCGGATTAGTGTTAGCGTATGGGTTAGTATTAGGGTAGGGTTAGGGTAAGGCTTCAGGTAAGGGTTAGGGTTAGGGGACGGGGACGGTTTAGGGGACAGGTTAGGGTACGACAATGGTTTAGGGTGAGCGTACGTGTGAGGGCATGGGTTAGTGTTAGCGTACGCGTTAGGATTAGGGAATGGGTTAGGGTAAGGCTTCGGGTAAGGGTTAGGGTTAGGGTTAGAGTTAGGGGTCGGGGACAGTTTAGGGGACAGGTTAGGGTACGACAACAGTTTAGGGTGAGCGTATGCGTGAGGGTACGGTTTAGTGTTAGCGGAAGGGTTAGGATTAGTGGACGGTTTAGGTTACGTCTTCGGGTAAGGGTTAGGGTTAGTGTTAGGGTTAGGGGATGGGTATGGTTTAGGGGACAGGTTAGGGTACGTCAACGGTTTAGGGTAAACGTACGTGTAATGGCACGGGTTAGTGTTAGCATACGGGTTAGGATTGGGGATGGTTTAGGGTAAGGCTTCGGGAAAGGGTTAGGGTTAGGGTTAGGGTTAGGGGATTGGGACGGTTTAGCGGACAGGTTAGGGTACGACAACGGTTTAGGGTGAACGTACATGTGAGGGCACGGATTAGTGTTAGTGTACGGGTTAGTATCAGGGGATGGGTTAGGGTAAGGCTTCAGCTAAGGGTTAGGGTTAGGGGACGGGGACGGTTTAGGGGACAGGTTAGGGTATGACAACAGTTTAGGGTGAGCATACGTGTGAGGGCACGGGTTAGTGTTAGCATACGGGTTAGGATTAGGGAACGGGTTAGGATAAGGGTTCGGGTAAGGGTTAGGGTTAAGGTTAGGGTTATTGGCTGGGGACGGTTTAGGGGACAGGTTAGGGTACGACAACGTTTTAGGTTGAGCGTACGTGTGAGGGCACAAGTTAGTGTTAGCATATGGGTTAGGATTAGGGGACGAGTTAGGGTTAGGATTAGAGTTAGGGTTAGGGGACGGGGACGGTTTAGGGGACAGGTTAGGATATGACAACGGTTTAGGGTGAGCATACGTGTGAGGGCACGGGATAGTGTTAGCGTACGGGTTAGGATTAGGGGACGGGTTAGGGTAAGGCTTTGGGTAAGGGTTAGGTTTAGAGTTAGTGTTAGGGGACGGGGACGGTTTAGGGGACAGGTTAGGGTACGACAACGGTTTAGGGTGAGCGTACGTGTGAGGGCACTGGTTAGTGTTAGCGTATGGGTTAGGATTAGGGGACGGGTTAGGGTAAGGCTTTGGGTAAGCGTTAGGGTTAGGTTTAGGGTTAGGGTTAGGGTTAGGGAATGGGGACGGTTTATGGGACAGGTTAGGGTACGTCAATGGTTTAGGGTGAGCGTACGTGTGAGAGCACGTGTTAGTGTTAGCGTACGGGTTAGGATTAGGGGACGATTAGGATAAGGCTTCGGGTAAGGGTTAGGTTTAGGGTTAGTGTTAGGGGATGGGGACGGTTTAGGGGACAGGTTAGGGTACGACAACGGTTTAGGGTGAGCGTACATCTGAGGGCATGGGTTAGTGTTCGCATACAGGTTAGGATTAGGGGATGGGATAGATTAAGGCTTTGGGTACGGGTTAGGGTTAGGGTTAGGATTATGGTGAGGGTTAGGGGAAGGGGATGGTTTAAGGGACAGGTTAGGGTACGCCTACGGTTTAGGGTGAGCGTACGTGTGAGCGCACGGGTTAATCTTAGCATTCGGTTTAGGATTAGGGGGCGGGTTAGGGTAAGGCTTCGGGTAAGTGTTAGGGTTAGAGTTAGGGTTAGGGGATGGGGACGGTTTAGGGTATATGTTAGGGTATGAAAACGGTTTAGGGTGAGCGTACGTGTGAGGGCACGAGTTAGTGTTAGCATATGGGTTAGGATTAGGGGACGAGTTAGGGTTAGGATTAGAGTTAGGGTTAGGGGACGTGGACGGTTTAGGGGACAGGTTAGGATATGACAACGGTTTAGGGTGAGCGTACGCGTGAGGGCACGGGATAGTGTTAGCGTACGGGTTAGGATTAGGGGACGGGTTAGGGTAAGGCTTTGGGTAAGGGTTAGGTTTAGGGTTAGGGTTAGGGGACGGGGATGGTTTAGGGGACAGGTTAGGGTACGACAACGGTTTAGAGTGAGCGTACATCTGAGGGCATGGGTTAGTGTTAGCATACAGGTTAGGATTAGGGGACAGGAAAGAGTAAGGCTTTGGGTACGGGTTAGGGTTAGGGTTAGGGTTAGGGTTATGGTGAGGGTTAGGGGACAGAGATGGTTTAGGGGACAGGTTAGGGTACACCAACGGTTTAGGGTGAGCGTACGTGTGAGGGCACGGGTTAGTGTTAGCGTACGGGTTAGGATTAGGGGACGGGTGAGGGTCAGGATTCGGGGAAGGGTTAAGGTTAGGGTTCGGCCTAGGGTTAGGGTTAGGGGACGGGGACGGTTTAGGGTCCAGGTGAGGGTACGACAACGCTTTACATGGAGCGTACGTGTGAGGGCGCGTGTTAGTGTTAGCGTACGGATTAGGATTAGGGGACAGGTGAGTGTCAGGCTTCGGGGAATCGTTAGGGTTAGGGTTCGGGTTAGGGTTAGGTTTAGGGGATGGTGACGGTTTAGGGTCCAGGTGAGGGTACGACAACGCTTTAGGTTTAGCATACGTGTGAGGGAGCGGATTAGCGTTAGCGTACGGGTTAGGATTAGGGGAAGTGTTGGGTCAGGCTTCGGGGAAGGGTCAGGCTTAGGTTTCGGTCTAGGGTTAGGGTTAGGAGAAGGGGATGGTTGAGGGTCCAGGTGAGGGTACGACAACGCTTTAGGGGCAGCGTACGTGTGAGGGCGTGGGTTAGTTTGAGCGTACGGCTTACAATTATGGGACGGGTGAGGGGAAGGCTTCGGGGAAGTGTTAGGGTTAGGGTTCGGGCTAGGGTTAGGGTTAGGGGACGGGGACGGTTTAGGGTCCAGGTGAGGGTACGACAACGGTTTCGGGGGAGCGTACGTGAGAGGGCGCGGGTTAGTGTGAGCGTACGGGCTAGGATTAGTGGACGGGTGAGGGGAAGGCTTCGGGAAAGGGTTAGGGTTAGGGTTCAGGCTAGGTTTAAGTTTAGGGGACGGGGACGGTTTAGGGTCCACGTCAGGGTACGACAACGGTTTAGGGGGAGCGTACGTGTGAGGACACGGGTTAGTGTGAGCGTACGGGTTACGATTAGGGGACGAGTGAGGGGAAGGATTCGGGGAAGGGTTAGGGTTAGGGTTGGGGCTAGGGTTAGGGTTAGGGGACGGGGACGGTTTAGGGTCCAGGTGAGGGTACGAAAACGGTTTAGGGGGAGCGTACGTGTGAGGGCGCGGGTTAGTGTGAGCGTATGGTTTAGGATTAGGGGACGGGTGAGGGGAAGGCTTCGGGAAGGGTTAGGGTTAGGGTTCGGGCTAGGGTTAGGGTTAGGGGACGGGGACGGTTTAGGATCCAGGTGAGGGTACGACAACGCTTGAGGGGGAGCGTACGTGTGAGCGTGCGGGTTAGTGTGAGCGTACGGGTTAAGATTAGGGGACTGGTGAGGGTCAGGCTTCAGGAAAGGTTTAGGGTTAGGGTTCAGTCTAGGGTTAGGGTTAGGGGACGGGGACGGTTTAGGGTCCAGGTGAGGGTACGACAACGCTTTAGGGGGAGCGTACGTGTGAGGGCGCGGGTGAGTCTTAGCGTACGAGTTAGGATTAGGGGACGGGTGAGGGTCAGGCTTCGTGGAAGGGTTAGGGTTAGGGTTAGGGCTAGGGTTAGGGTTAGGGGACGGGGACGGTTTAGGGTCCAGGTGAGGGTACGACAATGGTTTAGAGGGAGCGTAAGTGAGAGGGCGCGGGTTAGTGTGAGTGTCAAGGTTAGGACTAGGGGACGGGTGAGGGAAAGGCTTCGGGAAAAGGTTATTGTTAGGGTTCCGGCTAGGTTTAGGTTTAGGGGACGGGGACGGTTTAGGGTCTACATCAGGGTACGACAACGGTTTAGGGGGAGCGTACGTGTGAGGGCGTGGGTTAGTTTGAGCGTACGGGTTAGGATTAGGGGACGGGTGAGGGGAAGGCTTCGGGGAAGTGTTAGGATTAGGGTTCGGGCTAGGGTTAGGGTTAGGGGATGGGGACGGTTTAGGGTCCAGGAGAGGGTACGACAACGGTTTAGGGGGAGCGTAGGTGTGAGGGCGCGGGTTAGTGTGAGCGTACGGGTTAGGATTAGGGGACGGGTGAGGGGAAGGCTTCGGGGAAGGGTTAGGGTTAGGTTTCGGGCTATGGTTAGGGTTAGGGGACGGGGACGGTTTAGGGTCCAGGTGAGGGTACGACCACGGTTTAGGGGGAGCATTCGTGTGAGGGCGTGGGTTAGTGTGAGCGTACGGATTAGGATTCGGGGACGGGTGAGGGTCAGGCTTCAGGGAAGTGTTAGGTTTAGGGTTCGGGCTAGGGTTAGGGAACAGGGACGGGGACGGTTGAGGGTCCAGGTGAGGGTATGACAACGCTTTAGGGGGAGTGTAGTTGTGAGAGTGCGGGTCATTGTTAGCGTACTTGTTAGGATTAGGGGACGGGTGAGGATCAGGCTTCGGGGAAGGGTTAGTGTTAGGGATCGGGAGAGGTTTAGGGTCAGGGGACAGGGACCGTTTAGGGTTCAGGTGAGGGTACGACAACGCTTTAGGGGGAGCGTACGTGTGAGGGCGTGGGTTAGCGTTCGCGTGCGGGTTAGGATTAGGGGACGGGTGAGGGTCAGGCTTCGGGGAAGGGTTAGTGTTAGGGTTCGGGCTAGGGTTAGGGTTAGGGGACGGGGACGGTTTAGGGTCCAGGTGAGGGTACGAGAACGCTTTAGGGGGAGCGTACATATGAGGGCGCGGGTTAGCGTTAGCGTACGGGTTAGGATTAGGGCATGGGTGAGGTTCAGGCTTCGGGGAATTGTTAGGCTTAGGGTTCGGGCTAGGGTTAGGGTTAGGGGACGGGGACGGTTTAGGGTCCACGTGAGGGTACGAGAACGCTTTAGGGGGAGCGTACATGTGAGGGCACGGGTTAGCGTTAGCGTACGGGTTAGGATTAGGGGACGGGTGAGGGTCAGGCTTCGAGGAAGGGCTAGGGTTATGGTTCGGCCTAGGGTTAGGGTTAGGGGACGGGGACAGTTTAGGGTCCAGGTGAGGTTATGACAACGCTTTATGGGGAGGGTATGTGTGAGGGCGCCGGTTAGTGTTAGCGTACGAGTAAGGATAAGGGGACGGGTGAGGGCCAGGCTTCAGGGAAGTGTTCGGTTTAGGGTTCGGGCTAGGGTTAGTGAAAGGGGACGGGGACGGTTTAGGGTCCAGGTGAGGGGACGACAACGCTTTATGGTAACGTATGAGTGAGAGCGCGGGTTAGTGTTAGCGTATGGGTTAGGATTAGGGGACGGGTGAGGGTCAGGCTCGGGGAAGGTTTAGCATTAGGGTTCGGGCTAGGGTTAGGGTTAGTGGATGGGGACGATTTAGGGTCCAGGTGAGTGTACGACAACGCTTTAGATGGAGCGTACGTGTGAGGGCGCATGTTAGTATTAGCGTACGGTTAGGATTAGGGGACAGGTGAGTGTCAGGCTTCGGGGAATCGTTAGGGTTAGGGTTCGGGCTAGGGTTAGGTTTAGGGGATGGTGACTTTTTAGGGTCCAGGTGAGGGAACGACAACGCTTTAGGTTTAGCATACGTGTGAGGGAGTGGATTAGCGTTAGCGTACGGGTTAGGATTAGGGGACATGTTGGGTCAGGCTTCGGGGAAGTGTTAGGGTTAGGGTTAGGGCTAGGGTTAGGGTTAGGGGACGGGGACGGTTTAGGGTCCAGGTGAGGGTACGACAATGGTTTAGGGGGAGCGTACGTGAGAGGGCGCGGGTTAGTGTGAGTGTACAGGTTAGGATTAGGGGACGGGTGAGGGGAAGGCTTCGGGAAAAGGTTAGGGTTAGGGTTCGGGCTAGGATTAGGGTTAGGGGACGGGGACGGTTTAGGGTCCAGGTGAGGGTTCGACAACGGTGTAGGGGGAGCGTACGTGTGAGCGTGAGGGTTAGTGTGAGCGTATGGGTTAGGATTGGGGGACGGGTGAGGGGAAGACTTCAGGGAAGGGTTAGGGTTTGGGCTAGGGTAAGGGGACGGGGATGGGCACGGTTTAGGGTCCAGGTGAGGGTACGACAACGGTTTAGGGGGAGCGTACGTGTGAGGGCGCGGGTTAGTGTGAGCGTACGGGTTAGGATTAGGGGACGGGTGAGGGGAAGTCTTCGGGGAAGGGTTAGGTTTAGGGTTCGGGCTAGGGTTAGGGTTAGGGGACGGGGACGGTTTAGGGTCCAGGTGAGGGTACGACAACGGTTTAGGGGGAGCATACATGTGAGGGCGCGGGTTAGTGTGAGCATACGGGTTAGGATTAGGGGACTGGTGAGGGGAAGGCTTCGGGGAAGGGTTAGGGTTAGGGTTCGGGCTAGGGTTAGGGTTAGGGTTAGGGGACGGTTTAGAGTCCAGGTGAGGGTACGACAACGGTTTAGGGGGAGCGTACGTGTGAGGGCGCGGGTTAGTGTGAGCGTACTGGTTAGGATTAGGGGACGGGTGAGGGGAAGGCTTCGGGGAAGGGTTAGGGTTAGGGTTCGGGCTAGGGTTAGGGTTAGGGGACGGGGACGGTTTAGGGTCCAGGTGAGGGTACGAAAACGGTTTAGGGGGAGCGCACGTGTGAGGGCGCGGGTTAGTGTAAGCGTACGGGTTAGGATTAGGGGATGGGTGAGGGGAAGGCTTCGGGGAAGGGTTAGGGTTAGGGTTCGGGCTACGGTTAGGGTTAGGGGATGGGGACGGTTTAGGGTCCAGGTGAATGTACGACAACGCTTTAGGGAGAGGGTACGTGTGAGGGCGCGGGTTAGTGTGAGCGTACGGGTTAGGATTAGGGGACGGGTGAGGGGAAGGCTTCGGGAAAGGGTTAGGGTTAGGGTTCAGGCTAGGGTTAGGGTTAGGAGACGGGGACGGTTTAGGGTCCAGGTGAGGGTACGAAAACGGTTTTGGGGGATCGTACGTGTGAGGGCATGGGTTAGTTTGAGCGTACGGGTTAGGATTTGGGGACGGGTGAGGGGAAGGCTTCGGGGAAGGGTTAGGTTTAGGGTTCGGGCTAGGGTTAGGGTTTGGGGACGGGGACGGTTTAGGGTCCAGGTGAGGGTACGACAACGGTTTAGGGGAAGCGTACGTGTGAGGGCGCGGGTTAGTGTGAGCGTACGGGTAAGGATTAGGGGACGGGTGAGGGGAAGGCTTTTGGGAAGGGTTAGGGTTAGTGTGCGGGCGAGGGTTAGGGTTAGGGGACGGGGACGGTTTAGGGTCCAGGTGAGGGTACGACAACGGTTTAGGGGGAGCGTACATGTGAGGGCGCGGGTTAATGTGAGCGTACGGGTTAGGATTAGGGGACGGGTGAGGGTCAGGCTTCGGGGAAGTGTTAGGGTTAGGGTTCGGGCTATGGTTAGGGGACGGGGACTGTGACGGTTGAGGGTCCAGGTTAGGGTATGACAACGCTCTAGGTGTAGCGTACTTGTGAGGGTGCATGTCAGTGTTAGTGTACAGGTTAGGATTAG
The DNA here is from genome assembly GCF_964270905.1 of Leucopleurus acutus. Lineage (NCBI taxonomy): Eukaryota > Metazoa > Chordata > Mammalia > Artiodactyla > Delphinidae > Leucopleurus > Leucopleurus acutus. Next base: position 9,966 of record NW_028139132.1, on the reverse strand, counting down.
GGGACGGGTGAGGGTCAGGCTTCAGGGAAGGGTTAGGGTTAGGGATCGGGCTAGGGTTAAGGTTAGGGGACCGGGACGGTTTAGGGTTCATGTGAGGTTACGACAACGCTTTAGGGGGAGCATACGTGTGAGAGCGCGGGTTAGTGTTAGCGTACGGGTTAGGATTAGGGGACGTGTTGGGTCAGGCTTCGGGGAAGGGTTAGGCTTAGGTTTCGGTCTAGGGTTAGGGTTAGGGGAAGGGGATGGTTTAGGGTCCAGGTGAGGGTACGACAACGCTTTTGGGGGAGCGTACGTGTGAGGGCCTGGGTTAGTTTGAGCGTATGGGTTAGGATTAGGGGACGGGTGAGGGGAAGGCTTCGGGGAAGGGTTAGGGTTAGGGTTCGGGCTAGGGTTAGGTGACGGGGATGGGGACGTTTTAAGGTCCAGGTGAGGGTACGACAACGGTTTAGGGGGAGCGTACGTGTGAGGGCGCGGGTTAGTGTGAGCGTACGGGTTAGAATTAGGGGACGGGTGAGGGGAAGGCTTCGGGCAAGTGTTAGGTTTAGGGTTCCGGCTAGGGTTAGGGTTAGGGGACGGGGACGGTTTACGGTCCATGTGAGGGTACGACAACGGTTTAGGGGGAGCGTACGTGTGACGGCACGGGTTAGTGTGAGCGTACGGGTTAGGTTTAGGGGACGGGTGAGGGGAAGGCTTCGGGGAAGGGTTAGGTTTAGGGTTCGGGCTAGGGTTAGGTTTAGGGGACGGGGACGGTTTAGGGTCAAGGTGAGGGTACGACAAAGGTTTAGGGGGAGCGTACGTGTGAAGACGTTGGTTAGTGTGAGCGTATGGGTTAGGATTAGGGGAAGGGTGAGGGGAAGACTTCAGGGAAGGGTTAGGGTTCGGGCTAGGGTTAGGGTTAGGGGACGGGTACGGTTTCGGGTCCAGGTGAGGGTACGACAATGGTTTAGGGGGAGCGTACATGTAAGGGCATGGGTTAGTGTGAGCGTACGGGTTAGGATTAGGGGACGGGTGAGGGGAAGGCTTCGGGGAAGGGTTAGGGTTAGGGTTCGGGCTAGGGTTAGGGGATGGGGACGGGGACGGTTTGGGGTCCAGGTGAGGGTACGACAATGCTTTAGGGGGAGCGTACGTGTGAGCACACGGGTTAGCGAGAGCGTACAGGTTAGGATTAGGCGACGGGTGAGAGTCAGGCTTCGGGGAAGGGTTAGGGTTAGGGTTCGCGGTAGGGTTAGAGTTAGGAGACGGGGACGGTTTAGGGTACAGCTGAGGGTACGACAACGCTTTAGGGGGAGTGTACGTGTGAGGGCGCAGGTTAGCGTTAGAGTGCGGGTTAGGATTAGGGGATAGGTTAGGTTCAGGCTTCGGGAAGGGTTAGGGTTAGGGTTCGGGCTAGGGTTAGGGTTAGGGGACGGGGACGGTTTAGGGTCCAGGTGAGGGTACGACAACGCTTTAGGGGAAACGTACGTGTGAGGGCGCGGGTTAGTGTGAGCGTACGGGTTAGGATTAGGGGACGGGTGAGTGTCAGGATTCAGGGAAGGTTTAGGGTTAGGGTTCAGTCTAGGGTTAGGGTTAGGGGACGGGGACGGTTTAGGGTCCAGGTGAGGGAACGACAACGCTTTAGGGGGAGCGTACGTGTGAGGGCGTGGGTGAGTGTTAGCGTACGGGTTAGGATTAGGGGACGGGTGAGGGTCAGGCTTCGTGGAAGTGTTAGGGTTAGGGTTCGGCCTAGGTTTAGGGTTAGGGGACGGGGACGGTTGAGGGTCCAGGTGAGGGTATGACAACGCTTTAGGGGTAGCGTAGTTGTGAGAGCGCGGGTCAGTGTTAGCGTACTTGTGAGGATTAGGGGACGGGTGAGGGTCAGGCTTCGGGGAAGGGTTAGGGTTAGGGATCGGGCTAGGTTTAGGGTTAGGGAACTGGGACGGTTTAGGGTCCAGATGAGTGTAGGACATCGCTTTAGGGGGAGCGTACGTGTGCGGGCACGGGTTAGCGTTAGCGTACAGGTTAGGATTAGGGGACGGGTGAGGGTCAAGCTTCGGGGAAGGGTTAGGGTTAGGGTTTGGGCTAGGGTTAGGGTTAGGGGACGGGGACGGTTTAGGGTCCCCGTGAGGGTACGACAAAGCTTTAGGGGGAGAATACGTGTGAGGGCGCGTGTTAGTGTCAGCGTACGGGTTAGGATTAGGGGACTGGTGAGGGTCAGGCTTCGGGGAAGTGTTAGGGTTAGGGACAGGCTAGGGTTAGGTTTAGGGGATGGGGACGGTTTAGGGTACAGTTGAGGGTACGACAACGCTTTAGGGGGAGCGTACGTGTGAGGGCGTGGGTTAGCGTTTGCGTACGGGTTAGGATTAGGGGACGGTGAGGGTCAGGCTTCGCGGAAGTTTAAGATTTAGGGTTCGGGCTAGGGTTAGGGCTAGGGGACGGGAACGGTTTAGGGTCCAGGTGAGGGTACGACAACGCTTTAGGGGGAGCGTACGTGTGAGGGCGTGGGTTAGTGTTACCGTACGTGATAGGATTAGGGTACGGGTGAGGGTCAGGCTTCGGGGAAGGGTTAGGGTTAGGGTTCGGGCTAAGGTTAGGGTTAGGAGAAGGGGATGGTTGAGGGTCCAGGTGAGGGTACGACAGCCCTTTAGGGGCAGCGTACGTGTGAGGGCGTGGGTTAGTTTGAGCGTACGGCTTACGATTATGGGACGGGTGAGGGGAAGGCTTCGGGGAAGTTTTAGGGTTAGGGTTCGGGCTAGGGTTAGGGTTAGGGGACGGGGACGGTTTAGGGTCCAGGTGAGGGTACGACAACGGTTTCGGGGGAGCGTACGTGAGAGGGCGCGGGTTAGTGTGAGCGTACGGGCTAGGATTAGGGGACAGGTGAGTGTCAGGCTTCAGGGAAGTGTTAGGTTTAGGGTTCGGGCTAGGGTTAGGGGACAGGGACGGGGACGGTTGAGGGTCCAGGTGAGGGTACGAGAACGCTTAAGGGGGAGCGTACATGTGAGGGCGCGGGTTAGCGTTAGCGTACAGGTTAGGATTAGGGCATGGGTGAGGTTCAGGCTTCGGGGAATTTTTAGGGTTAGGGTTCGGGCTAGGGTTAGGGTTAGGGGACGGGGACGGTTTAGGGTCCACGTGAGGGTACGAGAACGCTTTAGGGGGAGCGTACATGTGAGGGCGCGGGTTAGCGTTAGCGTACGGGTTAGGATAAGGGGACGGGTGAGGGTCAGGCTTCGAGGAAGGGCTAGGGTTATGGTTCGGCCTAGGGTTAGGGTTAGGGGACGGGGACGGTTTAGGGTCCAGGTGAGGGTATGACAACACTTTATGGGGAGGGTATGTGTGAGGGCGCCGGTTAGTGTTAGCGTACGAATAAGGAATAGGGGACGGGTGAGGGCCAGGCTTCAGGGAAGTGTTCGGATTAGGGTTCAGGCTAGGGTTAGTGATAGGGGACGGGGACGGTTTAGGGTCCAGGTGAGGGGACGACAACGCTTTATGGTAACGTATGAGAGAGAGCGCGGGTTAGTGTTAGCGTATGGGTTAGGATTAGGGGACGGGTGAGGGTCAGGCTCGGGGAAGGTTTAGCATTAGGGTTCGGGCTAGGGTTAGGGTTAGTGGACGGGGACGATTTAGGGTCCAGGTGAGTGTACGACAACACTTTAGGGGGAGCGTACGTGTGATGGCGCGGGTTATTGTTAGCGTACGGGTTAGGATTAGGGCACGGGTGAGGTTCAGGCTTCGGGGAAGGTTTAGGGTTAGGGTTTGGGCTAGGGTTAGGGTTAGGGGGCGAGGACGGTTTAGGGTCCACGTGAGGGTACGACAAAGCTTTAGGGGGAGCATACGTGTGAGGGCGCGTGTTAGTGTCAGCGTACGGGTTAGGATTATGGGACTGATGAGGGTCAGGCTTCGGGGAAGTGTTAGGGTTAGGAACAGGCTAGGGTTAGGGTTAGGGGATGGGGACGGTTTAGGGTACAGGTGACGGTACGACAACGCTTTAGGGGGAGCGTACGTGTGAGGGCGTGGGTTAGCGTTTGCGTACGGGTTAGGATTAGGGGACGGTTGAGGGTCAGGCTTCGCGGAAGGCTAAGGTTTAGGGTTCAGGCTAGGGTTAGGGCTAGGGGACGGGAACGGTTTAGGGTCCAGGTGAGGGTACGACAACGCTTTTGGGGGAGCGTACGTGTGAGGGCGTGGGTTAGTGTTAGCGTACGTGATAGGATTAGGGTACGGGTGAGGGTCAGGCTTCGGGGAAGGGTTAGGGTTAGGGTTCGGGCTAAGGTTAGGGTTAGGGCACGGGGATGGTTTAGGGTCCAGGTGAGGGTACGACAACGCTTTAGGGGGAGTGTACGTGTGAGGGCGCGGGTTAGTGTTAGCGTACGGGTGAGGATTAGGGGACGGGTGAGGGTCAGGATTCGGGGAAGTGTTAGGGTTAGTGTTCGGGCTAGGGTTAGGGGACGGGGACTGGGACGGTTGAGGGTCCAAGTTAGGGTATGACAACGCTTTAGGGGTAGCGTACTTGTGAGGGCGCATGTCAGTGTTAGCGTACAGGTTAGGATTAGGGGACGGGTGAAGGTCAGGCTTCGGGGAAGGGTTAGGGTTAGGGATCAGGCTAGGGTTAAGGATAGGGGACCGGGACGGTTCAGGGTTCATGTGAGTTTACGACAACGCTTTAGGGGGAGCGTAAGTGTGAGAGCGCGGGTTAGTGTTAGCATACGGGTTAGGATTAGGGGACGGGTGAGGGTCAGGATTCGGGGAAGGGTTAAGGTTAGGGTTCGGCCTAGGGTTAGGGTTAGGGGACGGGGACGGTTTAGGGTCCAGGTGAGGGTACGACAACACTTTAGATGGAGCGTACGTGTGAGGGCGCATGTTAGTGTTAGCGTACGGATTAGGATTAGGGGACAGGTGAGTGTCAGGCTTCGGGGAATCGTTAGGGTTAGGGTTCGGGCTAGGGTTACGTTTAGGGGATGGTGACGGTTTAGGGTCCAGGTGAGGGAACGACAACGCTTTAGGTTTAGCATACGTGTGAGGGAGTGGATTAGCGTTAGGGTACGGGTTAGGATTAAGGGACGTGTTGGGTCAGGCTTCGGGGAAGTGTTAGGGTTAGGGTTTGGGCTAGGGTTAGGGTTGGGGGATGGGGACGGTTTAGGGTCCAGGTGAGGGTACGACAACGGTTTAGGGGGAGCGTACGTGAGAGGGCGCGGGTTAGTGTGAGTGTACAGGTTAGGATTAGGGGACGGGTGAGGGGAAGGCTTCGGGAAAAGGTTAGGGTTAGGGTTCGGGCTAGGTTTAGGTTTAGGGGACGGGGACGGTTTAGGGTCCACGTCAGGGTACGACAACGGTTTAGGGGGAGCGTACGTGTGAGGGCGTAGGTTAGTTTGAGCGTACGGGTTAGGATTAGGGGACGGGTGAGTGGAAGGCTTCGGGGAAGGGTTAGGATTAGGGTTCGGGCTAGGGTTAGGGTTAGGGGATGGGGACGGTTTAGGGTCCAGGTGAGGGTACGACAACGGTTTAGGGGGAGCGTACGTGTGAGGGCGCGGGTTAGTGTGAGCGTACGGGTTAGGATTAGGGGACGGGTGAGGGGAAGGCTTCGGGGAAGTGTTAGGGTTAGGGTTCGGGCTAGGGTTAGGGTTAGGGGACGGGAACGGTTTAGAGTCCAGGTGAGGGTACGACAACGGTTTAGCGGGAGCGTACGTGTGAGGACGCAGGTTAGTGTTAGCGTACGGGTTAGGATTAGGTGACGGGTGAGGGTCAGGATTCGGGGAAGGGTTAGGGTTAGGGTTCGGGCTGGGGTTAGGGGATGGGGACAGGGACGGTTTAGGGTCCAGGTGAGGGTACGACAATGCTTTAGGGGGAGCGTACGTGTGAGGGCGCGGGTTAGCGAGAGCGTACAGTTTAGGATTAGGCGACGGGTGAGAGTCAGGCTTCGGGGAAGTGTTAGGGTTAGGGTTCGCGGTAGCGTTAGAGTTAGGAGACGGGGACGGTTTAGTGTCCAGGTGAGGGTATGACAATGCTTTAGGGGGAGCGTACATGTGAGGGTGTGGGTTAGCGTTAGCGTACGGGTTACGATTAGAGGACGTGTGAGGGTCAGGCTTTGAGGAAGGGTTAGAGTTAGGGTTCAGTCTAGGGTTAGGGTTAGGGGACGGGGACGGTTTAGGGTACAGCTGAGGGTACGACAACGCTTTAGGTGTAGCGTACGTGTGAGGGCGCGGATTAGCGTTAGCGTACGGGTTAGGATTAGGGGAAGGGTTGGGTTAGGATTCGCGGAAGGGTTAGGGTTAGGGTTGGGCTAGGGTTACGGAAAGGAGATGGGGATGGTTTAGGGTTCAGGTGAGGGTACGACAACGCTTTAGGGGGAACCTACGTGTGAGGGCGCGGGTTCGCGTTAGCGTGCGGGTTAGGATTAGGGGATGGGTAAGGGTCAGGCTTCGGGGAATGGTTAGGGTTAGGGTTCCGTCTAGGGTTAGGTTTATCGGACGGGGACGGTTTAGGGTTCAGGTGAGGTGACGACAACGCTTTAGGGCTAGCGTACGTGTGACCGTGCGGGTTAGCGTTAGCGTACGGGTTAGGATTAGGGGACAGGGGAGGGTCAGGCTTCGGGGAAGTGTTAGGGTTAGGGTTCGGGCTAGGGTTAGGGTTAGGGGACGGGGACGGTTTAGGGTCCAGGTGAGGGTACAACAACACTTTAGGGGGAGCGTACGTGTGAGGGCGCTGGTTAGTGTTAGCGTACGAGTAAGGATTAGGTGCCGGGTGAGGGTCCGGCTTCAGGGAAGGGTTCGGTTTAGGGTTCGGGCTAGGGTTAGGGTTAGGGGATGGGGACGGTTTAGGGTCTAGGAGAGGGTACGACAACGCTTTCGGGGAACGTATGTGTGAGAGCGCGGGTTAGTGTAAGCGTACGGGTTAGGATTAGGGGACGGGTGAGGGTCAGGCTTCCGGGAAGATTTAGGGTTAGAGTTCGGGCTAGGGTTAGGCTTAGGGGTCGGGGACGGTTTAGGGTCCAGGTGAACTTACGACAACGCTTTAGGGGGAGCGTATGTGTGAGGGCATGGGTTAGCGTTTGCGTACGGGTTAGGATTAGGGGACGGGTGAGGTTCAGGCTTCGGGAAGGGTTAGGGTTAGGGTTCGGTCTAGGGTTAGGGTTAGGGGACAGGGACGGTTTAGGGTCCAGGTGAGGGTACGAGAAAGTTTAGGGGGAGGGAACGTGTTAGGGGGCCGGTTAGCGTTAGCGTACGGGTTAGGATTAGGGGACGGGTGAGTGTCAGGCTTCGGGGAAGTGTTAGGGTTACGGTTCGGCCTAGGGTTAGGGTTAGGGGACGGGGACGGTTTAGGGTCCAGGTGAGGGTACGACAACGCTTTAGGGGCAGCGTACGTGTGAGGGCATGGGTTAGCGTTAGCGTGCGGGTTAGGATTAGGGAACGGGTGAGGGTGAGGATTCGGGGAAGCGTTAGGGTTAGGGTTCGGGCTAGGGTTAGGGTTAGGAGACGGGGACGGTTTAGGTTCCAGGTGAGTGTACGACAACGCTTTAGGGAGAGCGTTCGTGTCAGGGTGCGGGTTAGCGTGAGCGTACGTGTTAAGATTAGGGGACGGGTGAGGGTCAGGATTCAGGGAAGTGTTAGGGTTAGGGTTCGGGCTAGGGTTAGGTTTAGGGTATGGGGACGGCTAGTGTCCAGCTGAGTGTACAACAACGCTTTAGGTGTAGCGTAAGTGTGAGGGCGTGGATTAGCGTGAGCGTACGGGTTAGGATTAGGGGACGTGTTGGGTCAGGCTTCGGGGAAATGTTAGGCTTAGGTTTCGGTCTAGGTTTAGGGTAGGGGACGGGGACGGTTTAGGGTCCAGGTGAGGGTACGACAACGGTTTAGGAGGAGCGTACGTGTGAGGGCGCGGGTTAGTGTGAGCGTACGGGTTAGGAATATGGGACGGGTGAGGGGAAGGCTTCAGGGAAGGGTTAGGGTTAGGGTTCGGGCTAGGGTTAGGTTTAGGGGACGGGGACGGTTTAGGGTCCAGTTGAGGGTACGACAAAGGTTTAGGGGGAGTGTAAGTGTGAGGGCGCGGGTTAGTGTGAGCGTACGGGTTAGGATTAGGGGACGGGTGAGGGGAAGGCTTCGGGGAAGGGTTAGGGTTAGGGTTCGGGCTAGGATTAGGGTTAGGGGACGGGGACGGTTTAGGGTCCAGGTGAGGGTTCGACAACGGTGTAGGGAGAGCGTACGTGTGAGCGTGAGGGTTAGTGTGAGCGTATGGGTTAGGATTGGGGGACGGGTGAGGGGAAGACTTCAGGGAAGGGTTAGGGTTTGGGCTAGGGTTAGGGGACGGGGATGGGCACGGTTTAGGGTCCAGGTGAGGGTACGACAACGGTTTAGGGGGAGCGTACGTGTGAGGGCGCGGGTTAGTGTGAGCGTACGGTTTAGGATTAGGGGACGGGTGAGGGGAAGTCTTCGGGGAAGGGTTAGGTTTAGGGTTCCGGCTAGGGTTAGGGTTAGGGGACGGGGACGGTTTAGGGTCCACGTGAGGGTACGACAACGGTTAAGGGGGAGCGCACGTGTGAGCGCGCGGGTTAGTGTGAGCGTACGGGTTAGGATTAGGGGATGGGTGAGGGGAAGGCTTCGGGGAAGGGTTAGGGTTAGGTTTCGGGCTACGGTTAGGGTTAGGGGATGGGGACGGTTTAGGGTCCAGGTGAATGTACGACAATGCTTTAGGGAGAGGGTACGTGTGAGGGCGCGGGTTAGTGTGAGCGTACGGGTTAGGATTAGGGAACGGGTGAGGGGATGGCTTCGGGAAAGGGTTAGGTTTAGGGTTCAGGCTAGGGTTAGGGTTAGGGGACGGGGACGGTTTAGGGTCCAGGTGAGGGTACGACAATGGTTTAGGGGGATCGTACGTGTGAGGGCGTGTGTTAGTTTGAGCGTACGGGTTAGGATTAGGGGACGGGTTAGGGGAAGGCTTCGGGGAAGGGTTAGGGTTAGGGTTCGGGCTAGGGTTAGGGTTTGGGGACGGGGACGGTTTAGGGTCCAGGTGAGGGTACGACAACGGTTTAGGGGGAGCGTACGTGTGAGGACGCGGGTTAGTGTGAGCGTACGGGTTAGGATTAGGGGACGGGTGAGGGGAAGGCTTCGGGGAAGGGTTAGGGTTAGGGTTCGGGCTAGGGTTAGGGTTAGGGGACGGGGACGGTTTAGGGTCCAGGTGAGGGTACGACAACGGTTTAGGGGGAGCGTACGTGTGAGGGCGCGGGTTAGTGTGAGCGTACAGGTTAGGATTAGGGGACGGGTGAGGGGAAGGCTTTTGGGAAGGGTTAGGGTTAGGGTGCGGGCTAGGGTTAGGGTTAGGGGACGGGGACGGTTTAGGGTCCAGGTGAGGGTACGACAACGGTTTAGGGGGAGCGTACATGTGAGGGCGCAGGTTAGTGTGAACGTACGGGTTAGGATTAGGGGACGGGTGAGGGTCAGGCTTCAGGGAAGGGTTAGCGTTAGGGTTCGGGCTAGGGTTAGGGGACAGGGACTGGGACGGTTGAGGGTCCAGTTTAGGGTATGAAAACGCTCTACGTGTAGCGTACTTGTGAGGGCGCATGTCATTGTTAGCGTACAGGTTAGGATTACGGGACGGGTGAGGGTCAGGCTTCAGGGAAGGGTTAGGGTTAGGGATCGGGCTAGGGTTAAGGTTAGGGGACCTGGACGGTTTAGGGTTCATGTGAGGTTACGACACGCTTTAGGGGGAGCATACGTGTGAGAGCGCGGGTTAGTGTTAGCGTACGGGTTAGGATTAGGGGACGTGTTGGGTCAGGCTTCGGGGAAGGGTTAGGCTTAGGTTTCGGTCTAGGGTTAGGGTTAGGGGAAGGGGATGGTTTAGGGTCCAGGTGAGGGTACGACAACGCTTTTGGGGGAGCGTACGTGTGAGGGCCTGGGTTAGTTTGAGCGTACGGGTTAGGATTAGGGGACGGGTGAGGGGAAGGCTTCGGGTAAGGGTTAGGGTTAGGGTTCGGGCTAGGGTAAGGGTTAGGGGACGGGGACGGTTTAG